>NC_056731.1:1764128595-1764441095 GCF_019279795.1 Protopterus annectens
ATGCCTTCTACTTACAGGTTCATAGGTGCTTACTAGGCTAACAACCACAAGGGCCTTTTTAAGCCTAGCCATGCATCCCAAATCTCTGACAAGTTCTGATACCCTTGATAAGTGTAATCATGGGCCTGGGAGATGAACCATTTATAGGTTACCTGTGTCCATTAGAGACACAGGTACCAAACCAGGGATGAATTTCCATTTTCAAATCCAATTGTCCAAGTTGCACTTGAATTGGTTTACGGAGGAACTCTGCTTCACATGGATAGAGAGCCTGTTCCATAGATGGGGTAGTCTCTGGGATACATACCTATCTCTCCAGCAGGTCCTATTTATATCACAGGCAAGGTTTATATCATTAGAATGGGTAATTCTGGTGTAGTTTGTTTTGTGGATATGCAGAAGATCCATCAGAGTGGGGTCTGACAATGCCCTTTATGCCAGGCATAGATCTCCCCTCAAAATCCTGTAGGAGACAGAATACAGGGATAAGGCCTTGAGGCAGTCTGCATAAGACATATTACTTACACCCTGTATTCTTTTAAGCCTGATTATGTACATACCAAATGGGGCATTGTACTCAATGATAGGTCTGATGAATGCCAAATACAGTGGAACAATGACTTATTTGGACTTAGATGCCATACCTTTGTTTATAAGTTGCGCAACATAGAATGATTTCCTCACCACTGTAGACACACGATGAGCAAAGGCTAGATTACTATCTATTTGTGTCCCTAAATCCCTGAGTACAGGGTCAAGTCTAAAGGGTGTGTTGCCAATATGATAGTTACCAGGGATGGATGACTTCCCAAAGGATACTATTATGCATGTCTTGGCATTAAGTTTTAGTCCATGGCTCGGACACCAGTTGTTTATCTGTGTCAGCCCCTCCTGGAGAACATTTATGTCAGTGTGAGATTCAATGACAGCTCCTAATTTGCAATCATCTGCAGATTTAGTCAGCCAGAGATCACTGACATTGGCCTTGACTTCTGAGAAGTAAATGCCAAAATGGATTGGTCCAAGGACTGATCCCTGATGAACTCCACTTGTGACTGGCCTCTTTGTAGAGCTAGACTCCCCAGTTCTAACTCCCTGGGTCCTGTGTGTGAGCCAGATGGTTATCCATGGGGTGACATACGGGTTTGTATTGTATTATTGTCACTTTTATGTGCATGTAATCATGCTGAGCTGTGCTGAGGCATGTCCATGTTCCACATTCTTTGCTGCTCTTCAACATTTGTTGTTGCCACATCTCTGAGTCACGTGGTCTTATTACAGTCCCTGTTGCAGCTATGAATGGTGTATATACAGTTCCCCTTTTCACACTGTTTTGCCAATATTAATTCTTAATGAGCTCCAGTCCTCATCTTGCACAGGTGTGATTGAACTGTACATATTCTATTGTGCTAGATTTTAATTTCTTACAATAATTTGTGCAATGGAGAACATACTGTAGTCCTGAGTGTATGTCTGATCTAACTGTTTTTATTTGAGATCATGGTTATGCATCCAAATTCTTGGTTAATGTGTTAATTCTAGAAAATGTTTTCCTTCTTTCACACTTGGACAATGTGCCTTGAAATGGAATGTATGGCTTATGTTTGCATATGAGTTTGAGAAATTGCTATAAAAGCAGTGATGAGCACAGATTATGTCTGCTTTTGCGCAGTTGGGGGGGGGGCAGTTACTACATTGCTTTGCATTTTTCTTGGACACTGGTTTCTTAACAAACTGACAATGCTACAGTTAATGTCCTACTTTTAGGTGTAATAATTCTGTAGCACTTTGCTCCAAGCATATTTTTTCCTCCCTGGACTGAGAGCTCAGATTTCTATTCAATGGTAGCTTATCCCTCTGTTCCTGCATTATAGATAACTTGTGATTTGAGGGTTCATAAGTTGTTAAACGTGTTGTTTGTTTGATGTGTGTGATTTTGTGCTACATTTTCACTCTATCTTTTTGTATACACTTAGTTGTTAATTGATAACAATACTTATCTTTTTGTATACACTTAGTTGTTAATTGATAACAATACTTATCTTTTTGAATACACTTAGTTGTTAATTGATAACAGTACTTATCTTTTTGTATACACTTAGTTGTTAATTGTTAACAATACTTTTAACTCACTGCAGAGTCAGTCTCCTACTAGAATTGCTGACACTTACACGACTTATTCAGAATAATTACATGAAATGTGAAAGTTATTACCACACCTCGTGAATTAGATTTTTTCAAATGAAATTAACAAAGTTAAACTTCATCTTGTTTTTGCAGAAACTAAATTGAAAATAAAATATTGTAACTTGTTTCAAAATTTCTGAAAGAATTGTTTGTTAAAAGTTGTGCCCAACTGATTAAGAGAGGGATGTTGCTCGTAGTGCATAAAACTATGAACTGGACACATCTGCTAATCAAAAGTGACAAACAAGGGAGGTGGGTTGTGGTTAAACTTCAGAATCAAAATCCTCTGATTATTTTGGAAAATTTCTATGGGTTGAATAAAGACAATTCCAGTATTATAGGTCACTTTTTAAAACTATTTTGAAATAGAGTAAATTGAATTCATTGAATGTGGTGTGCATGTTGGACAGAGTTAATACTCCTCATGATGCTGCAATGGATAGAATTTGAGATAATAAAAAAAGAATAAAGTTTTGATGGTCATACATAATTTCATGATCGATTGCAACCTCACAGACTATTGGATGTCTTTATATCTGTACAGGAAAGATTGGGGACTGCCAGTAGACTGAACTCTTTTTTTATATGCTGCAAGAATTAATTTAGTGGTTTGGATTCAACATAAAGCTGGACTTCTATCAGATCATTCTATGGTTTAGGTTGAGCTTCAAGGACCTGTTGTATTCATAAGTAAACAGCTTTGGGGGTTTGATGTCTCTTTACTGTAAAATTAACACTTTTGTGACCTCTTAATTACATTTTTGCAAATCTATTCAGAGACAAACAGGCACAGGAAAAAAATTGCTGCCTGTTGTGGAAGGGTTGTACAACTGAGATCAAGGAGGTTTCTTGACCTATTTTGGGACAAGAAAGCACATTCATTTAAGTTTGTAGAATTATAAAACAAAACTGACAAAACTGAAAGAGTCAGCACAGGACAGAGTGGCGAAAATGTCCTTTTTCAAGAACAATTTTGCATAATAATATTTTTACAATCAATCAAATAAAGACTAGAAACCTTTACAAACCTCACAAGCTCTCTGATTATTTTTATTTTATTTATTTATTTTTTTTGTTTATCATTTGTTGACCAGGAAAGTCCGACTAGGTTCCACAGAGCCTGTTTTCAGCGGAGGCCCGGGGAGAAATGCTCCAGATGCATGTCTTTGGAATGTGGGAGGAAACCGGAGTACCCGGAGGAAACCCACGCGAACACAGGGAGAACATGCAAACTCCACACAGAAGGCACCCCAGCTGAGAATCGAACCAGAGAACCTCTTGCTGTGAGGTGACAATGTTAACCACTGCACCACTGTGCCACTGTGATTAAGTGTCTCAGGTAGGTGTGAGCCTAGCACTGAGCAGCAAACTACCGTCTCCAAGGATGATACCATGTTACCAACAGAAAATTATTTATTTTAACAACTGACAACATCTGGTGTCCGTCCAGAGGGGTAAAATATTTGACAGCCTGTGAGGGCATGGTTGACAGACCATGCTGCTTTGCTAGGGATGGTCCTCACCTATCCTCTCTAGGATTTTGGATACTGGCAAAGACCTTTTCCTTTCCCATAGTGCCTTTTTAGACAATGCCAAGCTGATAAACTTACCAACTTAACTGAACCTATGAAGGAATATTTGAAGGTGATACTTCTCAATGCTAGAAGTCTTAATAAGAAACTCCACTACATGCAGCCTTTCATCTCCCTGGAGAATGTACACATCCATTTAGTAGCAGAGACATGGTTAATGTTACTGAGAGTACCCCAACAGTGCAAGGGTATATGCCTTTCACACCTTTAGACCAGCTACTTCACAAGGGAGAACTAAAGGTGGAGGGGTCTCAGTCTATACTGAAAACAACCTCACATCCAGACTAGTTAAAGTGTATAACCCACTGAAACTCATACATGTGCAACTCACCATAAACAGGGTGTCGTACCATATCCTTGTAACCTATAGATTCCACTCCATGTCCCAGGATATCAGCTGCCCATCTATAACTACTTTTAATGCACAAACCCAGCGAATCCTAAACTTTGTTTATACTAACATCCTATAACGGTTGGTTCATTCTCCTAACAGAAGTACAAATATCCTTGACCTTGTACTCACAAACATGTGGGACAGATGTTCCTCACCCAGTGTAATACCGTCTCTTGTCAGATCTGACCATAAGGCAGTATTAATTGAAATAGAAATTAAGTCCAGGCATCCAGTGAAATATAAGTCAAATCCAGGCATCCAGCGAAACCAAAAACGTATAGGAACTATTCCAAGGCTAATCTCTCTCTACTAAGCAACACCTTGGCTGAATTCCAAGCAGCCACAAACTCAGTAAATAATATAGCATAAGGTGAGCTATTTACAAAATCTCTGTACAGCCCATAATTCTCAGCTGTCCAGATTGTTGCAGAATGTCCAGATTTTTGCCTCTTACTATTAGTGTATTCTTCACAAAATTAGTGGTTTTCTGGCAAATTGCTGGGATGATCTGAAGACTGAAGTCACTAAATAATGACATACATTTGAGTTTCAGACTTCAAATCCTTCAGAAAATGCATGGTAACACAAAACCTATTACTCTAGCAACTTTCTAAGTTTATAAGAGAAATATTTAAAATCTGTCCCTAATTTTGGGCTTTTGGCCCCGTATTTTCTCAGTCTTTGTCCAGATTTCTTGCACTAAGAGGTTGAGAGGTATGACAGTCATATTGGTAATTGTATAAAGCAAGTTGTGTCCACTTGATTTAAGAATAAGACAAACTCAAAAGACAAGCCACCCTGGTGGAATCACAATATTAATTGGTTATACAACAAAAGAAAAAAAAAACCTCTTGGCCAAACCTAGGAAGAACAAGGCCATACATTCTTAAAGCTCTCTGACCAATCTAAACAGGAAGCTAAGAGTGTTAATTAATACTTCAAAGGCTAAATTTGAAGAAAATATAGCTTTTCAGGCAAGAAAAACATAAAGTTCTATACAACTATGTCTGTAACCTCAGAGGAAATACACAACAATGTACAGAACTAATTGTAAATGGCATCACCCACACTGAACCAGAGGCCAACACCAAACTTTTGGCTGACTGGCTCAGCTCAAATTTCTAATCCTACTCCACCCCAATAGTCCAAAGGAAATATCACATAACACAATCCTCCCAACCATTACTAGGAACAGGTCATAAATGCACTTTCCAAGGCCAGAAACACTTGCATTGATGGGCCCCAATAACATCCCAGAATGTTTAATAAATAGCATGAAGCATGACCTCACTGGTTTACTTGAATCACTTTTCAACTGCAGCCTTTAGTCAGACTTTGTGCCCAAGTAATGGAAGATGGCTACAATCATTCTCCTGCACAAAGAAGGTCCAACAACTGATCTGGATAACTAGATGCCATAAGTCTTACCAGCATCATATGTAAAGCCATGGAAAGAATCATCATGGACATGATAAATGAGGACATAGGTAAACTGAAAATGACGGACACATCACAGCTCAGCTTTGTTAAAGGAAGGCCATGCCTATTAAATCTGGTGGAGCTTTTTGAGAGGGTCACCAAAGGATTATATGAAGGTAAGGCTGTGCACACAGCTTACTGTGACCTGGCCAAGGCATTTGATACCATACCCCTCAGGTATTATAGATAAGCTCACTAATATAGATATAAACCTTTTTATCACCCACTGAATAACCAACTTGGTCACTGATAGGACCTACGAAGTCAAAATATGTGAAACCACCTCCACCAAGAGGCCAGTCACTAGAGGAATCCCCCAGGGTTCAGTACTGGACCTGCTCCTTTTTGGCATCTATTTCTCTGAAATGGAAGCAAATGCTGAAGGTTTATGGCTGACTAAATTTGGTAGCTAAAAAATAGCATTCCTCAAGAAGTTCTGTCTCTGACTAACAAATGGTGCCAAAGCCATGGTCTTAAACTTAATAGTAAGAAATGCATAATTGTATCCTTTGGGAAGTTAACCATCCCAGCTAATTACTATGTTGATAATACATACCTAAGAGTCTACCCAGTTGTTAGGGATCTGGGTATGCATGTAGACAGTAGCCTTGCCGTCTACCACCATGTTGCCACAGTGGTGAAGAAATCCTTTTATGTTGTGCAACTTATAAGTAAGGTCATGGCATCTAGGTCCAAAGAGGTCATTAGTCCACTGCACTCCACTGTTATCAGACCAGTCATAGAACATAATGTTCCCTTTGGCATGTATGTGACCAGGCATATGCAGCAACTAGAGTGACCTCAGAGGTTCATCATAAAAATTTTACAATGTGTAATAAACCTGTCTTATGCAGAGCAGCTTAAAGCCCTTT
This sequence comes from Protopterus annectens, assembly GCF_019279795.1. Lineage (NCBI taxonomy): Eukaryota > Metazoa > Chordata > Ceratodontiformes > Protopteridae > Protopterus > Protopterus annectens. Next base: position 1,764,135,120 of record NC_056731.1, read on the forward strand.
CCCTCTACACATACTGCTATAGATTGCTGAGGGGTGATCTCTGCCTAGCTTACAAGGCATCCACAAACCCCACATTTATGAATCTCCTACACATTCTTAAGTCAAAGAGTACCAAAAATACAAGGTCCCTATGGAACAGGCTTCCCATCCATGTGAAGCTGAGTTCATCTATTACCCAATTTAAGCCCAACCTAGACCAGTGAATGGGAAATTTACACTGGGTCTAGCACTCATGTCACATATGGACAGAGGTACCTTATAAATGCCTGGCCCCTAATGTCCTGTTTGGATACAGGGCATCATTATTCTTTTGGGAAAACTTGGCTAGGCTTAGAAAGCCCACTCCCCATCCCTGGGTCATTAGCCTAGCAACAGTCTATGAATCTATGAATAAGTGATGTAACTTACCTCTTTTAAATGATTCATATAGACATTTCCTTTCACAATATACTTATACTTGGAAGCCATCTTGGATAATCCTCTTGCATCCAAGCAATACTTAAGCCCTGACATTCTTCTTCTCCACCACAGCTGCTCTAACAGGTGCCCAAGCTATTGACAAATTTGGGTCACCTGGGTCATAGACTGAGCAATATCCCAGAGGCATGGCAGGATTACTGCCTTCTCTGACAGAGATCAGGAATCCTACAGTTTTAAGACACCCTATGTAGTTTGCAGATAAGGCATTCTATCTGCAAAAATGAGACTCAGTGGAATTCATTTTAGACCAAATGAGTGAGGTAGAGAGTGAGGCTATGTGTTCTAGACTACCATATATACATAAATAAGCGTGTGTGTGTGTGTGTGTGTGTGTGTGTGTGTGTGTGTGTGTGTGTGTGTGTGTGTGTGTGTGTGTGTGTGTGTGTGTGTGTGTGTGTGTGTGTGTGTGTGTGTGTGTATAGACTAAAGTACTTCAGATCTTCAGACTATTTTGTAAAGAAGAAAAACTATCATGACTATCATGATGACTGGCAAAAGTGCTGCAATATTTAATTTATTATACGTTTCCTTCATGGTTATATCACTCGTGTCAAGGAAATTCTGTGTATATATTAGAACAGATTTTATGCATCCATGGAGCAATTTCTTACATGAATTTGCTGCTGGCTGTACTAATGCTGTTGGAAACAAATTCATAGGTAGTCAAAAGGCACAAAGCCCAAGTTTAATACCATGAAGCCTAATCCAATTTATCATTTGTCTCAGGGAACTGTCTGGTTAACTGACTTGTAAAGGAAGGCTAAGAGAATCACACCTTTGACTATGGAAAACAGCTCATTATCATCTCAAAACTTTAATTCTCTATACTAACTGTCTCATTCTACCACTTTATTGTCAAGCAATCTCCAGTGGGGAAGCATAGCAGCAGACCTTCTTCAGGGTTCCATTGTATGGAAGTCCAAGTACAAAGATTAGAGACTTACTTGCAAAGTATTTGTCATGTATTTTTTTTTTTAAACAGGTTTATTGTTTTAACATACAAGAAAAATATCATAACAATTTTATACAAGTAATTAAAAATAGATATGATTATAACATTCAACAAAACAACTAAAGTATTTACAAAGACATCCACTACAATCAGATCAATTAATTAAACTAAAATACCATGCTATTGAAGTTAAGATTTTTTTAACAAATTTTGTAAATTATCCCATACAATATAATAAGATGTTTTTCTAGTTGTTCTTGACCTAATTGTGTTTATTTCCATATGGCACACTATATTCATAACATTTTTAAATTCATTGAACGAAGGAGGTATATCTGAAATCCAATTTCTGGTTATTATTTTCCTAGCCACTGCTAGAATAGACCATAACAAGGGAAGCTTAACCTTTTTAAGTGGAGTCTGTTTTGTCAATAAACTTCCTTGTGCTTTGGACACTACTTTCGTTTCCTTGGATTTTACTTTTATTAGTGGTTTGTGCTGTTGGCGATACAAATTTTTTAACCTTTTTAACACTTTGAGGCACAGGTGTGTTGAATAATATAAGAGATTTAGAAATAATGAAATTATCTGTAAAAAGAGCCTGCAAAAATTCATTAATTGACTTCCAGTATTCTTTCAACTTTATACAGTCATAAAACATATGAGCCCAGTCAGCATTAATTTCTACATTACATCTTTTACATAGATTATCTTTATTATTTATTTTATTCATCATCAAAGGTGTATAAAAAGATCTATGTAAAAATTTCCATGTATAAAGTCTCCAGACTATGGAAGACGTAGTTCTATAGGCAGATTCCAATATATATTGTTTATCTTGTTGATTTGGTGGGTCCCCATTAATAGAAGTGAAATAATTCCAGTATGTATCTACACTGTAAAAAGTTTCTTGTCTGATAATTTTATGTATGTATGAAAGCTTACCTTTATCAGAAACTTTATGTTGTAAATTTAATATCAAGTAATCAATCAGTGTTGGAATAGATTCTTTAACTGTTATAGACATTAGATCTATTTTATTAATGAGATATTGTCTAAAGGTCTGAACCTCTAACCAGCAAGTTTCTCTTAGATCAAATTCTTGTTTTAAGAAATCTAGATTTTTAACTTTATTGTCAGATATCAACTGATACCAGTACTTTAGATCATTGTCTATAGCTAAATGAGTTCCTTCAGAAGTAGATGACAAAAGCATACCCTGAGTATACATTATAGGGAATATAATAAAATTCCATTCCCTATATTTAGGGTGCATGAATATAAAGTTACGATAGCTAATAATAATATTTAATGGGTAACAAACCATATGTTTAGGTGTAATAGGTGAAGTACAAAATTCCTTTAGCAACCATAACATGGAGTTATTTACAATTATATTTTTATGTGTTAAGGAGATTTTCATGAAGTGCATACTAATTAGCTCCCAGTAATCTTTCCATTTTGCAACATATGACTGATCTATTAATAAAGTTATAACATTTACAATAGAAGAGATAGTATATAAATTAAAGTCTGGAAAAGAAATACCCCCTTGAGACCAGCTATTAGTATGTTTCTTTAATGCAATCCTAGGTCTATTAGGTGCCCATAGGAAATTTAACATTAGTGTATTCAGTTTCTTGATAATTATTTTTGTAGGTGGAAGTATTATTGATTGTATTAAGTATAAAATTTTGGGGAATATTATCATTTTAATAATTGTAAGTCTCTCCTCCATAGTAAAAAACATATTATTCCAAGAATTAAAAAGATTTTGTATATTAAGAAAACAGGTATTATAATTATTATATATAATAGATTTAATATCTTTAGATAGTATTATACCTAAATAAGTTATCTGACCTGAATTGGGTACATATTTAGTAAAATCACTAATGAGAATATTTTTTCGTGTATATATAGGTAATATTTTAGTTTTTTCTTCATTGAATATTAAACCAGAAATACTTTTAAAATTCATCATTTTATCAAATAGAGACTGCATAGAAGAATTAGATCCTGCTGATGTAATTAGAACATCATCTGCAAAAAGTTGAATTTTGGATGTAGTATTTTCATCTATTTCAAAACCCTCTATGTCAGTACTGTTTCTGATCAAATTAGCCCAAGGCTCCATTACTAAAGTGAATAATAGTGGAGAGAGTGGACATCCTTGTTTTGTACCTTTAAAAATGGGTATTTTTTGTGAAACATATGTTCCTACCTTAATATAAGCCAATGTTCCTTTGTATAAATGCTCAATTAGATTTACAAATGCATCTGAGAAGTTTGTGCACTTCAGTAAGGTAAACAGATAGTCCCAACTTACTGAATCAAATGCTGAACTTATATCAAGACTAATAAGTGTTAAATCTTTCTTTTCCTATTTGCAAAATCAATTAATGTTAAAGTTCTTCTTATATTATCAAAAGTATTTCTATTTACAATGAAGCCTGTCTGATCTATATCTATAATGCCAGGGATGATTGTCTTCAATCTATCAGCATAAATACTCATAAACATTTTATAATCAACATTAAGTAATGAGATGGGCCAATATGAAGTACATCTAGTTGGATCTTTATTAGGTTTTAAAATTGGTGAAATAAATGTATATTGCCAAGATGGGGGGGGTTATTAACTCAGTTTGGGCCAAAATAAAAACCTTATGTATTAATGAGTATGTACTTTTAGAAAGGATTTTATATATCTCTGGTATAATACCATCATTACCCGGTGCTTTGTTTGATTTAAGCTTATTTATTTGTGTAATAACCTCTGTATATGAAATACTTTTGTCCAATAGTTTAATCTGTTGTTTATTAAGCTTTTTATTCATGTTTGTGGTTATAAACTCCTTTATTTTATCTTTAGGTTCCATGTTAATGTTATTATTGTTAATATTGTGAAAGTGATTTCTAAATTAATCTAGTATTTCTGGTAGACTAGAAACATTCTTCTTTTTCCTTAGAGAAAAGATTTCTTTGATATGGTTTTGTTTATTCAACCTTTTTGTTTTATTTTTAAGTCTATGTAAGTATTTGGGGCTTATTGAATAAGACAAAAACTTTCTTTGTATTTCTCATTTAGTTTGTTTATTTCTTCAATAACTTTCTTGTCCATAATATTTTCTTTATTATTATGTTTATAAGAGTCTAATTTACTTTGAATATCTAACAATTCCTTATCCCAAGATTTCCTTTTATTATTATACCATCTGATACTTTGTCCATATAGATATGATTTTAAGGCATCGCAAACATAGACAATGGAGACTTCAGGAGTATTATTTATGTCTAAAAAATATTTTACTTCTGAAAGTATATATTCTTTATAGTCTTTTAGTTGAATTAAGTATGCTGGTATCCTTTTGATCTGAACATTGTGAGTATTTTTTATCATGAATTCAAAAACAATTGAATTATGATCAGATATAGGACATGAAATGATTTTGGAATTAATTAAATCTGTTACCATCTGGTTAGAAATAAAGACTCTATCTATTTTTGAATAAGTTTTGTATCTGTTAGAAAAAAAGGTGTATGGTAATGAGTTTGAATCTATCTGATTATTGATATCATTCAAATGATAAGAATTAGCAAAATCATTTAAATGTTTTGCATTAGATGTAATTATTCTTTTTCCTATAGTGGTAGTATCACTTTCATGTAGTATACAATTAAAGTCACCAGCTAAAATAATATCTCCTATAGAGAATGATATGATCTTATCAAGATGGTGTTTCACTGTATTAATACTAATTCCAGGTATCCAATATACATTAATTAAAGTGTAAGTCTTCCCATTAATTTGTATTGTAACCATACAAAACATTCCTTTGTCATCCTGATAAGACTTAATGGTTTTAGGAATGGGCATACTTTTATTCCATAAAATAGCCACTCCTCTTTTTTTCTGAGTGTGCTCTGAACTAACCAATACTGTATATTTGTTTGTGTCTAGTTTATCAATATCTTTTTTCAAGAGATGAGTTTCTTGCAGGAAGACTAAGTTGGCCTTATGTAAATTAATGTATCTTATTAGGCTTGCCCTTTTACACGGATTATTCAATCCATTAATGTTTAAAGAAATTCCTTTTAAAGATGTCATTTGGCATTTTTAAAACTTAAGAATATTATGATCAAAATAACAATTAACAACATGAATAATGTTACATCTCCTCCTTTATGTGTACCTTTAGATATAGCTGTATTTATTGAATCTCTTATAGGATTTTGTATAGGATTCAATTTTGTTTGTAGTGACAATGAGTGTACAAAATGTATTGTGGATGTCAAAACTATATACATATAACAATGAACAAGTGAAAATAATGTAAGGATTAAACCTTGCATCCAGCCTGGAGTTAAAAACTCCAACTTAGAGTAGCATTTACCACTCAAGTTAACCCCCTACCCTAAGCAGCAGTACCTCAGCTACCACCTTATCAATTTAATACTGGTTATATTTAACTTAAATTAACAGCTTTCAATTTGATTATCTAGCAAGACAAGACTACACATTTGATAAAACAGCATCATATAAACTAAAATAAACTTTTTTTTTTAAAAAACTATTCATACTACTATATACATCTATGTAATATAATACACTTGTATTCAAATAGCATTCAAATAAACTTGATATTAGGAACCAAGAGGAGAGAAAGAAATACAAGACATGAGAGAGGGAGAGAGAGTGAAAGAAAGAAAGAGAGAAAAAAAAAGGAAGGCATATTTACATATTAATTTATTCAAAGTATGTAAAAATAAGTTCTAACATTCATTTAAATCAAAAACTTTGGCTAATATGGTTCAGACATTAGATATATTAAGATGCATCTATTTTCTGTCATGTAAATGCAGTCAACAGCTTCCAAATAAAACCTTGAATTGCTTATATATGAGCATTTTACTCATACTCATTATTGTCAGTAGAATAAAATATTATATTTATAGAAATTGTTATAAATCATACTGCATAGTTATGCAAATCCTCAGAAACACTTGCATTATTGTAAAGAAAGCCATCTGTATTTTGTATGTCTATACTGCTGCTTTAAAATATATCACATGACAATTTCTTCCAGAATAGAGTTATAAAGTTATTTATGCTTGTCAATCAGATGAATTAAATGAGTCATAGTAATGTATATGTTTGGAACATAAGTTTTTAACATAAATTAGTATGCTGCAGTCAGGTAGACTTTCAAAAACACTTGAATAAATGTTTCATTTTCTATGCCTTTTAAAATAAGACATTTACTTACTACAAGAAACTGCATCATTTAAAATCATTATAACTGACATATTTTATAAATTATAACATAAATACTTAAGTAATGATATAAAATAACTCACATTTAAATGTTAAAGAGTTCATTTTCCTTCACATAGTCGTATTTGCATCAGTTCTACTTCCTGGTAGAGTGTTCTTCTTGAATCTGCGATGTGTCAGTGTGATTTTTGGGTCAAAGGTCAAATTGACTGCTTTCAGCTTCTCTGCGTGAATTCTGAGAGTTGAAGCTTTTAAAACAACTCGAGGACACTGTTCACGAGATAGCCCACATCCCAGATTGTCTCCCTTAACATTTTGGCGGGAAACTTGTTAAAAACTAGTGACAAACATTCATTTAGCAGTGTAAATGCATCTAAACATGACAAAACCTTCGCAATGTATTTTACAGGTTATTACAGCCTCTATGTAAGTGAAATTAAGCCCAAAGTTATTAATAAGTAATAAAACTCAGTATTTTTGCCCCAACTCAATTTTTATGCAAATCTTATTATTTACTGTGTCTGTATGATCAAAGGCATTTCTATATATTAATATGAAAAAAAAATAAAGAGAAAGAATAAAGAAAAGAAAAGAAAAAGAGAGTAGAAAATAAAAGAGTGTAAAGCAGAAATAGAAAAAATGTAAGAGAAATCTATAAAAAGTATATACAATGGAATATTACTTACTATTTATAATAATAGAATTAAAAATAAAACATATTATTTACTATTATTTAGTTCTAATTATTATTAATTAAAGCATGACAGATTATTTGCAAACAAGCATAAGCAGTATAATCAAGAAAGTATAATTAGGAATAGCATTCGAAGAACATATAAACTTTTTACAAGGAATAAATTTGTTATTATTCCATTTATCATATTTTCATTACTCTTCTCTCCCTGCCCTCCCCCACCCTTTACCCACTACATAATCTAAATAGAATGTCATTGTTTAAACAAAGAAAAGAAGAAAAGGAGAAAAAAAAGAAAAAAAAAATGTATCAAATTACTAACCTTACTTCTCTTTTTCAGAAAGAAAAACAAATTGAATAATAGCTTGTTGTTAGTTCCTCAGATATTTTGACTGGTTATGAAACAAAACATTTCTTTGCACACAGAGAATAACTTTGATTCAATCTTTTTCAAAATATTTGTGGCTTTCTGGAAATGCAGGAACTATATATAAAAAGATTAATAATGAAGTAAAATGATGAGAGAAAAAAAGAAAAAAAACATAGAACAAATCATTTGTTTTTTAGTCTCTTCTTCTTCTCTGAAGTCTTCCACGAAGTTTCAGTTGCCAGTCTCTTTAATGAAGAACTAGCCCATTCCATTTCCTCTATTTTATCCAAAATCTTATTTTTTTTTGATAAACAGTAAAGCAGAGTCTAAGTCATCAAAAATTTTAGGACCATCAGGAAGGAAGATTTTTAGCTTGGCAGGAAACAGAAGGTGTGTTTTAAACTGTGCTTTTTTAAGCTCCCTTATTAGTGGCAGAAAAACTTTTCTTTTAGCTATTGCCAAGGAAGAATAGTCATTGTCAAAACACACAGTTGTCTCATTAATCTTAACTGGAGCTTTAGCCCAAGCAGATTTAAGAACCATCTCTTTATCAAAAGATGATAGAAATCTAACTATAACTGATCTAGGATAGTTTTTGTTAGAGTTAGTATTAGCTATAGATCTATGTGCTCTTTCGATACCAAAAGAGAATGCTTCTGGTAAATTTAAAGTTTTAGGGAGCCATGTTGTTCATAGGTTCATAGGTTCATATGTTCATACTAGGCTATCTGCCCGAGGGCATTTACAAGCCTAGCCCATCGTTTTGTGGCTTACGCCACCCCTTTAGTATGGGGAACTATACCCATTATTTTGCTGTGCCTCTGTCGAGCAGTGACACTGAGGTAATCCCTGGGGTATATCTGCGATCTCCCATCCATTGGTCAAGATTTTTCTTGAACAAGGCCAGCGAGGTGCTCTGCCTCACATGTACCGGGATTTTGTTCCACAGCATATGGAGTCTTTGGGTGATGAATCTATCCCTCCAGCATGTCCTATTAATAGCTGTGTCGAGGTTTAAGTCTCCAGCCCTTGTGGCTCTGATGGATCTAGATTTTTTGAGGTGAAGCATATTCATCAAATCTGGGTTTGACATGGCCTTGTATGTTAGGCAAAGGTCACCTCTGAGCAAGCGGTAAGCGACTGAATAGAGCTGGAGTTCTTTCAGTCGGGCAGCATAGGACAGATTTTTGAGACCCTTTATCCTTTTGGTGAGGAACTTTTGTGGCCTCTCCAGCTGCTGCAAGTGTCGGGTCAGATACATCCCAAATGGGGCATTCTACTCAATCATTGGTCTGATGAGTGATGAGTAAAGGGAGACTATGACCTCCCTTGATCTAGATGAGAATCCCTTCATGATAAGGTGGGCAATGTAGAAGGTCTTCCTAACTACTTTAGCTACATGGGTGTCGAATGACAGACTACTATCAACCTGGGTCCCCAGGTCCCTGATAACTTCTTCTGTGCTCAGTGGATTGCCACCTATTTGGTAGCTAGGGGTAACCTTGTTTTTCCCAAAGGGTATGACTATGCATTTTTTGGCATTTAACTTCAGGCCATGGCTCTGGCACCAGTTATCCGTTTCTGTGAGACCCTTCTGAAGGATATCTATGTCAGATGTGTTTTCTACTATGGCGCCCAGTTTGCAGTCATCTGCAAACTTTGTCAGCCATAACCCTCCTGTGTTTGCTTGTACTTCGGAAAAGTAGATGCCAAACAAGAGTGGGCCCAGGACTGAGCCCTGTGGGACACCACTTGTGACAGGTTTTGAGTCTGACATGGCGCCAGCAATTCTGACCCTGTGGGTTCTGTCACTCAGCCAGTTTGCAACCCATCTTGTGATGTATGGGTTAACATTTAAGCTGATGAGTTTTTCAATGATACCCGAGTGGGGTATTGTATCGAAGGCCTTAGCCAGATCGAGGTAGGCTGTATGGACTGCCTTTCCCTCATCAATGGCTTTGGTGACTGTTTGAAGAAGTCAACCAAGTTTAAAAGGCATGATCTGCCTTTGACAAAGCCAAACTGGGTTGGATCCAAAGTCTGCAAATTCCCTATGTCTTTATTTATGAGGTCCATTATGATCCTCTCCATGGCTTTGCAGATAAGGCTTGTCAAGCTAATGGGCGGTAATTTCCAGGGTCGGTGGAGGCACCGCCTTTGTGAAATGGGACCACAGTTGCAGTGAAGCACTCCCTGGGTACGTATCCAGAGGTAAGACTTTGATTAAACAGCTGTCCTAGCTGTGGGTTTAATTCCTCATTGAGTTCGAGGAGCACACAGCCGGGGACACCATCAGGTCCCATGGATGCTGTGTTTTTTGCTTTGGAGAGAGCAGTTCTCACTTGGGCTGGAGATGTTTGGGGGCTGCAATCGTTTGGTATAGATATCTCTCCTTTTGGGGAGGGGAGAAGTTTGCACTGAACCTGTCAGCCAGTATGTTGGCAATGTCTGTAGGATCAGTAATCTTCACATCATTTTGAACTAGTTCTGAGCATATCTGGGAGTTTCCTCCTAGGTTTCTAACACAGCTAAAGAAGGCCTTATGATTGTCTTTTGAGTCTTTAGCTATTTTTCTCTCGAAATTTGCTTTGGATGATTTTATGAGAGCTCTTAGTTTTTTACTTATAGTGATCAAGGGTGTCTTACCTTTTAAGGATTTTGCTCTATCTTGTAGTAGCTTCCTCCTTTTATTGTAGAGTTTGTTTATGGCTGGGGTCCACCAGACTGGACGCTTGCCTTTGGTATTAAGAGTCTTTGTTTTGTTTGGGATTGCCTTATCCATGCAGTCCTGCAGGTGCTGGTAGAAGGTGTTTGTAAGTGATTCAGCGGCTTGAGTACTGTTTTTCTCCGGCTCGGGGGCCTTAAAGGAGACCACACTAGTCTTTAGAAGTGTGAAGTCGGCTTTTGAGAAGTTATTTACTGTGGTCTTTTTTATTTCAGGTGGGGGTGGGATGAGGACCTCCAGCGAGATTAGATTGTGATCTGATCTCACCAGTGAGGGGTATACTTCCGGTGTTGAACATTGTGCTCCCATGTTCGTGATGATGAGATCAAGTATGTTATCTCCTCTTGTGGGGATGGTGACTAGTTGTTCCATGGCATTTGAGTTTATGAATTCCAGGAACTTTTGGGCTAGGGTGTTTGGGCTTGAGTAGTGTTCCCAGTCTATATTAGGGTAATTGAAGTCACCTAGTATGATGGTGTTTGGTGATACATTTATCCCCTCTAGTGTTTTCAGGAAGGCCATGTGAGGTTCCTGAGTTTGTGAGGGTGGCCTGTAACATGCTACAATTTGCAGAGCAGTCTTGCCTATGGTTAATTGCACCTGGATGGTCTCCGATGCATCGTGCGTTGCCACCAGTCTTGAGGTGTGGGTATCCTTAATGAATATGGATACCCCCCCTCCTTTCTTGGTATTGTCCGGATTTTGGGGCGGAGCATGATATGAGGTAAAACCTGATAGCGCTGGGGTGCTCTCAGGAGCCTTGAACCAGGTTTCTGTCACAGCACAGACATCGATGTTCTCCATACTGAGAAGGGCCTCGAGTGCGTGCATTTTGAGATTGAGACTTCTGGCATTGAGCAGCATTACCCTTAGTTTTTTTCCTTTTTTGTGTTCTAGGGTGGTAGGTTTAGAATTTGAGCCTTGCCTAAAAAAGCCACTATGGGGGTGGCAAGAGCCTTTGCCAATATCCGGAATCCCAGGGGTGACAGGTGGAAGCCGTCCCTTGCGAAGCAGCGTGGCTTGTCCAGCATGTCATCCCAGGCAGACAGATACTGGATCCCCTTTGAATGACACCAGTGTTTAAGCCAATTGTTAAAGCTGATCATCTTATCTCTGTATTGTGGCATCACTCTTGGTGAAGGTAGGATACTGCTCAAGGTCAGGGTCATACCTGCCTGGGCTACATAATCAGAGAGCTCCTCAATGTCTCTTTTCATGTAGTCCAAGGAGGTACGTCTCAGGTAATTTACACCAGCATGGACAATGACTGAGTCATATTTGTACTTGCTGTTGAGAGACCTGAGTGCTTGCGTTATGTGGCGTATTCTAGCGCCCGACAGGCAGCTTACTGTGACCTTCTCCTTACTCAGTCTGGTGAGCGGGACGTCAGTGTGTCTGACTATGGAGTCACCAATGACTAGTGTGTCTGGCATTGTGTTTGGCCTTAAGGGCTGTGACTGTTTGACACTCTGACTGTGAGGTCTATGTGTTGCAGGTGTTGTGTTCTGAGGTGGTGGTAGTTTGGGTGTCTGCTTTGGTGGCCTCTGCTGTTTTGGTAGATTTTTGATCAGAGCCTCCGAGTATGTCTTTGTGTGTTTATGTGTATGATTTGAGGTTGTAATGGTGCTATGTGAGACTGGGTCTATAGTGTGTGTGGTAACCTTCTCCTCCTGACTGGTCTTGCCAGTCCTGTGTTGAAGAGCTCAGCCTCCAGTTTGGCCGTATAGTTGCATCTCGCATGTATTGGTGTTTTGTGGGCGGAGGAGAGGGTTGTCTGTGTACATGAGGCAATTGTAACATTGCCTCAGTAGTCCCAGGTTCACCAGCTGAGCAGGAGAGGACACTAGCAACTGATCCCTCGACATGCTAGAAGGATAGACAAAAACTTTAAAAAGATTCAGGGGGCGTGGGTGACCGAGAAATGGGGGTTACCTTTTTGGGGTACTATCTATGACAAGAGTGCCGTATCAAGGTAATAAGTACTGTAGGAGCAAGTGCTAGGTTTAACAGATAGAGAATAGTCTACTTGGAGTCAAGTGGAGATGATCTTTATAGTTATAGGATACGCTGATTAGATCAGTAGTATAGTTCGAGGAAGGTAGTTTTAAGGGAAAATTTGAAGAGTGGACTTTAGGTAGCCCGAATAGTTTAAACCTGCCTAACCGGGCTGCCCTAGTGTGCAACAGTGGCAGCTCAGCTAAATCAAGGCTAACGCGTTTTATACCAGGGGGCTGGAAAAAGCTAGAAACTGGCCCAAAACGACCAATAAACTACTAGTTACTGGCTGAAACCTCACAAAACTGGACAAAAGGCAGCTCAATGCTTCCCACTCCCACTGGTAAGCAAGGTAACTTCCTCTTCCCCAAATAAGGCAAGGAAACAGTACACAGGAACTACAACCAAGGCCCAGGAATCAGCAACTCTGAAACTGGACTAAACTAGTAAAGCAGGAAAACAAGAGATATTTTTTTCTTTTTTTTTTTTTTTCACAAAACAGGCAGAAACAGGTACAGCAAACACTTATAAATGCTATGAATCAGCTACTACAGCTTACACAGAAGAATTTGCTACAAATACAGTCAAATAGTAACAAACAAGGATTCCAAGTGCAATATTAAGTTAAATGCAGTAAAAACAGCTTCAATGTAACAGAAAGGCAGGCGAAATACAGTCGCTAGGTATTCAGATGTGGAAATCAACAAAAATATACTTAGTATCAAGAAAAGTCGCTTATTCAGCTATCTGCAGCCTGGATTACTCTGCTGGCCCACGTGGAGTCTGTGCTGAGTAGGTACAAGCTGAAAAACGTGCGTTTAACGCGTTTTATACCAGGGGGCTGGAAAAAGCTAGAAACTGGCCCAAAACGACCAATAAACTACTAGTTACTGGCTGAAACCTCACAAAACTGGACAAAAGGCAGCTCAATGCTTTCCACTCCCACTGGTAAGCAAGGTAACTTCCTCTCCCCCAAATAAGGCAAGGAAACAGTACACAGGAACTACAACCAAGGCCCAGGAATCAGCAACTCTGAAACTGGACTAAACTAGTAAAGCAGGAAAAACAAGAGATATTTTTTCTTTTTTTTTTCTTTTTTTCACAAAACAGGCAGAAACAGGTACAGCAAACACTTATAAATGCTATGAATCAGCTACTACAGCTTACACAGAAGAATTTGCTACAAATACAGTCAAATAGTAACAAACAAGGATTCCAAGTGCAATATTAAGTTAAATGCAGTAGAAACAGCTTCAATGTAACAGAAAGGCAGGCGAAATACAGTCGCTAGGTATTCAGATGTGGAAAGCAACAAAAATATACTTAGTATCAAGAAAAGTCGCTTATTCAGCTCTCTGCAGCCTGGATTACTCTGCTGGCCCACGTGGAGTCTGTGCTGAGTAGGTACAAGCTGAAAATCTTGGCGTACCGTGGTTTTATACCAGGGGCTGGAAAAAGCTAGAAACTGGCCCAAAACGACCAATAAACTACTAGTTACTGGCTGAAACCTCACAAAACTGGACAAAAGGCAGCTCAATGCTTCCCACTCCCACTGGTAAGCAAGGTAACTTCCTCTCCCCAAATAAGGCAAGGAAACAGTACACAGGAACTACAACCAAGGCCCAGGAATCAGCAACTCTGAAACTGGACTAAACTAGTAAAGCAGGAAAACAAGAGATATTTTTTCTTTTTTTTTCACAAAACAGGCAGAAACAGGTACAGCAAACACTTATAAATGCTATGAATCAGCTACTACAGCTTACACAGAAGAATTTGCTACAAATACAGTCAAATAGTAACAAACAAGGATTCCAAGTGCAATATTAAGTTAAATGCAGTAAAACAGCTTCAATGTAACAGAAAGGCAGGCAAAATACAGTCGCTAGGTATTCAGATGTGGAAAGCAACAAAAATATACTTAGTATCAAGAAAAGTCGCTTATTCAGCTCTCTGCAGCCTGGATTACTCTGCTGGCCACGGAGTCTGTGCTGAGTAGGTACAAGCTGAAAGCGCTTACGCTGCTTTATACAGGGGGCTGGAAAAAGCTAGAAACTGGCCCAAAACGACCAATAAACTACTAGTTACTGGCTGAAACCTCACAAAACTGGACAAAAGGCAGCTCAATGCTTCCCACTCCCACTGGTAAGCAAGGTAACTTCCTCTCCCCCAAATAAGGCAAGGAAACAGTACACATGAACTACAACCAAGGCCCAGGAATCAGCAACTCTGAAACTGGACTAACCTAGTAAAGCAGGAAAACAAGAGATATTTTTTTTTTTTTTCTTTTTTTCACAAAACAGGCAGAAACAGGTACAGCAAACACTTATAAATGCTATGAATCAGCTACTACAGCTTACACAGAGGAATTTGCTACAAATACAGTCAAATAGTAACAAACAAGGATTCCAAGTGCAATATTAAGTTAAATGCAGTAAAAACAGCTTCAATGTAACAGAAAGGCAGGCGAAATACAGTCGCTAGGTATTCAGATGTGGAAAGCAACACAAAATATACTTAGTATCAAGAAAAGTCGCTTATTCAGCTCTCTGCAGCCTGGATTACTCTGCTGGCCCACGTGGAGTCTGTGCTGAGTAGGTACAAGCTGAAAAACAGGCGTTTACCGCGTTTTATACCAGGGGGCTGGAAAAAGCTAGAAACTGGCCCAAAACGACCAATAAACTACTAGTTACTGGCTGAAACCTCACAAAACTGGACAAAAGGCAGCTCAATGCTTCCCACTCCCACTGGTAAGCAAGGTAACTTCCTCTCCCCCAAATAAGGCAAGGAAACAGTACACAGGAACTACAACCAAGGCCCAGGAATCAGCAACTCTGAAACTGGACTAAACTAGTAAAGCAGGAAAAACAAGAGATATTTTTTTCTTTTTTTTTCACAAAACAGGCAGAAACAGGCAGAAACAGGTACAGCAAACACTTATAAATGCTATGAATCAGCTACTACAGCTTACACAGAAGAATTTGCTACAAATACAGTCAAATAGTAACAAACAAGGATTCCAAGTGCAATATTAAGTTAAATGCAGTAAAAACAGCTTCAATGTAACAGAAAGGCAGGTGAAATACAGTCGCTAGGTATTCAGATGTGGAAAGCAACAAAAATATACTTAGTATCAAGAAAAGTTGCTTATTCAGCTCTCTGCAGCCTGGATTACTCTGCTGGCCCATGGAGTCTGTGCTGAGTAGGTACAAGCTGAAAAACGCGTGTTTACCGCGTTTTATACCAGGGGGCTGGAAAAAGCTAGAAACTGGCCCAAAACTACCAATAAACTACTAGTTACTGGCTGAAACCTCACAAAACTGGACAAAAGGCAGCTCAATGCTTCCCACTCCCACTGGTAAGCAAGGTAACTTCCTCTCCTGCCAAATAAGGCAAGGAAACAGTACACAGGAACTACAACCAAGGCCCAGGAATCAGCAACTCTGAAACTGGACTAAACTAGTAAAGCAGGAAAAACAAGAGATATTTTTTTCTTTTTTTCTTTTTTTCACAAAACAGGCAGAAACAGGTACAGCAAACACTTATAAATGCTATGAATCAGCTACTACAGCTTACACAGAAGAATTTGCTACAAATACAGTCAAATAGTAACAAACAAGGATTCCAAGTGCAATATTAAGTTAAATGCAGTAAAAACAGCTTCAATGTAACAGAAAGGCAGGCGAAATACAGTCGCTAGGTATTCAGATGTGGAAAGCAACAAAAATATACTTAGTATCAAGAAAAGTCGCTTATTCAGCTCTCTGCAGCCTGGATTACTCTGCTGGCCCACGTGGAGTCTGTACTGAGTAGGTACAAGCTGAAAAACGCGCGTTTACCGCGTTTTATACCAGGGGCTGGAAAAAGCTAGAAACTGGCCCAAAACGACCAATAAACTACTAGTTACTGGCTGAAACCTCACAAAACTGGACAAAAGGCAGCTCAATGCTTCCCACTCCCACTGGTAAGCAAGGTAACTTCCTCTCCCCCAAATAAGGCAAGGAAACAGTACACAGGAACTACAACCAAGGCCCAGGAATCAGCAACTCTGAAACTGGACTAAACTAGTAAAGCAGGAAAACAAGAGATATTTTTCTCTTTGTTTTTCTTCTTTTTTCACAAAACAGGCAGAAACAGGTACAGCAAACACTTATAAATGCTATGAATCAGCTACTACAGCTTACACAGAAGAATTTGCTACAAATACAGTCAAATAGTAACAAACAAGGATTCCAAGTGCAATATTAAGTTAAATGCAGTAAAACAGTTTCAATGTAACAGAAAGGCAGGCGAAATACAGTCGCTAGGTATTCAGATGTGGAAAGCAACAAAATATACTTAGTATCAAGAAAAGTCGCTTATTCAGCTCTCTGCAGCCTGGATTACTCTGCTGGCCCACGTGGAGTCTGTGCTGAGTAGGTACAAGCTGAAAAGCGCGCCATTACAGGCGTTTATACCAGGGGGCTGGAAAAAGCTAGAAACTGGCCCAAAACGACCAATAAACTACTAGTTACTGGCTGAAACCTCACAAAACTGGACAAAAGGCAGCTCAATGCTTCCCACTCCCACTGGTAAGCAAGGTAACTTCCTCTCCCCCAAATAAGGCAAGGAAACAGTACACAGGAACTACAACCAAGGCCCAGGAATCAGCAACTCTGAAACTGGACTAAACTAGTAAAGCAGGAAAAACAAGAGATATTTTTTTCTTTTTTTTCTTTTTTTCACAAAACAGGCAGAAACAGGTACAGCAAACACTTATAAATGCTATGAATCAGCTACTACAGCTTACACAGAAGAATTTGCTACAAATACAGTCAAATAGTAACAAACATGGATTCCAAGTGCAATATTAAGTTAAATGCAGTAAAACAGCTTCAATGTAACAGAAAGGCAGGCGAAATACATTCGCTAGGTATTCAGATGTGGAAAGCAACAAAAATATACTTAGTATCAAGAAAAGTCGCTTATTCAGCTCTCTGCAGCCTGGATTACTCTGCTGGCCCACGTGGAGTCTGTGCTGAGTAGGTACAAGCTGAAAAACGCGTGTTTAAAAAAAGTGTTAAAAAAGAAGTAATATTGTTACCTTCAATATTTTCTGGCAGTCCAAAAATCCTAATGTTATTGCGCCTAGATCTATTTTCCAGGTCATCCAGCTTTGTTTGTAAATGTGTATTTTGTTTCAGCAGAAACTCAATGTTGATTTCCTCTTCTTGGATTCTATTTTCCATGTCATTCACAGCTTCTTCTATGCCTGTCATCTGGATCTTCTGTTGTTGCAACTCTATATGTAACAAGTCTATTTGTTTTGTAGTTTTTTCTATGAAGGTATCAGTTTTAGTATCCATTTTATCCAACTTGGCAGTAAGTTGTTGGATTATAGTTATCAGAGACTGAAGTTCTTTCTTGATGCTGGAGTCTTGAGAATTTGTCTTACTGGAACTCATTTCAATCTGATAAACTGACAGGAAAATTTCCAAAGTGATTTCTGACAGGAATATTGTTAAAATTTCCTTTCTTTTTTAGATATAGTTCAAGAACTATATAAAACAAACATATTTAGAAAGAAAATTACTTCATAAATTAATTTTTTAAGTAATTAATTCCTGTCAGTGTAATGAAATTGGTGGAGCTGAAGAAATCTGCTGCTATCCTGTGTTCCTCCTTGGCCACGCCCCTTTGTCATGTATTTTTAACACATGGCTGAAAATGCCAAGATTCTCATAAACTTTTAAAGTAGCTTACTGCTCCTGCCCATAAAGAAGATGGAGAACGATCAACATCAGAGAACTAGTTTCTCATATTCCTATTAACATGTCATTTGTCATATACATAGTAAACAATCTGATTCTGACTGCCTAAACATTCATGCCATATTGGCCTATAACCAGCATTGTTATTAGTAATATAAGCAAAATAACTTATCTTACCTACTTGGCTGGTTTGTTACTGAACAACATGGCTAATGCCAACTTACATTGGCTTACATTGGCCATGTTTATAAAGGCCGTGGCTAACTGCTTCAAATCCTGCTGCATATAGAATTGTCTGAAGATTAAGCTACAAGAGTCATTGGCGTTCCTGATGATAATGCTCTTTGGATCAAGCCAAATTACACAATATTCAATATCTCAACAATGCATGATATGACTTAGCTTCCAGTCACTTTCTTTCTTTGCAAATAATCCAGTATTGGATGTTACTTGTGTAAATAAGATATACATATCAGTTCACTTGGTGAAGAACACAAAGAACTAACCTTTGATGCCAAAGTAAACATCCAGAGATAAATACTAAGGTAAAATTTATATTGCTTTGCACACCCACGTAAATGGTAAAAGCTTTGCTTAGCTGGAATACAAAGGGTCTCAATGATGGGAACATGAAAACAGTACTTTCTCATATACTTAAGGCTGTGGATAGACTGTTCAGTTTCTTGCTGAAATAATACACAAAACAGTTAAGAAACACAATTCTGGAGCAGGCTTAGAGTCTTTTGTAAAATCAACAGGAATTTCACTAGCAAGTGACCCTGAATATTTTGTATGTAACATCTAAGCAGTCCACTGTTAGTAATGGCTGATCATAAAGGAAACATGGGACAAGACTGTGAGTTTTATATTTCAGACCATTAAAGATGCCTATTGCAGTCTTCTTCTTTTGGCTTCTGGTTAGGGGATGCCGCAGCGGATCACCTTGTCCGCTCATGATTGGCAGTGGAGTTTTATGGTGTTGAGTTGCCAGCCCGGCGCCCAACCTTCCACAGAAGGCACACACACGCAGACACTCACACCTAGGGCTAATTTAGAGTGTCCAATCCACCTACAGCATGTCTTTGGGATGAAACTGGAGCACCCGGAGGAAACCCACATGACCACAGGGAGATCATGCAGACTCCACACAGAAGGCACCCCAGCCAAGGATCGAACCGGAGAACCTCTTGCTGTGAGGCGGCAATGCTAACCACTGCACCACCGTGGCTGCCCTAACTTAATAAAACTGCCTAGATTTCAGTGAATTAATGCAAACATTGTCAGTCTAAAAACATGGAAGTTCATTATCATGTTTCAAAGAGAAATTTAGTAAAATCTTCAGATGTGTCACAAAGCTTGAGACTAGGTAATGTGTCTGTATATGTGACACAGCTCTGTTTATTTATTGCTTGATAATACCTTGTTAACCAGGTACATTAACTGGATAAAGTGGTCTAAACAAACTTTTCTGCTTTGATCTTGGCTTCAGAGCAACAGTAAAATAACTATGTTCATACATCAAGTTAATAAGCAGATAATAACACACACACATCTACATCTTTATATATATATATATATATATATATATATATATATATATATATATATATATATATATATATATATATATATATATATATAGATGTAGATAGACAGCAGCATTTGCTATTTAACATAAAATAAACAGTAACTGTTCCTTAACAAAACAAATAAAGCATATACATATAACAACATCTAATGGCAAAAAAAGGAAAGAAATACATGGTTGCAGAAGTAAACATATATTGTGCAGTGATATACTTACAATTGATAAAGTGTCCCAATATAGCAAAATCCTGAAATGAAGACTCTCAGTCAGATTCAGTAAAGCTGACATGGTCTGTTTACACCATGGACACTTCGCTGCATGGCGTGCACATGGTAGCACACTGTTTAAGATTCAGAAAGTGCACAAATAAGGTGAACACCATAGCATGCTAATTACAGCATAAGCAGATGAACTGTATGCTAATCGACCAATCCAAGACAGAAGAGCTATTCAACAAGCTATAAAGCAACTGTGTAGACTCCGTGCTGGTTTTCCCTGTGAATTCCCAAACCTATTGGAATCCAGTCATGGAAAGAAGTCTACAAAGAAACAATGTCAGGGGCAGCTGTTGCTTTCATTCATGTGTATGCTTAACAGGCTGATGTTTATGCTGCTGCTAATAGACCAAGGAGAAGAGTTTTCAGACCCAGGTAACTTATCACAACCTACATGATGTGGAAATTGTAGGACACAACAGGTTGGATAGAGACACACTGCAGGAACTCTGCAAACTCTGTCATCCTCATCTCAGAGCCAGACCAAACTGAGGGGGACCCATCTTAGGGTTGACAAAGGTATGTGTAGCACTTAGAATCTTAGCTCGAGGTACCCTTCAGATACCAACAGGGGGCATGCTGGGGGTGGGTGTCACAGGAATCAGCATCCAGCATACTCCATCAGTACCTGAATGCTATGCTTCAACATGCCAGTGACCACATATATTTTCCCCAAACTCCTGAGGATAGGGTCAGAAATATGCAGTTCTACTCTGTAGCACACTACCCTGAAGCACTGGATGCCATAGATTCCACACACATAGAAATTAAGGCACCACCCGGAGAACAGGGAAGGTTATACATAAATAGAAAGGGCTTCCACTCTATTAGCTGCCAAGTTGTGTGTAATTCCAAGGGAATCGTCTCAAATGTGTGTGCTGACAACCCAGGCAGTTACCACAACTCACACATCTGGCATTCCTCCCAACTGTATCAGATGTTCAACAAGGGGACAGATCCCATAGGGTCATTTACTGGGGGATGCAGGTTATGCACTGCAACCATGCCTGATGACACCCATCAGAAATGCACACACCTTCTCTAGTACATCTTAATGAGGCACATGCTCAAACCAGAAATATCATAGAGTGTGTGTATGGACTGCTGAAGTCACAGTTCCTGTGCCCAGATACAGCTGGGGGAGCCCTGCAGTACAATCCATGGACATGTACTGAAATATTCACAGTATGTGCCTTGCGATACAACATCATTCTGAGAAAACAGCTTCAGCAGGATCAACAAGGGGATGGAGCACACATTCCACCATCAATGCCAAGGTCACCACAACCACACACAAATGAAGAGTCAGAGGGGGAACCAGTAGCTGCTGTGGGTGTAGGCAGATGTAGACATGCTCAGTATGACCTCTTAATTGGCTAAGAGACAATGCATAGCACACTCACTCACTACCTAAGGACCTAAAACCTTCATCCTATGCACATACATATAGTAACTTTGATGCCAGGCAACTTTCACAACCTTTACTTCCCCATGTATTAGCTGTGTACTGCTTGTACCAGAAAGAGTCAGCCCTGAACTAAAACTGTTGCAACTGCTGGATTTACAAAGTATGTGTTGAACCTGAAGTGTATTGCGTAATAATATGAATGAATAGCACATCCTTGCATGTTGTTACGTGGTAGTGTAAACAAGTAAAAGGTGTGAGATTTGTACAGAAATTACCTTAACATGTGGCAGCAGAGACTTATTTGACTTATATGTGTCCATTATTAATTAGAAGGCCTCAGGCATCAAAGATTAACCCAGTCATACCTCTCAAAAGTACTGATGGTCATTGTATGCCCTCAGTTTAGCATTATACATTTGTACTGGAAAAATTTTAAAGAGAGAAGTTAGAAAGTAATGATACACATTTCAGTTTCAAACTTCACAACCCTCACAAGATCATTCAAAATAAAGTTGGAAAATATTCATGCTATCAACTGTCTAACTTTCTAAGACCAATAGAAGTCAAAGGTACAATTACCAGTTCAACATCACAAATGCAGATATACCAAGCACTACATCAGCTATGCACCCTGAGCATCAGACACAAAGCTTATTATCCGTGAATCTAAAAGATATAAAACAGTGATATGGCACAGTTATCATCACTTGCACAGAGTGTTGGGGGGGGGGTTCAAACAGCCTATGCTGGCACATAAGGTCAGTGTGTATGATTAGGAAAGAGAAGCAAATAGACATTTGGACAAACCAACAAAAGCCTAGTAAGACAAAATTAGTTTTAAGCTGCACTGGTGAACCATGTAACTGGTGTGTGTGTGTGTGTGTGTGTGTGTGTGTGTGTGTGTGTGTGTGTGTGTGTGTGTGTGTGTGTGTGTGTGTGTCTGTCTGTTTGGGTCCTCCAGGTGAAATTGGTATGTGAGTGTCTGCATGAACACAGCCAAGCTTTGTGCCATACCTCTCAACCTGGAAACATCAAAAATCTGGACAAGGATGAATGAAAAATAGGTACAAATCTGTACGCTGATTAGCATAAAATTTGCATACACAATTACACAATCCCGCCCACTCCAAATTGTATATATTATATTCTGCACAATGGAATGTGCACTAATATTACCTTGAAAACAGATGAATTCTAGACGTAGGCTTACAGCAGCTTTACAATAGCATTTGATTTTCACTAAATACATTAATTCCTGCTCATAATATCTTTCAGGAAGATAAGTACATCTTATCTTACACTAGTTTTTCTTATAATTGCTGTTTACTTCTCCTTTATAATAGAATACTGCAATTTAATGTCTTTTTCAATTAGAGATAATGCCAAATGTAGGGTGCACAACTGTTCATCAGCACTGAAACACAGCCATATTAAAAAGCAACTCCTTTGGAGTATGACAATGATGAGGAAGTTAGAATGGTTTTGTGATTTTATAGCATTGCGTTATCCTAAATTATTTCTTTTTATTCATAAAAATGCTTGTTCTACTCAGTGAACTGTAACAAACAATGATAATAACTGCGATACCTGTTATTTTCAGGTTATTTCATACGGCAACTCTAAAGATTTACTCTAAAGATTTAGGGCAGCAGTAAATTAGAGTGGAAGACAGGAAAGATGACCTTGACATTGCATAGCTCAGATAACCACCCATACAACAAGACAATGCATCAGAAACGATAGAAATGCATGTAAAATACAGTGTATTAAGACAAACACACACACACACAGAAGCGCTTGCTGCATACACACACACACTTCCCTTACCTGTAAAGATTTAGGGCAGCAGTAAATTAGAGTGGAAGACAGGAAAGATGACCTTCACATTGCATAGCTCAGATAACCACCCATACAACAAAACTATGCTGTGTGTGCACATGGACAGGGACGTCGGGAGGCATACGCACTGTACTGATTTCAGTACAAATTATGTAGAAGGGGGTAGCTTTTTAAAGCTTCACTTTTTTGCGCTTTTCTGCACGATGATGTCAGCAGCTCACTGCGCATGTATTTCCGGCCATTTTCAAGCGTTATGTACACGAGCGGGAGATCGAAGCAGCTTCACCGTCAAGGACTTTATTGAGAACCGAAGGTTGGATTCAAGCATGTGGATGTACGAGCGGGAGGTGGATGCAAGCATTACATTTGGATGTACGAGCGGGTCAAGGACATTAGGTAGAAGAACCGAGGGTTGGTGAGTAATATGAAGTAAGAGTGTGTGTGTGTGTAAATGCCCCAGGTGGGATGTACTGGTGATTACTCATGATGGTGTGGTAGGGAATACTCAGGCTTGAACCCTGTACCTTGTATGCAGGTGTTAAAGACCTGAATTCCCTATCCACCACCATTTTAAAAAAAAATTGCAGATTTTTGCCTCATATTTGATCTGATCAATATATGTATCGTATATGTGTTTTTTAAATATTGCAATGCTTGAAATTTGATGGTGCAGTGGTAGCAACGTAGCATTGATGCCTCACAGCTATAGGTTCTTGGGTTTGGTTCTTGGCTGGGGTGCCTTCTTTGTGGGGGGGGGGGTCTGTATCTTCTCCATGTGTTTGTGTGGGTTTGCTTTTGTGTCTTCCCATGTTATACAAAGACATGTCTGCATTATTTTTTCCTGGGCCTGTGCTGAAAATTGTTTTTTTTTTTGTTCCAAGTCAGACTGTCTTGATTAACAAATTGACAGGCATTTAAATTTCAGACTTCAGGTTTCTGAATGTTTACTTCCTTACATATTTGATGGTGCAGTGGCAGTATTGTTGCCTCACAGCTATAGGTTTTCTGGTTTGATTCTTGGCTGGGGTGCCTTCTGTGTGGAGTCTGCATCTTATCCCTGTGTTTGTGACATAGTAAAACAACTTTTTGTTCTAGCAATAAATATATACTAACTCAACCTTTTTATAGCAAGTTTTTAAGTTTATGACTATTTGAAATTTGTCCTTATTTTTGGGACTGTAATACCCTGTTATTGGCTTTGTCCAGGTTTTTTGTGCTAAGGTTGACAGCTATGGCAAGAACTGAATTCACTGAATATGTTTGAGGGCTGTATTCCCTCATTACTGGGTTTGTCCAGGTGTTTTGTGCTAAGAGGTTGACAGCTATGGTGAGAACTGAATTCATTAAATGATAGCCATTTAAATTTCAGTCTTCCTCTCTTTCACAAAGCAGGTGATTTGGCATAGTGGTATGTTGTTCTGACTATTTTGCACAGTGACCTTGGCAGTAAAATGTATGATGGTAACACAGCATTTTATTCTAGCATCTTTCCAAGATTATACAAGCAATGTTTAATGTGTTTCTGTTTTTGCCCTTTGACCCACCCCAATAAATTTGGCTTTTTCCAGACTTCTTGTGCTGCGAAGTTGAGATGTGGTTGAGTATTGTAGATTTTACAAGGAGCTGAGAGCTGCAGGGGAAGAGAAGTTTAGTGCTGATTATGCTAAATCGGCTCACATTGCTAGTAGCACAAAATGTTGTGTACTTGCTTTTAATGCAGAAGGTTGTTGGTTCTACTCCCATAAGGGGTGAATGCTGCTGTACTGAAAGTTAAGACACTAACTATGAGCCTGTTATCAGTTTGCCATCCATTTCCTATTGCAATATTACTAGCTTATTATTAATGTAATTTAGGCAATTTATTCCTCAGGGCATCAGACACTTTATTTTTCGTGAAGTCATGAAATATAAAGGTGATTGCTAGCAGCAACCTCTTCATTACTTAGATTTATTTAACGTGGAATTATTTAGATGACTTTTTACTACTTCAGAGATTGTGCATATTATTTACTGATAATGGTGGACTGTAAAAGTTTGACTAGACTTTTATGATGGAAATGTTCTGAATTGGGCAGTTTTGTTTCATTGTTTACTGGAAAAATGTTCAAAGCAATAGGAAGGTGTATCAAAGAGCACATGTATGTTTCATATGCAAGAGGCCTATGATTTAAAAGCAGCCCAGAATTAATTTTTATCTGCCACGGGTAAAATGTATTTTTCTTTGAATGTGGGTTTTAATGTTGTTTCAATGAATATGAGTTTCAAGGGCAGAGAAGTTTTAATGCCAAGTTTGTTTAGAAGATGTCTTAGTGTTTGTGCTGTAAAATGCAAAATAAAACTTTCAAATGAAGTTCAAATCATCATAGAAGTAAATCAGTATGTACATTAGTGTTTATGGTAAATGGAGTGAAATAGCAAAGTAATGGATCATTGGAATGGCTGCAGGGGGAGGCTCCATTCGACCATGGTTTTGTGAGGGGGAAGGGCGGCAAACATAGACAGCCCCAGCTGAACTATACCTCCCAACTGTCCAGATTTTCAAAGAATGAATAGATTTTTTGCTTCTTATTTTTGGTATGTTCCTCAATTTGTGGTTTTCTGGCAAATGATTTAGGAATTAAGTCACTAAATAATGACACACTAGTTTCAGACTTTATAACCTTCAGAAAAATGCATGCTAAAATAAGACCTGTTCTATCAACTGTCCCAGTTTATACAAGAGCAATTTTTAGTACTGTTTATATGTTCCCTCAATATATTTGGCCTTGTCCAGATTTATTGCATTAACAGGTTGAGAGGTACATGCAAATAAATTGCTTTATAGAATTAGGCGTAGCCAAACCTCAACTGTCCCTGATTTTGGCTCAAAATGTTGCTCTTCCCCTAATGATCCCTCCACAAAATAGCAATTTTGGAAGAAAACATAGAGGGTTTACTTTACTTTTTTAAATAACTGTAATGATCAGAGTTATACATTACTATTATTTCAGAAATGCATGTAGATTCTCTAATTTTGTCAGCTGCTCTAAGTTAACTGTGCTCATATTAAAATGGTGTCCCTCCTTTGACAGGTTCCCAGCTGTATTGTCTGGCAATTTTATATTTTTGCATCACATTTTGGTCCGTTTTACATAAAATTGCAGTTTTCTGGCAAATTAGTGGCAAATTGTTAAAGACTGAAGTTAGAAAATAATGCAGACATTTCAGTTTCAGATTTCATACCTTTCAGAAAATTCGTACTGATGCAAGACCTACTACTATTCTATTATTTTTCTAAGTTTATAAGAGCAATATTTAAAAAAATGTCCTTATTTTTGGGCCTTTGCCTCAGTTTTATTTATGAGTTTGTTGCTGTAAGAGGTTGAGAGGTTTTGTGTGTGTGTGTGTGTGTGTGTGTGTGTGTGTGTGTGTGTGTGTGTGTGTGTGTGTGTGTGTGTGGTAGGTAGCATACCTCTCAACTGTCCACATTTTGCAGAATGTCCAGATTTTTGCCCCATATTTTTTGTCTGCTCCTCATAAATTTTGTGATTTTCTAGAAAATCATTGAAGGCTGAAGTTGCTAAATAATGACAGACCTTTGAGCTTCAGACTTCATGTCCTTTAGAAAAATCCAAACTAGCACAAATACTGTTATTCTAGCAACTTTCTAAGTTCACGAGAACATTATTTAATATCTGTCCCTGTTTATTTTAGAATTTGTCCATATTTCTTGCACTAAGAGGTAGGTAGGGGTGTGTGTGTGAATGAAACATCCTAGTTAGTGGTAGCAGGTGGTTAGTAATTTACTCAAGCTCAAAACCTGTACCTTGGTTACAGAAAACATTAGCATAATGTCTCTACCCCAACTACCATGCTGCATTTTTCAAAGAACTGACATTTCAGATTAATTTTCAATTCAGGGAACCGAGTTTGAGTGAATTTATATTAGATTACTGAAGAGGCATTACAGTGAATGCCTCTTCATCGACACTAAAAGAGCGAACCGTGAATTACGAGAAAGGCCGTAGCTTGGCTGGGGAGGGGGGGTAGCAGTTTGAGAGCTGTCAGTACAAATTTGAAAATCCTAGCTACACCCCTGCACATGGAGATCTGATCTGCAGTGTGTGAACATACAGATATGAGCTGTATTGTGTGTGCACATACAGGTATGAGCTGTGGTGCATGTACATACAGGTATGACTTGAAATGTGTGTCATACATATATATATAGGTCCCCTCCCTCACTGTTGACTGAACGGAAGGATTTCTTGTTCTCACACAAACATTTAAATGATTGATCCTTCTTGTAAACAATCCTAGGAAAATTTCCCATTTTTGGTGTTAAGGGGTCCACCAAAAATATTTCCAATTACTTTTAACACATTCAGCTGTAGCTGAACTGTCCAAAGTATACACAGTAATAAAGGCTGTCTTTAAGGTATTATCTTTACTCTTGAATCACAAACATCTCTTTCTATTTGCCCACCATTATTTAAGATGGGCATGTAAACTCCTAAAGATCTCTTCATAACCACTTCAGCCTTAATTTCACTTAAAAACATCTCAGGGTACCCTCTTAATGTAAACATCTGAAGTTACTTATCACATTCAAAAGTAAAAATATCAAAATCAGTAATCATTCTCACAAGTATAACTAACTGTCCCTTAACCAGCACTGCCTTCTTTTGATCATTTGGATGCCAGCTGGAAAAATGTAGTAACTATTAGAAAAAGTTGGCTTACAAAAGATAGTAGAGATATAACATCGCTTTAGCACATACTTATTACTCAAGACATCCAAAAAATAATACTGTTTTGCTTAATGGAATTAGAAAATGATAAAAATTCCACTGTATTATTTATATAAGTAAAAAAACTCTTGCAATCTTTCTACCATATCATTCCACAAAACAAATATGCATCCAAATCCATGTATATTATATAAACTCCAACTTTTAACATATTCACTATCAAATATGAATTTTTCTTCCCATTCTGTCATTACAAAATTAGCAACGAAACACAATAAAACAAAATCCCAAAGAATAAGGCACGTAAATACAGTGCATTAATTAAGAAACACACACACAGAAGCGCTTGCTGCATACACACATACACACACACTTCCCTTACCTCCTAATTCCCAGCAAAGTCCAAAGCCAGCCAGCAGTCAGCCTCTGAAATGGCAGCAGAAGCAAAGTCCCTCTCTTCGCAGTCAGCATCCAAAACGGCAGCAGAAGTAAAGTTCATCTCTTGTCAGCATAAGCAGCACAGTCAGCAGTTTCCATTCGAAAAGGGAGCATAACTTAAAGTCCCTCTCTCGAAGCAAACCCAACGTCCCACTCTCAGCAGCATAAGCAAAGCCAGCCAGCATTCTTCTCTCAACGAGTCGACAGTAACAACAGTTACTTGTAAAGCCAGCATGCTTCTTTTCAAAATTTTCAAAGCACTTCCCGTTCCCGCCTGCTCGCAGCCAGCCGGAAATGATGATGTGAGCTCCTTGAGCTCAATTCTGACTGGCTGGTAGCACTGACTGAGCTGACGTCATCGCGCACGTGATGACATCAGTTCCAAAAGCGCAAAAATTTAAAAAATAAAAAAAACAAATGCAAAGAAATCGGAAATGAAGGGGTGCCACTCGGGAATCGTGGCACCCCTTCATTTGGACCCCAAAACTCGGTAAAAACCGAGTAATTTGGGACGGTTGGGAGGTCTGCTTTGTGCTAACCATATGTATTGGTATGTCAGATAGATATGAGCTGTACATGGTACAGTTGGCAGTTCATTGTTGTCATCCCCAACCATGAGAACTTGCTCTGCCAGAAGTTGCACTGGCACGTCCACTCCCATGATCAGATGCACTGCTGCTATGTGAATGTAACTGATGTCTGCTAGATGAGCTCCCCTGATGAGAGTGCCCAGGAGCATAACCCCATGGCCTGCCACGTCTGGGTGTGGACACCTTACCCACTGATGGAGCGGTTGATGTCCTGCCACTATAGCAGCTTGATCAGGCATGGTCCCATTGGCTGACAGCAGATGATGTGGCTGACATACACCCACAAGGATGCTGTCCCTCTCCCAACAGATGTTCCATCACAGACACCACTAACTCCATCACAGACACCTCTCATTCTAATGTGTCATTCATTCAGTCCATTGAATTGGCAACATGGTGGAGGCAGTCACTCATGTCAGCCTGTGCCACATCTACAATCCTAAGCATTTCTCTGGAGCACCTATAGGAACATTCCTGTACCTCCATGATGGCCCTAAATATATGTTGAGTGGCACGGGAAGAGACACCTGGATCATTTGGAGGATGGACAGCAGACCTCCTCCAAGCATCCCTAACACCTTTCCTGCATGGGGCCTTACCCACAGAGTCAACAGGCACTGAAGCTGCAGTAACCATACTTCCCTGATCGATTGTCTTGTCTATACAATATCTGAGGGCTCACTGGAATGGGTAGGCATAGGCCTATTGCCTGTGTCTGATGGAATTTCAGGGGATGGCTGTTTGTCAACCTTGGTGTCAAATTCAACATCTGCACCTTCGGACTGTGCCTCTGCTTGGCCATCATCATCATCAGAGTTTGCTGTTACTCTGACATCAGGTGGTAGAAGTCCTACACTTCCACTGTCAGGATCAACTGTGATAATAAGCAACAAACACAGGAACAATTAATATCTAAACTACTATACTCCATTATATGCTAACAAAATAACAGTGCTGCCACTAACAGACAATACAGCAATACACACAAAAGTCCTGACATCAACATCACATACTAAATCATTTCTTGGAATTGCTCATCAGTACTGACATAAAAATGTTTGGCTTACCATCTGTAGGTGGGGGCATCCTCTGCATGCCAGATGGTCCTGGAAGAAGATAAGCAAAAGGTAAGGATAGCATCATCATAATTAACAATAACACAAGGGGCAATACTTTTACCCCTTTATATGTCCATTAACTATACTTTCAACAAGAACTAGGATGACAGTTCCAACCTAAGCTAATCAATCAGAATGTGTTCTTAACTGTAGCAATCTTTACCCCCCAAACAAAAATTTCCTTGTAAAGCAGAAGTAACATATTGATTTAAATTGTTTTACTATACAACTCTTCATTTGGTGTTAGTGGTGTCTAGCAGCCCCCCCCCCACCAGTACCCATCTGATCACAGCCCACTGCAGCTACTCTCCTCCATGCAGATGAGATCATGTCAGTGGCCCTATGGTGCACCTGCTCATATGTCCTACCGTGGCCACCCACAAGATTAACTTCATCATCAGTCTGCCACCAAATCTGTAGTCTGTGTGCCATATCTCTCCATCCCCTTTCAAACAGGAAGACACCATATTGACTGAAAGCTTTGACAATAACCTGATTTTCAATGTCAGTGAAGGGAGGTCTTTGAGGATTGAGACGCCAGGGTGATACAGTTCTAGGTGTCCTAAAGACAACAGGATAATACATGTAAGTATCACATAACTGCAAAATAACTGTTCCCTGATAAAACAGAAAAGGTAGCATTTCAGTGTTACCCACTAGAGAAACATAAAACCGTTTAGAGATTTAAAATATGAACAATAGGCTGGATGCAAAAAAAGGAGAGTAACAATAGCAAAATGTCCTTGTTTGTGCCATAACAGAAATTCAGCATTGCTCTCCACCCCCAAAAGAATAGGTAAATGGCACATTTTGCTAATAAACCATCTTTGAAATGCTAAACTTGATATCAAATGAACTCTCCCTGAAACATGTCTAAAGGTTTAACACAGAACATTCCATTTTAAGGTATTGCCATTCATGTATACCTGTGAAATGTCTTCACAAATATGCCCATGGCATCAGTACACCTCTAAGTTAATGCATACAGATAAAAGTATAAAAGCCTTTGTTTCATATTTTTCTTAATTACATTCCAGCATATTTAATATGTAGCTGACAAAATGCAAGCATGCCATGTCAAGTTCAGTAATCCTTTGTGCAGATATATCCAAAAGTAATAGCCTCTTTTATGTGTTCTCCACATAAACAGGTCTCCTCAACTTCAGCTTTCCTAGCTACACAGTTGCCTTTTTATGGTGTAGAGTCAGGGCTGTTAGCACAGTGAAGATTCCAGTCAGGTGTGAACTCATTAGAATTGCTGAATCCCAAATACTTGGGTCCCTGAATCAGATGTAAACATAGTGTAGAAACTCCTTCAGTGTTTGCTGTTAATGGATTGCAACTGTAAATGATTACTGGTTGGGAGAAGGAAAACACAAAAGCACTGCAGGCTGCCTTACATCCAGTGGGTGTGTCAGCTTAGACTTACAAAGTGTTAGATGTAAGCGTCACATGATTCACAGTTTCTGTTCATTAACATCCAACCTCCCCTTCATTTGTTGGCAACTGCTTATGATATTATTGCCATTTAATATCCTCACACATTTTAAGGCCAATGATATAGAATGACTTACAAACTGCATGTCTCAGATTACTGGTCAGATAGGAAAAGAATGACCAACAAACAGAGAGGTAAGACAGAGCTGTATATACTTCAAGCAGTAGTCACTACATCTAAAATAATAAATGGTGTATGGTTTCATATTACCATGGATGATGTTACATTTGGTTATATATAGAATAATTTCATTGCCTTACTGGAAAGCTGTGTGTGTGGGGGGGGGGGGCAAAGAGGGATACGGCACCCTCCCAGTGTTCTAAAAACTGATTGAAGTGAGAGTTCAAATCCAAACAAAGACTGTCAGGTCTGGCTGTGCTTATCTCATTTGTGTGAAGTGCAGCAGTGTGTAAACTGGACAAGTGGACCAACCAGGAAGCATACAGAACACCTGCAGGCAGGACCCAGACAGCCAATAATTGAAACTGGATGCATTCAAATAATTCTGTTGTGTGCAGGCAGTTAACACAGAGACCTTAAAAATAATTAGTAAATTAGGGAATGTCATAAAACTGGTCCTGTGGCAGCAGGTGCATGAGTAGGGCTGGAGTTCAGAGGGTCCTGGGTTCTAATACAGGGTGTGCAACCCTTTTTTGTTACTGTTGTGCAGTGCAGTTTATAGCAATTAACTGAAAAATAGACAAGTGTTATTTCAATATTCTTGTGGCAACAGGTATACACATGATCTTGGGTTCTAATATGGGATATTCCATATGTTTTTACAATTGTTCCACTTCCCATTTTATTTACTCTCACTTCTAACACTTTAGATAGTGGAACTGATATGAATTATATGTATGAGAGATGAAACACCATTATTATGTTTTCAGAGGTATGAGTGAGGGTGTACTATGTACTGTAGTTCAGTAACTATAATTCTGTTATCTGGACTTGCATGGCCTTCACAATTACCTGTAACCTTCTCAGGTCACACACATACATGTGTAACAGCTCATACTGTCACCTGTATTTATGTATGATTCCTGACTATGTCTGAGCAGTACTTCTTCTGTGGCAAAGATAAAAACAGCACTGTGATAGAAAATGTGTTGGCCCTTTTGCCTGGGTTTGAATCCAATAGTGTAAAAATCTATTTTCTCAGTGCATAAAGGTAAAAACAAGTGTGTCAGGTCATTGAATTTATGCAGGCCTTCCAACATGCCCTGCTGATGTAATCCACTATAAGTTGACCTGCAGTCTTGTAAAAGTCAGGCTTGTGCCACGATGCTTGCATAAAGTATTTAGTCCTGTAGTCTGTGCACTTGAATAGGTATGGGTTCTGTTCTCACTGCAGTCAACTGTGTGTGTGTGTGTGTGTGTGTGTGTGTGTGTGTGTGTGTGTGTGTGTGTGTGTGTGTGTGTGAGCTCTTGCTTGACATTAGAGATGCTTTTACACCAGCATGTAGGATGCTATTATTGCCATATTCTACTCAAAAGACACTGTTGATGCCATCAACTATAAAGTCTCTCTGGCACTCTCCAAGAAAGACTTGAGCTGTGTCCTTGCCTTAAATACAGAGGTGTGTAGTATTTGTATTTAGATAGGTAGGTGTTCTATTCTCACTGCAGTCAACTGGTTGTGTGTGTTTGTGCTCTTGCTTGATATAACAGAGAGCTTTTATACCAGCATGTGGAACACTGTTATTACTATATTCCCCTCAACAGTCACTGCTGATGTCATCAACTATATCTGATTTGTAGATATGCACTTTTCCCACCAGGTCAGGGTCAGAGACTGGTCTGCTGGCCAGGCAGAAGTCACCTCATCCTATACAATACAGATTAAAGTGACATGGCTTTCAGACTGTCCACATACATCATGGCATGGTTTGTAGGCCTTGTGTTTCTTAGTGAGAAACCCCTGTGGTCTCTCCAGCTACTGCATGTGTCTGGTGAAGTATATGCAAAATAGAGCATTATACTTTATTAGTGTTCTGATGAGGTTCAAGTGCAATTCTGTCATACAATCCTAAGATCTGAATATGATGGTGTGACTCATAATGTGCAAAACATAGTCTTTCAATCCCAGTGTGGACACTTGATGGTCAAAGTTGAAATTGCTATCTGCATGTGCTCCCAGTGCTTGCATCACTAGTTTTTAGCATAGCAGGACTGTTGTCAATGCTGTAATTAGCATGGAATTCCACTTTTCAGAAGGACAAAATAAAGACACATTTCTGCATTTATTTGTAGACCATGTTACTTTGGCAGCAATCATTTGTCTATGTTAGCCCCACCTGTAGTATGTTATCATCATTGGTGGACTCAATGATTGCACCCAGTATCCAAGAATCAGCAAATTGGTAAGCCAAAGGTATTATACTTTAGCCTGAACTGTCAAGAAATAGATTCCAAACAGTTAAGTACCAAGCACAGATCCTTGGGGTACGCCAGTGGTGACAGCTCTACTGGTACAGGTTGATTCACCAGCCTTCACTGTAAGTGTTCTGTCAGTGAGCCAATTGGTTGCCCATCTAGTGACATAAAGGGTGATATGGTAGATTACACACTTAACACCCTCCACATTGGCTGTGTTCCCATAGAAGGGTGTACATCATCATGCATCCATCTGAGTTGGGGGGGCAGCACCTAATACAATCATGTATAGACACATACTGGTTCTCCTCAACTGTGAGGTAAACCAAAATGTCATCATGCATCTTTTCTAAACAGACACTACTGATATCCTGGTTATGTGCAGCAGACCTGTGTACATCTGATAGGTCAAAAAATAACAACAAATACAGCACTAACACGCCTGAGTACTGAAAAATGTTTATTCAAAATTAAATAAAACATTAAAAGTAAGCGCTTTCACGATTACATCACTTCATCAGACTGAAAACTGAATGAAACAGCACTCAATTTAAAATGAGACTAACCAATGAATTTCTAAAATCAATTAAGCCATTTAAAATAAAAGGTATAGTCACAGGAAAAAGTGCACACAAATTCAAGTTGCAAAGCATAAAAAATAAAGTACTGGAAATTACACAGGCAAAAAAATATAAAATAGTATCTGCATATATATATGATATTGTACAGAAATAAAAACTAATGTTTGAGTGGACGTGCTTTCATCAGCTGATAGATGTCTGGAAAGAGGTCATTGAAGGCATGCATGATGACGATACTATCATCCTGTGGAACTTGACCAGGCCAAGGCATTTGACACATATCCACACTGAGAAATTCAATCCACACAATCAGATGTGGCCATAAACAGCTATATCACCAAGTAGGTAGACCAGTTTATCACATATGTGGCATCTCACTATGTTGAAATGTGGCATCTCACTATGTTGAAATGTGTGAAGTGACCTATATCTTAGGTCCAGTGATCAGGTCCGTTCATCAAGGCTGTCTGCTAGACCTTTCCTGTCCATTATTTAAGTGATGGACATCACAGATGACATACACATCCTATGTCCAAACAGTTGTCTGACAGACTACAAACTGTGGGCA
Organism: Protopterus annectens; assembly: GCF_019279795.1. Taxonomy (NCBI): domain Eukaryota; kingdom Metazoa; phylum Chordata; order Ceratodontiformes; family Protopteridae; genus Protopterus; species Protopterus annectens. Next base: position 1,764,170,369 of record NC_056731.1, read on the forward strand.
ATCATTGACTGTGATATTAGTATAATACAGACAGTATCCAACATACACTAAAGATTGCTGCTACAGCCATGAGACTGCTACTCTCTTGTATGTAACACAAGTACTGAATATGTGAAGGACATCCACATCAGAGGCCATAATACCTCCATAGTTCCCAGCCTTCATATGCCAATAACTGAGTATAATGCACCCTTCTTCATATACCTCTATACACATCTTCCACTCAAGTGTATCACCATTGTTACGGTGAGCTGAGCTGTCACACAGCTTATTGGCCATACCTAGCTATTCTTTTTATGACATAAACATTACTGTCTGATGGTGCAGAACCCCCATCAAGTTATTACACCAGATGCATGTGTGCTACCTCTCCTGGTGATGCACACAGTACATGCATAGATGTTTGACAGCATTAATGGAATGGAAAACATTTGTGACAGTGTAGATTGTGACATATATATATATATATATATATATATATATATATATATATATATATATATATATATATATATGCCATGAACACCAGTCAGCTAGCCTTTATTGCTCATAATGTTGCATACAGGTATAGCAGTGTCCCTACTAACACCTCCAGCAGATGTTACAGTGCCAGGAAAGTGTGCATGATTACCTTTATAGAGTGTGGACATATCATAATAGTTGTACAAGTGTGTTTCTGCAGAATCATCTCTGATCATGCTACATCACATATGTTATGCCAGAGGCAATGGATTACTATTATTCTGATATTGTCCATGGCTGTGGTTTTTTCTTTAATGTTGTCCACGAGCCCTCACCTGTGTCCCACTTGCTGAAAACTTCTGTTGAGATTATACTCATATTCAGGCAAATCAGTTTGCGCAGCTTCACATTATGCACCCTGCCTCAGTTGTATGTCAGATCCCTGATAGATGTCCTCTGCATTATTCATGTAAGCATGCTTATCTCACACAGACATCCTCCCCATTGTTATGTCACCTTATGTGGCAGTCACATAATACACATTTTCACTGTGCAGTCCCTACTGTACCATACTGATGTGTGATTGGTGTTGCTGCTACAACCATCTTCCATTGACATGCCTTCATTTGCTGTACATTAGGTTGTTTCATGTGTTCTCTTTCCCTGGGTTCATTCCTATAATTCATGTGTCCCTATTCAGTACAAACACTTCTCCTGAGTGTTTATTTTACATGGCAGTACATATACCATTAGAGATCATTTACACAGCTTCAGTACAGAACCCCAGGAATGGGATTTCACAATACTCTACACTGTAGATACACAATTCTGTACTGTCTTTGGACCATATACTTAACATTCATACCTCTCAACTGTTCAGATTTTCACAGAATGTCCAGATGTGTTCTTTATCAAATTTGTGGCTTTCTGCCATTTCACTGGGATAATCTCAGGACTGATGTGACTCAATATTATATACATTTGAGTTTCGTACTTCAACTCCTTCAGAACATGTATCTTAACACAAACCCCTGGTTATTCTAGCACATTTCTATAGGACAAATATGTCAAATATGTCCCTCTTTCAGGGTCATTGCCCCCCCCCCCAATTATGATTGCTTTGTCCAGATATCTTGCACAAAGAGATTGAGAGCTAACTGTAAAGCCCTGGTGATCATTTTGGCATACAATGCAAAACTGCAGACTGTCAGTGCACTGATTTAAATAGGAATGCTATCCATGCTCACGTACGGTTTCTTGGTCAACAACACTGTTGCCAGCCACAAAACCTTCAAAACCACAAAAAGGCTGGCAGTAGAAAAACAAGCAAGATGTCCACATACAGAAACAAGTTTAATGGTAATCGTTTTCGTTTGGTGCAGTCACCAAACTTCATCAGCTACAAAACCTTGCTTATTTATGTTTAAATGCAGTGCAAGGCATGAATATGCAGTGTACATTGCTGCTCGCCACACACCACCACGCACACATGTAAACTCCATGCAGGCTTCATGCAAAGCCTTCAAGGTCTTTATTGAATCCTGGGGTCTGATATAACTAAATAGAAACATGCCAGTTTTGACATTACAAAAAGAAAGAAATGAAACACTAGTTATAGACCCTAGATAAAGAGGAAATGTTCATAAAACAGTATGAGGTAGCTACTGTGAGTGAGTAAAAATGGATGGAGGAGCATAATGGGTATCTCATTGCCTTAAGGTGTGAATATAGGTAGGTCTGCTCAATGTTCACCTATGCTGAGAGTGAGAACCATGCATCTGTTCAAAGTATGGAGAAGTCTTGATTGCTTACATCTAGTTTCTTCAAGGGTGAAGGAAACATTATTGGTCTATTTGTAATGGCTTTGACAGAATAATGTTCTTGTCTAAATTTTATTCTGTAGTCAAGAGAAGGAAAATGCCACAGAAACAATAATTTACAGATTATAGCACGAGACATTTTTCATCACACGGTTTAACTGGAAGTTAGTTTGTCTTCTTAAGAATATGGCAGATAAGCTCCCTTTTATTATTTATTTATTTACTGACATATGGTTATCAGGAAAATCTGGCTATGTGCCCAGTTTCAGCAGAGGTCCATGAAGAAAAGCTCCAAAGTATTACAAAAACTTTTTAACAACAATAATTTTATAAACTTCAAAAATAATAGATACTTAATGTGACAACACTTGTATGACAGTGATTTAATATTAGAGAAATTTTAGCCAATTTAGAAAAATTAAAGGTAAGTTAGTATAATACAAACAGGAATTTGAATATTAAGCGAGAGCAAAAAACAGTGTTATGACATATTTAGAGGGTCAGGGGAAATAAATTAGTTGAAGGTAGGAAGTGAGTGAAGAAAGTAGAGTAAGGAGGTATAAGGTATGAGAAGGTACTTGTTCAGATTTAGGGATACAGTTTATCCTATAGTTTAGTAAGAACAGAGACAGATTTTGGTTAGAAAGTCTTTTGGAATAGTTTTAAAGGGCTTTGAAGGAGGGTATTGACCTGCTAGATATAGGTAAGGAGTTCCAGGCCTTACCAACATGGTAGAAGTACAGACCACATACAACAGATTTACTAGGTTTGTGGATAAAGGTAAGTTTTTGGTCAGTAGATCATAATGACAGATGGGAACATAGTTGTATAGAATGGTATTTAGTTTTGGACAAGCAGATGGATGGTGGATAATTTTACAGGTTGCAAGAAGTGGGTTCTGAAAGGAATGTTTGCAGCAAATTTAGTCACTATCATATCATTGTTTAAACTTTTCTTTTTGTGATGTTTGGAAGTTAGAAAGGATGGTGGGGGCATAAAGTAGTGAGGAGAGGCAATAAGTAGTGGCAAGTTTAGTTTTGGTTGCATTCATAACATTTTTGGGTCTATAAAGCATCCCTAGCTTTTGGTGAGTTTGTAATGTAATTTTGCATATGCAGGTAGAATTTAAGATTATCATCTACTATCATCTCTTCTTCTTCTTCTTTCGGCTGCTCTCGTCAGGGGTCGCCACAGCAGATCAACTGTTTCCATTTCTTCCTGCCCTCTGCATCTTGCTCTGTCACACCAACCACCTGCATGTCCTCTCTCACCACATCCATAAACCTTATCTTAGGCCTTCCTCTTTTCCAGTAACCTGGCAGCTTCATCCTTAGCATCTTTTTCCCAATATACTCTGCATCCCTCCTCAGCACATGTCCAAACCAATGTAATCTTGCCTCTCTGGCTTTGTCTCCAAACCTTCCAACCTGAGCTGACCCTCTAATATACTTATTCCTAATCCTGTCCATCCTCATCACACCCAGTGCAAATCTTAACATCTTCAACTCTGCCACGTCAAGCTCTAACTCCTGCCTTTTTGTCAATGCCACTGTCTCCAACCCGTATAACATAGCTGGTCTCACTACCCTCTTGTAGACCTTCCCTTTCACTCTTACTGGTACTCGTCTGTCACAAATCACTCCTGACACTCTTCTCCTCCCACTCCATCCTGCCTGTACTCTCTTCTTCATCTCTCTTCCACACTCACCGTTACTCTGAACTGTTGATCCCAAGTACTTAAACTCATTCACCTTCGCCACCTCTACTCCCTGTATCCTCACCATTCATCTGTCCTCCCTCTCATTCACACACATATATTCTGTCTTCGTCCTGCTAACCTTCATTCCTCTTCTGTCTAGAGCATATCTCCACCTCTCCAGGAAAAATCTTTGAAGTGTTCTTTAACTGTACATACTAATTTCCCAAACATTGGTCTGTCAGCACACACACACACACACACACACACACACACACACACACACACACACACACACACACACACACACACACACACACACACACGCGCACACACCTACGAACACAAACATACCCTTTTTCATTAGCATGAGTCTTAACCTGAGAGAAAATTATGCACACTGAGGCCCCAACAAAAGGGAAATCCTCAGTCTATAAATTAGAAAGGTTTCCTACAAATGAGTTGAAAAGGAGTACATCAGCCTACATCTGATGTGATAAGAGCATGCTAAACCTTCAAATGACAATGCAAAGGTTTCATTTTGATTAGAACAGTACATGTTAATTATTCAATAGTAATTAACTGAGTTATGCTATAGTAAATGCCCACTTCAAAAATTACTCCTTTTCAGTATCTGTTTTATTACTGTTTTCAAATTGCAGCCTGACAGAGGATCTCAGAAAAAAGTTAATGAGACTGAGGTGCTGCATTAGTCAGTTAATTAAATGACTTAACTTTGTTATTTGCTATTACAGAAAGGGAGGGTATACTCGGTTGTTATCCATCTGAAATTACTATAGCACTGGAATCATTTTCTTATCTGTTTAGACAAAAAAAGTTGTTAAAACGCTACAGCACATTATGCAGAAAACTTATGTCTGTAGATGTTGCTACATTAATAGCTCATGATGCCCATGGATTACCACATTTTCACATGCATACATTTGACATTGGCTTTACAAGCAGCAATAGATAAATTATTGCATAAGTGTGAATCTACAAGATGCTCATTTGCAGGATGTAAAGTCTAGTCCACAGATGAATCTGTGATACACTCTAATGATTTACGGGATAAATGGACAGGTTTGTAATCAACTGCATTAAATCTCTGATACAATTTCTTTTAAACAAGGTTGCATTGCTTTCACTCCTTGACTACCCCATTAATCAGAAGTGCACATAACCCTATTGGCCAGTCAATCTTTGTACTGACTGAGTATGACAGTCACATGACAACCTTGTGGAGTTGAATGCAATGATCCTAATTGCTGGGCATTTACATATGCTGCCTTCCAGTGTACCCTAACTCATTTTAATGTTTTTACTTCTTTCCAGGTCTAAATGTGTGACATCTCTGTAGCAATCTAGGCTATGAGTCTCAACAATCATTTCTTGAAGATGGTGAAAACCTCAGAAAAAAAAGAGGAGGGCAGAAGAGGAATTCCTTCTTTCCCAACCCCTTATGTGAGCAGCCTTGTGAGTCATCAGGTTCTTGCAATCTTTATGTACAGCTTCCAAACTCAATGATGGACACATTTGAAAGAAGTTCAGGTGCAAGTTAATCCCTCCATGAGGAGCCCATTGTTTAACTGTCTGGATCATTTTTTTAGATAAAAGTAGGGAGACTTGCTTTCTTACCCATGTATTTTTCATATGATGACCACTTTCCCTTGCCCTCTATGTATGGTTTTCCATCAGAGGTAGGTGAAATTCTAATCCCAGTTTGCAAGCCCATTGCTAAGATATGTCTTCCTGACATCCCGTCACGTACCATAGAAACTCATCGTGGCATCCTCCATCAAGTGTAACCCATCATCTTTATATATACTGTACATGTTTTCCTTTTTATACTTTTTGCTGGCCAATATATGACCTCAACTTTTATACTTGTATGTTAGCAATTGCACATTAGGTGTGGAGCTGGCATAATGCTTAAGGTCATTACCTCATAAACATAAGGTACAAGGTTTGATTCTAGCCTAATGTTATTGACTAGTCTTTAAATGGGGCTTCAAGGCAATTAGCCTAGTATTTTCCTACAAGTAACTCCCTATGTGGCATGTTAACATAATTCCCCTGACTGCACAGCAATGTTTTAGTGTTGGAGTTGTCATAATAGTTAACATAATTACCTCACAGACAAGAGATACAGTGTTTGATTCTCAAGAAGAGAAACTGGCTAGGCTTAAAATAGTACTTAGCTATGACGTTACTTCACAACGGTCTTAGTTTTTAGAAATCACCACATCTCTAGCTCCCTATCATGATAGCCTTTACACTGCCTCACAATGCACAATTATAACAACATGTTGTAATGCTCATTTATAGATATACATATTTATTTAGTTAGTCAGTTATTTATTTAATATGTTCATTTATTTTTATTGACTGGGATATCATACATCAGGTACTTTAAAGACAATATTATAATGTTAGCACCATGTGCAAAGTCAGAACATTAGGCCAATTTCTGGGTTACATTTTTGTTAGTTTTCTTTCATTTTCTTTTGTCCCTCTCCACCCATCTAGCTAGTAATCCTAACAACACTGACTCACATGTTCCTTTGCTCTTATTGAATAACCAAACTGCTGTTTATTGTTAACACTCCAGCACAGTGAGCAGATAATACCTTTCATTTCTCACAGTCACAGCCAGTGAGCTAACATTAAATCCTCTGTCCAAAATTTAAGACTAGAGTTGTTTTCTTGCTGTTCCTCTTTGAATAACAGATGAACACAGTCCTTCATATCCACACTTTGATCCTTCTGTGTGTGATCATGGAAAAGAAACAACATGGTTAGCACTGATGTAGCCATCATCTACCAACCCAGTTTTGTTCTCCAGTTAGTGAGACTACCCTGTGTTTGTGTATGGCGTGATGTAAAGTTTGACTATTCAATAACTGCATGTTTGTGTATGGCGTGATGTAAAGTTTGACTATTCAATAACTGCATGTTTGTGTATGGCATGATGTAAAGTATGACAATTCAATAACTGCATGTTTGTGTATGGCGTGACGTAAAGTATGACTATTCAATAACTGCATTGTCCCTCTACACCATCAGTATCAGTACTGTGATGTAACGCTTAAGAGTATTTATGTATTGTTGAAAGAAGTTGCTATTTGTCTTGTGATCATGTAATTTACTAAGAATTTATTTCAATTCACCTTTGTGGAGTCTCAGTTAGCATACCATAGTTTTATTTTTTGTAATGATTGCACCTACTATCTGTCAGAAATCACCCACTCCACATCCAGTCAACCCATTTCCTCCTAAAGACTGGGCAAGAATCTGCTAGGAGGGTCCATCATTTTGACAGCCATCAGGATTGTTATTTAGCATAAGTACCCTATCAGGAATAGTGGAGTTGCATGCAGTGCGATGACAACAGAGGACATCACCCCACTTCCAAGAGGGCATTCTCTGTCTCCCCCTAAGTCATGAGCGCTACCAGAATGATGTTCTTCATATTTCACTGTTGCAATCATCACATTGGGGTTATCTGCCTGCAGGTAGCCCTCAGCCGGCCTGAATACCAGAGTTTTGGGATTTCTACATCGGATCCTGTCACTTCTTCCATGACGTCAGGTCGTCAGGGGTATAAAACATGCAGCCGATGCCATTGCATCAGTCCACAAGTGCTGGTCGGCCGCCTCCTGAAATTTTCATTTTTCGAATTTTAGACCTGAAGTCTTCTAGAAGATAAGTAGCCTGTTGGGGATCCTTTTTTCTTGCTCTAACCAATGTCAGAAAAAATTGATAATTGTCTTGCCTGTGGAAAGCAAATACCTCACAGAAATTTTCATTCTTACTGCATCATCTGTTTAGGCCCAGACCACGACGTCCCTCTCTGTCAGTTCTGTGCCTTGTTCAACTCCCAAACTATTTGTCGTCGGGCTATTTTTATAGATAAATTCTTTCGCTCTCAATCTCTGTACTCCAAAATGGCTTCAATAAGCCATCCGACTACTGATCTTCTGAAAAAACATAAGGATAAAGACAGAGACAGACTGCATAGGTCCAAAACAGCCGACAATGCTACCATTAAGCTAGTCACCAGTTCACTGGTACTCAGTGAGGTACTTTTGCAGCCCCTGATACCCACTTCTACAGATTTGCAGGCCTCTACTTAGACCCATTCGGAGTCCGGTATGCCACAAGATGCTTCTTCAACTATGGAACCTACGGATGTCTCTACCTTGGATGGGTCCAGAGCCGCTGTGCAGGCACCGGCTTCCGAAGGTGTATTCAGTCCTTCCGATTTTCATATTAAACCGATGACTTAATTTCAAACCAAAAATACCGAATTTCTCAGGCCTAAAGTTCGCACTACGCCTAGGAAACCGACTACCAAAGTGCATTTTTAGGCCCACATGCCACAAAAACAAACGCTAAGAATGGCTGAAGACCTCATTACTTTAGTCAGGGGAAGTCAGCCTTCCCCCTCAAAAAGACCAAGAACTGATTTTCCTTCTGATTCTTCTGATCAGGAGTCTGATAACTCTGATCCTTCTGATTACCAGGACATACCCTTATCTACCTATGAGGATTCTGATGCAGAGGATTCCATCCTCTCTGCTTCCCCTCCAGAAGATTTTTCTTTTGGTGAAACCCTGCATACCCTTAGAGAGCATTTCCACTGGGAGAGCCAGGACTACTCTCAGTCCAAAAAGAGACTCAGGGAATTTTTAAACTTGCCTCAGCACAGGCCTCTAGCAATCCCACCTGTTCTGGAAATTGTAGATGATGTCTTTTTGGAATCCAGCCTTATCCCTGATACTTTGCCTCCAGCTCCCAAGAAAGCTGACAGGTACTATAGAGTACCTGACTCCCACAAATTCCTCTTTAAGAATCCTATTGTGGATCCAGAAACTATTTCCCAGGGACCTAAAATCATTAAGACTACAGTTGCCCATAATCCTACCCCTTCAGACAAGGATTCTAGGGCTTTAGACAGATGGGATAAGAAGGTATACACCTCTGCTACTTTTGCCATTGGGGCTTTAAATTGCCAGTTTCGTGTGTTAAAGTATCAGCAGCATATTATGGAGCTAATCAAACAGAAAATGATGTTGATTCCTGATTGTGCAGAACACAAAGATTTACAAGAGTTAATGCATTCTGCTAACCAAGTTGGTAAACATACTTTCCAATGTGGATTTGATGCCTTAGAAGCATCCTGCAGGGCTGCTGTCACTGGGTCTGTTCTTAGAAGGCATGCTTGGCTTAAGGAACAAAACTTGCCAGATCATGTCAAAGCAAAATTACTAGATGCACCGTTAAACCAAGAGTGTCTTTTTGGCAGTAAAGCAGAAGAAGTCCTCAAAAGGATGGAGGAGAAAGCTAAATCTATGCAAACTGTTAAAGATTTCTTACAAGTACAGCCATCTAGATTCAGTAGGCATTGGCCTTCTAAAAACTGGTCTTTTCAAGTCCCTTCCAGGCCTTCTCAGTTCAAACCCAAGGGCAGCAGACCACCAAAACTACAGTCTCAGGGTATGCACAGATTTAAGCAATGGAGTGCTCCCACGTCCAAAACAGGGAGTAGTAAGCCACCATCCTATGGTAAAATTGCACAATGACTTATCCTTAACTCTTCCAAGCCTTGCCCAAGTACTTGCACCTTTAGGAGGGAAACTTGCCCTGCATGCCAAAAACTGGGAGTACATTACCAAGGATAGATGGGTCTTAAACATTGTCTCCCAGAGATACAGATCCCACTTCTACTCACTCCCATCCCTAAGCAGATGGCCAGACCTCCCCCCAAACCAGTGGGCAGAGGCCCAAAAGCAAATACTTCCTCTTCTCAGTATCAGGGCTATTCAACCTGTCCCAGCAGAACAAAAGGAACAAGGCTTTTATTCCAGACTATTTCTGGTACCCAGAAAAGAAAACTCCTGGCATCCTATCCTGGATTTATCTATTCTCAACACCTTTCTGGTGGTTCCAAAATTCAAAATGCTAACTCTCCAATAGCTGCTTCCTATGGTAGCCAAGGACTCCTGGCTAGCAACCCTAGACTTTAAAGAAGCTTATCTGCACATTCCCATAAGGGAATCTTGCAGGAAATACCTATGCTTCAGAGCAGGCTCTATGCACTTCCCTTTGGCTTATCTATTGTGCCCAGGATGTTCCAGCCATTGCATATTGCAGGCAGAGAAGAATTCAAATTTACCCATACTTGGACGATTGCCTGATTCAGGCGGACAGTCAGGAATTGCTAATACAGTACCTGGCATTTGTAAAGAGACTTCTAACTTCACTAGGGTACACCACCAACAAAGAAATCACACCTGGCACCCAGCCAACAGATTGTATTCCTGGGAGCAAGCTTGAACACAACTTCCCAGATGGCATTCCAAACTCCAGAGAAACAAATTTATTTGACAAACTACTTCAATCTACTGGCCACCAAAACCCGGCTGTCTGCAAGAAAAATACTGCAAGCCCTAGGGTTCATGGCCTCTTGCATTCTACTAATTCCATATGCAAGACTGCATATGAGGAAACTTCAGTGGTACTTAAAAAGTCTTCGGTGTCAACATTCTCAGGACCTGGAAACAATGATTCCTATCATTCCTTGCCTAAGGGCAGCGTTCTTTTGGTGGGCAGAGGCCTGCAACCACAACAAAGGACTCCCATTCATTGTAACCCTGCCGCCCAAACCCTAACAACAGACGCATAAGACTATGCATGGGGGGCTCACATGGCAGGGCAGTGAATTCAGGGCAAATGGAGCCAAAAGCAAATGTACCTGCATATCAATCAAATAGAAATATTAGCTGTACAGAATGCTGTGACAGCCTTCAAAGGCCTTATTCTTCCAGGACAACTATTGGTAAAGACAGACAACACCACAGTTATGTGGTACATAAACAAGCACAGGTGAACCCATTCCTACCCACTCTGCAGATTAGCCATGGCTCTGTGGAACACAGCCTTGAGCAGCCAAGTGCACATGCAAGTTCAATTCCTGCCAGGCAAACTAAATTCACTGGCAGATGACTTAAGCAAAAATCTCATGGACCCACACGAGTGGAAACTGGAACCCAAAATATTCTAGCTATTGAGGAACAGGTGGGGGAGCACCAGAGGTGGACCTTTTTGCTTCCCCCCTGAACTATCATTTGAGCAAATATTGCAACAGAATTCCCCACAGCCAAGCTTAGAAAGTGGATACCCTGCCCATTACCTGGGAAAGCCTCTCAAGCTATGCCTTTCCCCCTCTGCCCCTCCTCTCAAAGGTTCTACTAAAGATAAAACAGGACAAGCCAAGGACAATCCTAATTGCACCAGACTGGCCATGCTAGCACTGGTACCCTCTTTTGCGCAGTCTGACAGTACTGCCACCATGGCACCTGCCTCAGACTCGTTCCCTGCTGTCCAAGCAGGCGGGCCAGATTCTGCACTCTGAGTTACAGACCCTGAACCTGGCAGCCTGGCTCTTCCCCTGAACTCATCACCAGCAACCCTCAGTAAGCAGGTGCTGGATGTCATTCTTGAGGCAAGGAGGCCTAGTACTAGAAAATCCTATTCGGAAAAGTGGAAAAGATAATGTTCCTGGTGCCAGTGTCAGGGAAGGGACACAGCTGTGCCTAGCTTATCTCATATGCTAGATTACTTAACAGAAATGCTGCACAAGGGCCTATCCTTCTCTTCAATTAAGATTCATGCCTCTGCCATCTTAGCTTATTATAATATTGAGCCACCCCTTTTCTCTCATCCTCTGTTAAAACAGTTCCTGAGAGGAGCCAAAAATTTAAGACCCCCCCCCCAGGAGAGCTCCCACTCCAGCCTGGGACCTTAACTTTGCATTAGAAAAGCTCACGCTTCCGCCCTTTGAACCTGCTGCTACAGGAGAGTTAAAATTCCTCTAATGGAAAACAGCTTTACTTCTAGCCATCACTTCAGCAAGAAGAGTGTCTGGATTGCAGGCCCTTATGGCAGTAGAACCCTTCATTATCTTCCATGCAGACAGGATCTCCATCAGGACTAACCCATCTTTTATGCCCAAGGTGGTGTCTAGTGTGGCTTTAAACCAGTCCATTCATTTGCCAACTTTTTTCCCTAATCCTGAAAATAAAGGGGAAAGGATCCTGCACTTCCTGGATGTGCACAGGCAGCTTAGGTTCTTTCTGGACATAAGTAAACCTCTCAGAAAATCTGACCAGCTGCTAGTCAGCTTTGCAGCAGGGCAGAGGGCAAGGCCATTTCAAAGCAAACCATTTCTAAATGGACAGCACACTGCATCCATTTCTGCTACAAACACCATGGGAAACCTACCCCACAGGGGATCAGAACACATTCCACTAGGGCTACATCTACCTCTACAGCATTCCTCAGGGGAGTCCCTACCAGGGACATCCTGGAAGCTACAAACTGGAGCTCTGTACACACTTTCACTATCTTTTCTAAATCCAGAGCTGGATTTTCCACAGCAGTCTTACAGGGCCTGATTGCCAGCCCTAATGCTTCTTAACTACCTCCACCCTTCCTTAGCTTTGGGAATCAACCCAAATGTGATGACTGCAACAGTGAAACATGAAGAACATAGTGCAGTTGTGTACACTTACCATAAATATATATGTTCAAGTGTATTCACTGTTGCAGTCCTGGTTACCCTCCCTCCAGCCCCCTGAATCCTCTTTTCTTCTAGCTATCCTTTTTGTTTGGCATATCTTATGTCGTGTATTTGCTTTTTGCTGGGGGTGTTCCATACCATGTAATTGTTTCCTATTTTGGGGGAACCTGACATCTGGGGCAAGAAAAACTGACGTAATGGCATTGGCTGCATGTTTTATACCCCTGACGACCTGACGTCATGGAAGAAGTGACAGCATCTGACGCAGAAATTCCAAGACTCTGGCATTCAGGCCAGCTAAGGGCTACCTGCAGGCAGATAACCCAAATGTGATGACTGCAACAGTGAATACACTCAAACATCTACATTTATGGTAAATGTACACAACTGTACTTTATCACTATCCAATTGAGTCCTCGAGCCAGCACAACCTCATCTCTCCCCTGGGAGAATCAGGTGGATCATGAATATTCACTCCACACCCTCCCTGTTGGACTCTTCCAGTGCAAGGGCAACTAATCAAATTCTGAGTTGCGTGGGTTGTAGTCAGGAATCCATCCCCTTTGGCAGTGAGCCAAGCTAAAGTACCATCATTTTAAATTAGACACATTCTTTATAATGCATTATATAAGTTAAGCATATTTTGTCAGTACTTTTTGGTGGTCAGTATCTTGCCATCCTTCCATGGAGGTCAGCTACTTTAGAGTATGTATAGAGTATTTATACACACACACACACATATATATATATATATATATATATATATATATATATATATACATATATATATATATATATATATATATATATATATATATAATTTATTTATTTATTTATTACATTTGTGTACCGGGAAATTCCGACTGGACATAGGTCCTTTTTCTATGGAGGCCTAGGGAGAAAAGCTCCACAGAAAGACATGGTAGATGGTAAACAATAACAATCAAGGTATGAATACAGTAGAGGTGATCATGTCATGGAGAAATACAGGAGCAGATTAGGTACAATTGAGTAGTAAGCTCTAGTTAACATTGAGAAATAAGAAGTAAAACACAGTGCTACAAATTATCTAAAACAGTAACTAGATAAGAATAATAATGGACTAAATGATTAACTAAATCCTAGAAGAATTAACAAGCAGTGAGCAATCTTCAGTTCAGTTTTATAGTGATAGAAGGAAAACTCTATCTAAATCTGAGAAAGGAGAGAAGGTTTGAAGGTTTATTAGTCGGGGTTTGGACAAGAACAAAGCCAGTGACAATTTAGGTGAGATTTAAGTGCAGTCTTGAAAAGACTGCAGGAAGGAAGGATAGTTATGGTAGTGGGAAGGTTGTTCCAGAGCTTGGATTTAGTGCAGGAAAATAATGCTTCACCTGCTGAGTTTTTGGCTTTGGTGACCTGGAGTAGATTTTTGTTGCAGGAGCATACTGGTCTAGAAGAGTGGTAGAGTTGGAGAATTGTATGGAGCGATGAGATTCAGAGACGGTGGTTTACTAGTGTATAAGCAAAGGTGAGTTGAGTTTGGTGTAGGATAGGAGAGAGTTCAAGCCAGTCAAGGTCTCTAAGGGAGACACAATGGCGGCTGCAGTAAGAGGCACCAGTGGCAAATTTTGAGATTTTATTGTAGCAGGCTTTGAGTTGGTGTAGGTCTGACTGTCTAAGATTTGTAAGTATTGGTGATGCATAGAGTAGGGTGGAGATTAGTTGGGAATTGGCAATAGAGATTCTTGCTGGTTTGGTGAGGTATTGGCAGCTTCTTTATAAGGCACCCATTTTTTGTGAACATTTTTTATTGTTAGTGATATCTGGGTGTCAAATGTGAGATTATTGTACTGTACACCAAGTAATTTTGTGTGGACTGTTGGTGAAACTGAGGTATTATCCTTGGCTTGAATAGTGAAATATGGGGTGTTTGGGACAGATTTAGAGGATTGGAAGATGAGGAGTTAGGTTTTATTTGGATTGAGGAGAAGCTGGGCATTAGATAGCCAGCTTTCAGCTGAAGAGAAAGCTTCTTGGGTGATCTGTTGGAGTTTTGTTAGAGTAGGGGCTGAGCAGATGAGGGTGGAATCATCTGCGTACGGTATGAGGGAGGAATGTTTGGTGGCATTGTGCAGGTTGTTGGTGAAAAGGGAGAAAAGTAGGGGGCCATGGATGGAGCCTTGGGGAACCCCAAGAGTAACAGGGAGACGAGTGGATAGATTGTTATCCCAGATGACTGATTGCTAGTGGCCTTGTAGATAGCTGTGGAACCAGTTTGTGGCTGGTGTGGAGAAAGCGAGGTCAGATAGAGCAGAGAGTAATAGACTGTGTGACACAATGTCAAAGGCTTTAGATAGATCCAGAAGTACAGCAGAGGAGAGGAGGCCATTGATTTTGTGATGGAGGATAGTGTTGGTGAAGGAGAGGAGAGCAGTTGTCGTGCTGTGGTATGGCCTGAAACCATGCTCGGTATTGGAGAGGTTATTGTTAAGGAGGAATTTGGAGACCTGTAATTTGATGCATTTTTCAAGTATCTTGGAGAGGGGGGAGAGGATGGTAATGGGGCAGTAGTTGGAGAGGTCAGTGAAGGGGACACCTTTGTGGAGGGGAATGATGTGTGATATTTTCCATAGCATGAGTACATAGGATTCAGATATGGAGCGGTTGATTAATATGGAAATAGGATAAGCTAGGAAATCAGCTGCTATAGGTTCATAGGTTCATAGGTTGGTACTAGGCTATCGGCCCTAGGGCCTATGCAAGCCTAGCCATAACAATTCCCAATTCCCTGGATATTTCTTCCCACAATATTTACTTCTCTGGGCCCCTGTCTAGCAGGACGACTGACATGATCCCCGGGGTGAATTTCCTATCTCCCATCCAATCATCAAAGTTCCTTTTGAAGAGGGCCAATAAGGCGCTCTGCTTGACATGTATGGGCAGTCTATTCCAGAGTATGGGGAGTTTCTGGGTCAAGAACCTATCCCTCCAGCATGTTTTGTTCATTGTGATGACAAGGTTTAGATCCCTGGAGTGTGTGGCTCTGAGGGATTGGGATTTCTTTAAGTGGAGCATGTCCAACAGCTCAGGGTTTGTCATGGCCTTGTATGTTAAGCAGAGATCACCTCAGAGTAGACGATATGCCACAGAGTATAGCTGGAGTTTTTTTAGACGGTCAGCATATGGCATCTGCTTTAGGCCTGTGATTCTTTTAGTGAGGTATTTCTGTGGCCTTTCCAGGTGTTGCAGACGTCTTGTGAGGTACATACCAAACGGGGCATTATACTCTATAATGGGTCTAATGAGGGATGAGTACAGTGGGACAATGACCTCCTTTTTTCTGGATGAAAAGCCCTTAGTGATGAGGTGTGCCACATAGAAGGATTTCCTGACTGTTGTGGCGATGTGGTTATCGAAAGTGAGACCACTATCCACCTGTGTCCTTAAGTTTCTCATCACACTTTCGATGTTTAGCATCCTGCCACCTATATGGTAATTCATGGGTACATGTTTTTTTCCAAAAAGGTTAACTATACATTTCTTGGCATTAAGCTTGAGCCCATGGCTCTGGCACCAGGCATCTGTTTCTGTAGGGCCTTTTTGTAGAATATCCACATCATTTGGGGATTCAATAATGGCTCCCAGTTTGCAGTCATCTGCAAAGTTTGTTAACCAGAGTCCCTTAGTGTTGGCCTGTACTTCAGAGAAATAGATGCCAAACGATAGTGGTCCCAGGACTGAACCCTGTGGTACTCCACTTGTCACTTGTCTGGAGATGGATTTGGAATCGGCTACTTTTACAGTCTGGGTACTGTGAGTAAGCCAGTTATCAACCCATCGAGTGACATAGGGATTTATGCCCAGCCTAGTAAGTTTATCTATGATTCCAGAGTGGGGAATGGTGTTGAAGGCCTTGGTGAGGTCCAGATAGGCTGTGTGGACCACCTTACCCTCATCCACAGCTCTGGAGACTGATTCGAAGAAGTCAATCAGATTCAGGAGACAAGATTGGCCCTTCACAAATCCAATCTGGGTGGGGTCCAGTGTTTGAAGGTTGTCAATATCTTTGTTTATAAGTTCCATCATAATGCGTTCCATGCTCTTGCAGATCAGGCTTGTCAGACTGATGGGACGATAGTTCCCGAGATCCAAGGCAGATCCTCCCTTGTGGAGCGGGATAACTGTAGCTGTGCACTACTCAGTGGGCACGAAGCCTGAGGTGAGGCTATGATTAAATATGACACTTAGGTGAGGTGCCAGTTCATTTTGTAATTCATGTAGTACACAGCCTGGGATGTCATCTGGTCCCATGGATGCTGTTTTCTTAGCTTTGGAGGGTGCGGTTTCTACCTGTGTGGCCATGATTATCGGAATTTGGCAATCTTTTGGTATTGAGATGGACCCTTTAGGGGGTGAGAGGGGGGTGAAGTTGGCACTAAATCAATCTGCCAGGATATTGGCAATATCCTTGGGATCAGTATATTTAATGCCATTCTGTTGTGGCTCAGAGCAGATCTGAGCATTGCCATTTAGATTCTTGACATAACTATAGAATGCCTTGTGGTTGTCTTTGGAATCTTTGGCAATTTTATTTTCGTAACTAGCTTTTGAGGATTTTATGAGGGATCTCAACTTCTTACTGAGGCTGGTGAGGGAGTTTTTTGCATCCTGGGATTTTCTACTTTTCTGCAACAGTTTCTCCCTTCTGTTGTATAGTTTGTTTATAGCAGGGGACCACCAGATTGGCTTCCTTTTTTTGGAGAAGATAATATTGGTTCTATTTGGGATGGCACGATTCATGCACGAGTGGATGTGCTCGTACAGTGCCTTAGTGTAGGATTCTGCAGCCGAACTTCCAGATCCCGTCTGCGTGGATGTAGTGAAGTTTGTCACTTCTGACTACAGTAGCATGAAGTTGGCTTTGGAGAAGTTTTTTAAGGAGGATTCCTTACTGGAGGGTGGGGGTGGGATGTGGATGTCAAAGGTGATTTGCTTATGGTCAGACCTGACCAATGAGGGGGTGACCACTGGTGTGGAGCAAATATCTCCCATGTTGGTAATGACCAGTTCTAGGATATTGGCTCCCCTTGTGGGACAATGGATTGATCCAGGGCATTGGAATTTATGGATTCCACAAACCATTGAGAAAAGGAGTTGGTACCCAAGTAGTTTTCCCAATTAATGGCAGGGTAGTTGAAATCACCCAGTATTAGGGTGTTTGGTTGTATCTTAATATTTTCCAGTATGTTTAGAAAGGTGAGAATCTTGGGGCATGGTGGGGGATCTGTAGCAAGCTACAATTTGGATTGTAGTCTTACCTAGTGTTAGTTGCACCTGGAGAATTTCAGATGCATTGTGTTGGGAAACTAGCCCTGAGGTTTGAATATCCTTGGTGAATATGGACACTCCTCCACCTTTAGTGTTTCGGTCTTGGTTTTGTGGCCGAAAAGTGTGGTAAGAATTGTAGCCTGGTATTGCAGGTGCTCTCTCTGGAGCCTTGAACCAGATCTCAGTTACTGCACAGATACCGATGTTCTCCATTTTTAGGAGTGCCTCGAGAGAGTGCATTTTGAGGTTTAGACTTCTAGCATTGAGTAGCATTACCTTCAGATTTTGCATGCTTATATCTGTTATGGTGGTGGTTTTATCCTTTGACCCTTGCCTACAAAAGGCACTATAGGGATGGCAAAAGCTTTAGCCAGTAACCTGAATCCTAGGGCTGACAGGTGCAGACCATCTCTAGCAAAGCATCGTGGTTTGTCGATCATGTCTTCCCAGGCAGACAAATACTGGATCCCCTTTGAATGACACCAGAAGCTTAGCCAATTGTTGAAGTCGATCATTTTGTCCTTATACTGTGGTATTATTCTGGGCGAAGGCAGGATGCTACTCAGGGCTAGGGTCATAACTGCCTGGGTCACATGATCCAAGAGCTCTTCCATGTCTCTTTTCATGTAGTCCAGGGAGGTACGTCTCAAGTCATTCACTCCAGCATGGACAATGACAGAGTCGTATTTGTACTTTGTCTGCTTTTACTTGCTTTTTGACCTTGTTACATAGTTAAAGGAAAAGTTGCCTATCTGAGGGGTTTTTAGTTTTGCGCCAGCATTCCCATGTTTTATCCCTGGTTTTCATAAGGCCCCTGGTGGATTTTTGTAGCCAGGGGGAGGTCTTAGTTCTGATATATACATATATATATATATATATATATATATATATATATATATATATATATATATATATATATATATATATATATATATATATATGGATCTAGGACACTTGCTCGAAAAAGCAAGTGTCCGAATCCATATATACCGATCACAGTTTAACTAAAGTGCTTTAATCGAAAAAGCGCTTCCGTTAAACTGTGAAAAAAAAAAAAAACACACCCCCTTACTTAAATATTTTCTCTCCAAGGTTGCACTACAGTGGAGTAAAGGAATATTCCCTTACTCGCACTGCAGTGCACCCTTTACACCACTCACTCATACCCGAAATCGTTGCTTCGATGAACAGCAATTTCGGGTATGTGTGAGCGGGAATTTGACTTTTGGTGAAAGTTAAATATTTATAGGGAGAGATAGGGAAAGAGAAAGAAAGGACAGACAACAAGAGATAGACTTAAATTGACATAGTTCTCTGTCTCTCTGTATATACTGTGTATAGATGTATATATTTGGGTCCCCTTCAAAACATTTAAAATCCATGACATCTAATTTCATAACATTGAGACCAGAACATCTAAAACCCAAAACATCCAAAATCCATAACACTGAATTTCATAACATCTAACAGTACAAATCACATGAAAATAACACCTCCTCCACATATAACGACATATAATGACACCAAACTACCAAACACACTTCTTACTATGTTTCTGCAGGGGGGGGGCTTGATACAGTGGGGTTAGTAAATTAACTTTTTCCCACTGTAGTGTGATCTTGGAGTTGGTATATTTAATTTACAGGGTGTGTGGGGGGGGCAGAGCCTCCCACATGGGGTGGGTAGGGGGCTTTCCCCCCCTGCAGAAACATAGTAAAAAGTGTGTTTTGTAGTTTGGTGTCGTTATATGTGGAGGGGATGTTATTTTCTTGTGATTTGTAGTGTTAGATGTTATGAAATGCGATGTCATGGGTTTTATATGTTTTGGGTTTTAGATGTTCTGGTCTCAGTGTTATGAAATTAGATGTTATGGGGAGTAGACCCATATATATATATATATATATATATATATATATATATATATATATATATATATATATTTATGTTTATCAATAGACAGATAAGTAGTTAGACAGATAGGTATTTTAAGAAGACATTTAACTGATGAATACATTTTTGTAAAATGTAAGGATGACTAAAACTTTAACCTGTAAAATTGTAATTATTTAGGTATGATATTTGAATGCAGAGCTAAATGCGGAAATAAAGCCATGTTTTTTTCAAAGCACAAGTTTTAGTTTACTGGAAATTAAGTTGTTTACCCAGAGGATCTAGGAAGACCAGTTTTGCAATGTCTGAGCTAAAGGCATTATAAATGATGTTACAGCTTAGCTGCAGAGTATTTATTTGTTTTGTAGCCTTTCTTATTCTTGGAATAAATGTAACCCATCCCCACCAAACATACGCGCAAACACACATATGTTCCTAAACTGATTATTGTTCTTCAATTTATGAAAAAAGACAGTAATGGCATCAAAATCTGAGGAAGAACGCTGTAATATTTTAAATGCTTCATGTTTAAATTTAAGGTATGAATTTCTTTTATACTTGCCATGCAGATCAGACAGTAACTGAATCTGAGCTGATTGTTTACTGTAAGTGAGACAGAAAGGCCACAGCTGTGTCTCCTTTTTTTTTAATTTATTTATTTATTTTTTTCCTGCACCTTTATTTAATTTTGCATTCCTTATTAATAATAATCTTAACAAGACAACACTGGACCAATGCATTGTGTTTTACAAGAGAAATGCCTCTATGCACAATTAATAATTGTTTTTTGAAATGTTAAAATTACCTAGCTGTGAGTCAAGCTACATCATACTAGCCTATCCTGTCAGGGTATTTGGGTATCTGAGTGATCTTTGAAAAAAATGCCAAAGTTAAATGTCAATGGTGAAATGTTCCAGTTAGGTGGTATCTGTTGTTTACAAAATATATTGAACATAAGATTCTTTTCTGTAAATAATGATAGTACAACAAAGAAACAGGCAAATTATAAATAAACATCAATAGATAAATCACACCAGATGGATCCAAAATAATTCCGTTGAGATACAACCTATTTTATGTGCACTTGCAGTAATGTCATACACAAACTGCTTGTACATAGATATTGTCACATGTCTCGTGTATTCAAATGAGAAACTGAGGCACAGAATGTGTTCAAGTCATCTATTGTACATAAACACATCAGGAGCTGTAACTGGAACATATACTTTAAACTTCATAAGTTTACTGACAGATTTGTTACTTTTAACCCACTCACATATGCATCTCCATTCAAGCTAGCACTCACACTGACTACACAAAATGGCACTGATCTCGCACATGCTCTGTAACTTATATGCACTTGCTCTCTGACTACAGTGGCTGACTAGGTTCAATATACACACTGATCTACAGATACCACAATAGTCCAATAAAGTAGAAATAGTCACTGGTACCAAAAAAGTAACTAAGACTACCCAAAGTAGTTTCATCCTAGGGTCAGCAACTAAAACTCTCACCACTGCAACTTCAGGGAAAGATAAACGAGACATTTTTAGAATTACCCAGCTCGTCAGTGAGATTTCTCTTGCCCATGCCATGTGTGTAACTCAATATGCAATTTGGACAATTTGTTTCTGTGTCAGAGCCCCCTATTTCCTCTTTGATAACCTCCTGTGGAACTATACCAGTAAAGAGACCTGGGAAGCTTCCAATTTCGAATGCTAAGTAGAAGCACTTTGGAAACATGAGCTAAAAAAACATAACATTTCCACAATATATTAAGGAGCAAGTAAAGCTTGATAGGATCCTTTGAACAACAAGGGATATGGATGGTGCAATGATTTTGTAAAGGTTATCTATACTTTCATCCCTAAATTTTTTGATTATTCGACAATCCCAGTACATATCAAAGTGAGAGGCCTCACTACCCACACATCCCCACCATACATGCTGTGTTCGAGGAAATAACAAGCTTAGGTGGTATAAAATGCCATCAATGCAAGATACATTGCTGATCTCCCAAGATCACATAATTCCTATTTCAGAATATGTAGGGCCTCACATATGATTACCCATTGATTCCCAAAGACAGATTCATGCCCTTAAAGTATTTTCCTTAAAATGAGTGTCTTTTCCTGAGATTAGTATGCAGACCTGCCTGTCATGACACACCCAGAAACTAATAATTATTGTAGCTAGGTAGTGGCTTCTCCCTGGAACCTGTCTAGAACATGGACATTTTCTGCTTTATTGTGATACATTGGAAACAGGCAGTAAGCCTCAGCCACCTGACTGTGACTATCTGTGACGCAAGTCTTGCACTAAGTACGTATTTCATGATTTTAACAGGAAAGCCAGTGTTCATCTGAAAACTATAGAGCTCATTCTTGAAGTAAGTGGCCCATATTCCCATTCTTTTTCACATATTATTTCCCACAAACCACCATGAATTAGAAGAAACAGCACAAAGAGCATTTTTGTCTGACCCACTCATGACCATTCTGCCTGGAAAAAGCTCAGAATTAGCAATCATGCAATTAGTTTCAATGCCACATTGCTGAATGAACTCTCCACTTGTTATAATAAAGTAGACAAATTTGCTGTCAGTCTTATGTATAGGACTCATCACTGCAGAGTCCTGGAACAAGTAAACTGGCTTACTCAACTATTGTTGATTTATTACTGCTTGGTAGTAACTTGATTAAAGTGTAGCTATCATTTCTAAGTCTTTTGGATTAAGCACTTGGGCTTCAGACCAGTTGTTTTACATTAGGAAGGTTTGTGGCCTGCACTGTGGTGGCAGGACAGGTAGCTTACATCCTTCTATGTTGGGAACTGCTGATTGAGGGCTCAGTGTCTGTTATTCTAAAAGTGTATTAGTTCTGGTTTAAGCACTTGGGCTTCAGGCCAGTTATTTTACATTAAGAAGGATCGCGGTCTGCACTCTTGTGGGAGGAGAGGCTGGACTCTGCCCTTCTGAGCTGGGAATTTCTGGTTAAAGGCTTATAGTGCCTGCATATTCTAACTGTTTCTTACTGAAATTGGTACACCTTGTTTGCTGTAGCATAGACTAGATCCAGGCCTGCTGAATTTAGCTTTGTTTGTATGCTTGTTGTTTGTTTATTTCCCTGAAACGCTAATTCCACCTAAAACGCGGCCTTTTAGCACTTCTGTGGATCCCTAGTGATATCTGCATTGCTTACTGTACTTATTTCCTTGTTTCAATTGAAAAAAAGTTACTGTTTGTCGTTTTTGCATTTAAGTTACCTGTAACACTTTGCTTTTAAGTTACCTGGCACTTGCTCACTAAAGCAATTATATAAGTCAGCTCTAAAAAATTAAAAGCACTACACCCTCACAAACTCCCCTTGAGTACCTTGTTCCCCATTGGCCCTTTGTTTCAATTATAAAGGAATTCCCAATACTATTCTAGCATGTCCAAAGGTCAGTTGTCAAACTACTCTCCGGTCCAGCTGGTGAATCTGGGAATCTTGAGGCAATGTTACAACTGCCTCATGTACACAGACAACCCTCTCCTCCTCCCAACAAATTCCAACACATGTGAGAGATGCAACCATATAGCCAAACTGGAGGGTAAGCTCTCTCAACTTAGTACTGGCGTAACCAGTCAGGAGGAGAAGGAAACCACACTCACTACAATTCCAGTCTCACACAGACTTACCATGACAACAAACCAAACACATAAACACACAGAAACATACTCGGAGGCTCTAAATATAAATCTGCCTAAGCAGCAGAGACCTCCAAAGCAGACACCCAAGCAACCGCTACCCCAAAACAAAACACGTGCAACACATAGCTCACAAAGCCAGTGTGCCGAACAGTCACAGCCCTTAAGGCTAAACAACACACCTGATACACTTGTAATAGGTGAATATCGTCAGGCACACTGACGTCCCGCTCACCAGGCTGAACAAGGAGAAGGTCATGGTGAGCTGCCTGTCAGGCGCTAGGATCCGCCACATAACACAAGCACTCAGGTCACTCCAAGACAAGTACAAATATGACTCAGTCATTGTCCATGCTGGTGTGAATGACCTGAGACGTACCTCCCTGGACTACATGAAAAGAGACATAGAGGAGCTCTCTGAGCATGTAGCCCAGGCCGGTATGACCCTGACCTTGAGTAGCATCTTACCCTCACCAAGAATGATGCCACAATATGAAGACAAGATGATCAATTTCAACAATTGGCTTAAGTATTGGTGTCATTCAAAGGGGATCCAATGCCTGTCAGCCTGGGATGACATGCTCGACAAGCCACGATGCTTCACTAGGGACGGCTTGCACCTGTCACCCCTGGGCTTTCAGATATTGGCAAAGGCTCTTGCTACCCCCATAGTGCCTTTTTAGGCAAGGCTCAAAAGACAAACTCACCTCCATAGGTATCACAAGGGATAAGAAACTAAGAGTAATGCTACTCAACGCCATAAGTCTAAACCTCAAGATGCACGCACTCGAAACTCTCCTTAGCATGGAGAACATCGATATCTGTGCAGTAACAGAAACCTGGTTCAAGGCTCCCGAGAGCACCCCAGCACTACCAGGTTATACCTCATACCATGCTTTTCGGCCCCAAAACTTGGACCGAACCACAAAAGGAGGGGGAGTATCAATATTCATCAAAGATACCCACACCTCCAGGTTGGTGGCACAGCACGAAGCATCAGAGACTATCCATGTGCAACTAACAGTGGGTAAAACTGCCTTCCAGTTTATAGCCTGCTACAGAACACCCTCCCAAACACAGGAACCCCACTCGGCCTTTCTGAGAATATTGGAAAATATGAAGGTCTCTCCAAACACCATTATATTGGGCGACTTCAACTACCAAAACATAGACTGGGAGCATTACTCTAGCTCCAACACCCTAGCCCAAAGGTTCCTAGAATTTATAAACTCAAATGCTATGGAACAACTTGTTACCACTCCCACAAGAGGGGAAAACATACTGGACCTGATCATCACCAACATGGGGACTCTATGCTCCAGACCAGAAGTGTATCCCTCACTGGTAAGATCAGACCATAAACTAATCTCACTGGATATTCACATCTCGACCCCACCCCCTGCCCAGAAAACGACAGTGAAAATCTTTTCTAAAGCAAATTTCACACACCTCAAAACCGAGGCGGAATCCTTCAAAGCCCCTGGGCCTGTGGAAAATACGGCCCAGACCACAGAATCCTTTATAAGCGCATTCTATGAACACCTTCAAGAATGCATGGATCATGCAATCCCAAATAAAACCAAGACCCAATCCTCCAAACGCAGACATCCTGTCTGGTGGACCCCAGCCATAAACAAACTATACAATAGAAGGAGGAAGCTACTACATGATAGAGCAAAATCCCAAAAAGGGAAGGCATCTCTAATCAGTATTAGCAAAAAACTACAGGCACTCATAAAATCGTCTAAGGCCAGCTTCGAGAGACAAATTCCACAGGACACTAAGGATAATCACAAGGCTTTCTTTAGTTATGTTAGGAATCTGGGTGGGAATTCCCAGATATGCTCAGAATTAGTCCAAAATGACAAAAAATACACCGAGCCCACAGACATTGCCAACATCCTAGCTGACAGGTTCAGTGCAAACTTCTCCCCCCCCTCCCCACCAAAAGGGCAAATATCTATCCCAACAGAGTGCTGCCCCCCTGACATCTCAGATGCTCAGTTAAGAGCTGCCCTCTCTAAAGCAAACAACACAGCATCAATGGGACCAGATGGTGTCCCGGGCTGCGTCCTACATGAACT
The DNA here is from genome assembly GCF_019279795.1 of Protopterus annectens. Lineage (NCBI taxonomy): Eukaryota > Metazoa > Chordata > Ceratodontiformes > Protopteridae > Protopterus > Protopterus annectens. Next base: position 1,764,195,906 of record NC_056731.1, read on the forward strand.
CCAAGAAGAGCTAAACCCAAACATAAAACTACTGTTCAATCTTAGCCTTACTACAGGATATGTACCCAAAGAGTGGTGTACAGCAACAGTGGTCCCTCTTCACAAAGGTGGTGCCTCAACGGATCCTGGAAACTATCGCCCCATAAGCCTGACTAGCTTGGTCTGCAAAGCTATGGAAAGGATCATCATGGACCTCATAAATAAAGATATTGGGGACCTACAGACACTGGATCCTACCCAGTTTGGCTTTGTTAAGGGCAGATCCTGCCTCTTAAACCTGGTCGATTTCTTTGAAACAGTCACCAAGGCCATTGACGAGGGGAAGGTGGTCCACACAGCCTACCTGGACCTCACAAAAGCCTTTGATACAATACCCCACTCGGGCATTATAGATAAGCTCACCAGCTTAAATATAAATCCCTATGTCACTAGATGGGTTGCAAACTGGCTCAAGGACAGAACCCACATGGTTAGAACTGCTGGAGCCATGTCAGACTCCAAACCAGTTACAAGTGGCGTCCCACAAGGCTCAGTCCTGGGACCGCTCTTGTTCGGTATATATTTCTCGGCGGTACAGGCCAACACAGAAGGACTGTGGCTGACCAAGTTCATAGATGACTGCAAACTGGGTGCCATAATCAACTCTCCAGCCGACACAAGCATCCTCCAAAAGGGCCTCATAGAAACAGACAACTGGTGCCAGAGCCATGGCCTCAAGCTAAACACCAAAAAGTGTATAGTCATCCCCTTTGGCAAAAACAAAGTGCCCACAAATTACCACATAGGTGGTAATCCATTAAGTACAGAAGAAGTCATTAGGGACCTGGGGACCCAAGTTGATAGCAATCTCTCATTTGACAACCACATGGCCAAAGTGGTTAGAAAAACATTTTATATAGCCCACCTAATCATGAAGGGATTCACATCTAGATCAGGGGAGGTCATCGTGCCTCTTTACTCATCCCTCATCAGGCCCATAATTGAGTACAATGCCCCTTTTGGGATGTACCTTACCAGACACCTGCAACAACTGGAAAGACCCCAAAAGTACCTCACCAAGAGGATCAAAGGGCTCAAACAGATGCCATATGCTGCCCGGTTAAAGAAACTCCAGCTCTACTCAGTGGTATACCGCCTGCTCAGAAGCAATCTGTGCCTGACGTACAAAGCCATGTCCAACCCGGAATTAATGGACATGCTGCACCTCAGAAAATCCAAATCCCATCGAGCTACGCGCTCGAGAGACTTAAACCTCAGCACTGAAATAAATAGGACATGCTGGAGGGACAGATTCATAAACCAGAGGCTCCCTTCACTCTGGAATAAAATCCCAGTCCAGGTTAGGCAGAGTCCCACATTGACTCTCTTCAAGAGGAATCTTGATGAGTGGATGGGACATCGTAGATTTACCCTGGCTATCACTTCTGTGTCACTGTTAGACAGAGGCACAGTATACTAACCTCAAAAAAAGGCATAGCAAAATTAATTTAAAATGGGTGGCGAAAGCCAAACACACTCTGGCTAGGCTTATAAATGCCCTAGGGCAGATAGCCTAGTATGACCCTATGAACCTATGAACCTATGTAATCGTAGCTTTCTAGTGCACACCATCCTATGCATACACCAGAAAAATGTCCAGCTCTAAAAGATACCCTACATCACTACTTTACACATTGGGACCTTTGCTCAATCAAAAAGCCCTTAATAATCACAACAAAGCCTAATAACTCATCAGGTGATTCACTATACTCTCATGGATATAGCTAAACACTGGAACATCCTCCAAATATGCCTAAAATAGACTATGAAACTTTTTGACTTCGGGTAATAACTAAAACAACACTTAAACCACCCATGGTTCTGGATATGCTCCTGACCTGGATAACTCCATTTTCATTTGTCATCTCATACCCCTATCTCTTTATAACATTTTTCTTCCTTTACACAATAAACCTTTTCTCCTTTCCACTTTATAAATGTCCTTCAAATACTCTCCACCAATATTTTATAACCAGGTTCTATATCAGTAAATACCGCAGTATTCTTAACCCTACTATCCTTTACTCTTCAAATATAGAGTGCATTGCTCCATTTTATCTTCACCTACTATTTCTATAATAACTTAATTTTATCAATTACAACAAAACAGGTGTTAATGCAAAGCAATGGCAGTATTTCCAAATAAACTGTTTATTCAAAGACAAAAACAACACATAGGTGCTTTCAGTTTATTCCACTGCTTCCTCAGACATATAACCTTAATCACAACTACTACTGTATTTAAATGAATGTAGTTGTGATTAAGGTTATATGTCTGAGGAAGCAGTGGGATACACTGTGAAAGCACTTATATGGTGTTTTCATCTTTGAATAAACAGTTTACTTGGAAATACTGCCGTTGTTTTGCCTTAACACCTGTTTTGTTGTATTTGTGAGAGTCTGGACTGTTTTTGGGTATACTAGGCATTTATCCTGCAGGTACTGGTGCTTTTTTGTTGTTTCGCTGTAATTTTATTAATTCCTAACATTTGTAGTGTAACCCTCCTTATCCATGTTTTATAAGATCTATCTAATATCTGTTTGTCATATACATTGCACACAAGGGATTGGATGTTGGTGTAATGGTTAAGGTGTTTACTCCACCATCACAAAGCACAGGGTTAGATTCTCACCTTTGAAAGGTAAACTAGCTAGGCTTAAAATGGGCACAAGACCAGCTAGCCTAGTTCTTACCTATGAATTCTTTGCATACGTAATGTTTTATACTTCAGATTTAACATCATGTATAATGTCACCACAGAAGAAATACTTGCTCTGTCTTTGTATGGTGTCACTACAGAAAAAATACCTGTTTGTATCTACACATGTTAAAGCTATCTATGTAATACAGCTTTGTAAAAAATGTTTTGTCGTGAGAATCTTAAATGTATTTGCTGGAGCATCCCCCCAGGCCTGCACTAAAAATGGGATTCATTCAGTCAGACACTTAAACACATACATACAAACATACATAAATATTTGTACATGATTTTTTACATGATGTCTTAGAATCAAAACACTGCTTTTCTAATAACATTTTATTATGTATAGCAATACAATTAAATATATATATAATTCCAAAAAATAAAAGCAAAGCTTGATGATTTTTTTTCTGTCTACACATTCTAAGCCTAAATATATAAACACAATTGATAGTGAGCAATCAGATAATGAACCAGCCAAACTAAACCTTCAGTGAAAATATTCAAGAAAGAATAAAACAAGCAATTCAATTTTAAGCAAATCACAGTGAACTATCTTTTGAAACTAGCATATCCAAAACAGTCTGTGTACTATGAACGTGTTATAGACTGTAACAAAATAGAAACATAGCATACAAAATGTAGTTATAAAATTAAAATGTGAGGTTTAAAGATTACATTGTGTATGTGTTCACATCTTTCCTCATAACAGCCCAAGATTCATGAGGTAGCAGAGATTTGACTGTCCATTTTTTTCAGCTTTGATGTACACATCAAACAAAATACTATAAAGAATAGTGACTTTTCTCAAACAGCGGTAACAAAGCAAAATTCTGGCTGAACTGTAGTCCCCTACAATAATGCAACTTGTATGAGTTGTTGCATTACACTGAATTACTCCTTGGGTCCATTACCAGAATCTGTGAAATTAGTACTACATTCTTGGTTCATAATTGTAAGTAATACATCACCAATCTTGAATACCTGGATAACAAGCTTTATTTATATCATTACGATCGGCCTACCTAAAATAGGATCATAGGATCATAGGAAGTGACTAGACTATTGGTCCTGGGGCCCTTATAAGCCTAGCCAAGAGTTTAGCCCATGTTTAGACAAGTCAGCACCTGATGCCCCTGTCCAGCATGGACACACGGTGGAATCCCAGGGTGTATTTTCAGTTTCCCATCCAGTTATCCAGCCTGCACTTAAAAAGGGGTAAAGAGATACTCTTCTTGATGTGGAGAGGGAGTCTATTCCACAGATGGGAGAGACTCTGAGACACAAATCTATTCCGCCAACAACTCCTATTGATGTCACAGACCAGGTTGAGGCCGTGCATGTAGGTTATCGAGTAGGACTTGACTTGTGGATATGCAGCGAGATTGCCTTCTATGCCAGACAAAGGTCGCCTCTAAAGAGTCTGTATGAAACTGAGTAGAAGGATAGGGCTTTTAGCCTATCTGTGTATGGTAGATGCTTATGGCCCTAGATTCTTCTGGTGAGGAACCACTGTGGTCCCTCTAACTGCTGCATGTGCTTTGCGAGGTACATGCTGAAATGTGCATTGTACTCAATAATGGGCCTTATAAGGGAAGAATACAGGGATGCTATGACCTCCTTGTCCCTGGATGAGATACCCTTACTTATGAGCTGCACCATATAGAAAGCTTTCCTTAACAACGGAAGCATCATGGTGGTCAAAAGTCAGGTTGTTATCAACCTGGGTGCCAAATCCCTCACAACTGATTGTGTGCTTAGGACATTGTTTTTAATGTGATAATTTGTGGGGACACCATTCTCCCCAAAGGGGATAATAATGCATTTTTTGGTATTCAGCTTGAGGCCATGTTTCTGGCACCAGTCATTTGTTTGGGTGAGACCCTCTTGGAGGATGTCCACATCACTAGCAGAATTGATGATAGCACCCAGCTTGCAGTCATCTACATACTTGGTCAGCCATAGCTTCCTGGTTTTGTTCTGAACCTCAGAAGAGTAAATCCCAAATAATAGTGGCTCCAAGACCAAACCCTGGGGTACGCTGCTCACTACAGGTCTACTTTTTGAGGTAGTCTCCCCTATTTTGACTAGGTGCGTTCTGTCAGTGAGCCAGTTTGCTACCCAAATGATAGAATATGGATTGATGTCTAGTTGAGAGAGTTTATCTATTATGCCTGAGTTGGGAATAGTGTCGAAGGCTTTGGCCAGGTCAAGGTAGGTGGTGTGCACTGTCTTCCCCTCATCCATGGCTTTGGTGACTGTCTCAAAGAAGTCGACCAAATTTAACAGACATGACCTACCCTTGATGAAGCCAAACTGTGTGGGATCGAGTGTTTGGAGGTTGCCAATGTCCTTGTTAATGAGGTCCATGATAATCCATTCCATGTTCTTGCAGATCAGCTAGTTAGGTTGATGGGTCTATAATTTCCCAGATCAGTAAACGCTCCAGCTTTGTGCAAAGGGATGACAGTGGCTGTCCTCCACTCAGCTGGGATGTAGCCAGTACTCAGGCTTTGGTTGAATAGAGCACCTAATGGCGCTGCAAGTTCCTGCCTGAGTTCATGTAGGATTCAGCTTGGGATGTTATCAGGTCCCATGGAGGCTGCATTTTTTTGCCTTTCAGAGAGCAGTGATGACCTGTTCCCTAGATATAAGGAGAAGGGGGCAGGTACTGTGGATGTCCTGATTTACTGGTGGTAGGACAGAGGAGTGAAGTTTTCACTGAATCTGTCAGTCAGCAAGTTTTCTATATCTATGGCATTTCTATATGTGATGTCCTTGACCGCCAGTTATGAACAGATCTGGGTGCTACCTTTGATGTTGTGGACATACGTGAAGATGGCCTTATGATTGTCTCTAGTAGATGTGGTCAATTTGGACTCAAAGTTTGCTTTTGAGGATTTCACTAGTGCTCTTATTTGCTTGTTCAGGCTAAGGAGAGATTGCTTCCAACTGGGCACCTGCTACTTCTTGGTCCTGGACAGCAATTTTTTCCTTTTGTTATAGAGTTTATTTATTGCAGATGTCAACCAGACAGGGTTACTCTTCATTACTGATGATGATTTAGTCCTGTCAGGTATTCCTGATTCCACACATCTATATAAATTCTCATATAGTGCTTGGGGTGTAGTTTTGGATATTGGTGCCAGACCCTACAGAGGGGAGAGGGCTGGGAAGATGTTTATAACATCGCTCAGGAGGCTGTAATCAGCTTTGGAGAATTTTTTTTTGTTTGACCCTAGCTGGAGGGGGGTCGGGGGAGATGGTGACTTTGAAAGTGACTGCTTTATTGTCGGATCTTACCAGGGAGGATGATACTGTAAGGATACTGCAGTGGTTACTTCTTCTTCTTCTTTCGGCTTTTCCCGGTTAGGGGTCGCCACAGCAGATCACCTTGTCCGCACATTGAATGGCAGTGGAGTTTTACGGTGTCGAGTTGCCAGCCCGGCGCCCAACCTTCCACAGAAGGCACACTCACACGCACACCTAGGGCCAATTTAGAGTGTCCAATCCACCTGCAGCATGTCTTTGGGATGTGGGAGGAAACCGGAGCACCCGGAGGAAACCCACGCGACCACAGGGAGGACATGCAGACTCCGCACAGAAGGCACCCCAGCCGAGGATCGAACCAGAGAACCTCTTGCTGTGAGGCGGCAATGCTAACCACTGCACCACCGTGGCCGCCCTACTGCAGTGGTTACTCATGTTGATTAATACCAAGTCCAAGATATTATCACCTATTGTGGGGGTATCAGCTAGCTGTTCCAAGGCTTTTACATTGACAAAATCAAAGAATCTCTGGTCATTTGTGTTCTGGCATGAGTAGTTCTTATAATTTGTTTGGGTAGATAAAGTCACCCAGGATCAGGGTAAAGGGTTGAATCTTGATAGATTCGAAGAGGTCCAGATAGGCAGATTAGGCATTTATAGTCAGATTTGGGGGGTCAGTAGCTAGCTATGATTTGAACAGAGGTCTTGTCAATGGCTAACTGCACCTGCAGTGTCTCCTGTGCAGCATACTGTTTGATCAGCCTGCAGGTGTGTATGTCTTTAATATATATTGAAACTCCACCTCCTTTGGCTTTACTGCCCACAATTTGGGGTCTGAATGTATTTTAGGATGAATAACCAGGTAAGGCTGGGGTGCTCTCCACTGCTTTGAACAAGGTTTCTGTAACTGTGCAGGTGTCAGCATTTTCCAGGGTTAAGAATGCTTGCAATGAGAGCAGTTTCATGTTTAGACTCCTCGCATTTAGCAACATGACCTTTAATTTGCGTTTTGTTGAAATTTTTATATTGGTAGTTTTAAGCTCATCACTTTTCCTAAAAAAAGACACTATGGGGGAGGCAAGATCCACCCTTTGCCAGAAGCCTGAAGCCCAAGTGAGACAGATGCAAGCCATATCTGGTAAGGCATCGTGGTTTGTCGATCATATCTTCCCAGGCTGTCAGGTACTGGATCCACCTGAAATGACACCAGAAACTAAGCCAATTGTTAAAGTCAATCATTTTCTGTTTGTATTGAGGCATCATTATGCGTGACAGTAGAATGCTGCTTAAGGCTAGAGACATACCTGCCTGGGACACATATTCAGTGAGCTCAATCATGTATCTCTTCATATAGTCCAGGGAGGTATGTCTCAAGTCATTAATGCCAATATGGACTATGACAGAGTCATAACAGTGCCTGTTGTTGAGAGACTTGAGTGTGAATGTGATATGGTGGATTCTGGCCCCTGACAGACAACTAACCGTGACTTTCTCCTTATCCAGCTTGGTGAGAGGCACATTTGTGTGCCTCACAATGGAGTCTCCTATGACTAATATGTCAGGTTTATGGTTAAGCCTTAGTGACTGTGAGACACAGGTGTATAGACTATGCGTGGTATGTGGTGTGAAGGGCTGTGGAGATCGCATGTGTTTTTGCCTCGGAGGTCTCCTTTGTCTGGGTATGTTTTTGTTGAGGATCTCTGCATATGTAGGTGTATGTTATGTAGTAGCGGGTGGTGTTTGAGGTGTAGTGATTGTGTTAACAACCTTCTCAGTGCCAGACATACTGGCTTGTAAGGGAGAGAGTATAGACTCTAGGCTTGTAATGTAATTGCATCTCTCACAAATTGTGTTCCTAGGTGGTAGTAGTAGATGATTGTCTGTATACATGAGGCAGTTGCTACACTGTCTCAGGATGCCCATATCAACCAGACTGGCAGGAGAAACTATATTTGGTGAGAGAAATATTTTAATGAATGCAAAATGGTTTCATCCATCCATCCTCAACCCCTTTTCCCATTTTGCACGTCTAGATATTTATTTAATCTTTTATTATAAATTATAAAAGAAAAAATGCTATGGAGAGGGAGAGCAGTGTATAGGGAGGTCGATAAGGAATGGGTTATGTATTTGATTAAAAGCGACTTTTGTTTATATGAGTATATTGTTAACAACTGTTTTGGTACAGCTTAGATGCTATATGGAGGAAATAGGAAGAAGGCTCAAGTCAATAAGAAAAGTAGACTAAGGGTCTTTTATTTAACTATATCCAATTGTTAACTATATTTTACAGCCCTGTTTTACATCTAATGTACAACATAGAACTCTTTAACTGTCCAAAGACCTTTAGACACTATAATATCAAATGTGTGTCAAAAGTAGGAAGAGCAGAAGATCTAGCAATAGGAATTCATATGTTACAGTCAAAATCACAAACTATGGGAAAAATCCCAGTCTGGATAATGAGGTCAAAAAATCTGGAGACTTTTAATTCAAACTTAAACTCTTGGGCTAGTGACACACCCTTTAAATCATTTCTTGAGGAATCGATTTTCCTTGATAGCCCTGAGACCTGAACACTGTGGTCAGACTTATAAACTTAAGAACTAGGTGAGCCGACGTGACACAAATGTCCCTTTTCAGTGGTGATTTGGGAGGATTGTCTAGTCAAATGACTTGTTCTGAGTCACTTAGTTGGCAAACAGAGGTAGAAAGAATCAAACTCTGTGCACATGGCCAGAGAAAGCGGCTTGGTAACAGATTACAGCCTTAATCCTCTGTGCTACATGCCAAACTATTTATTCAAGATTATTGGATTATTGAATTGAAAGCTGTATTGAATACCTTTTCAAACTTTCTATAAATCGACTTCCTTCATTTACTCAAATGTTTACTTTCTTACGACCTCCAGTTTTGAATGTTTTTTTGTGGGGGCATGTGTATACATATAGGTATACATAGACAAACACACACACACATGTGTATATATGGGAGCGCTACAGAATCCTACAAGCCCAAAATCCTGAAGACCAAAATCCTGGGACCAAAATCCTGAAAAACACAGGATACCAACACTTACTATATTCCAGCACAAGTACATACAGAAACATATTACCCTTCAATTATTTGCAGGGGGGAAAGCCCCCCTGTGTCCCTCCCACTCCCTGCTACTTAAATATAACAACTCCGAGATTGCACTTCAGTACACTAAGTGCAATCTCAGAGTTGATATATTTAGGCAGCAGGGGGTGTGTGGGGCATGGCCCCCCACATGGGGGGTGCAGGTTGGCTTGCATCCCCATCTTATACTTGGAGAAGAGTAATATGGTTTGTGTTTTATTTGTTTCTGTATGTACTTAGGTTCATAGGTTCATAGGTTCATACTAGGCTATCTGCCCTGGGGCAATTATAAGCCTAGCCCGATTCTGTATGGCTTACGCCACCCCTTGATTTGAGTATACTGTGCCCTTTTTAAGGTTTAGTTCATAGGTTCATAGGTTCATAGGTTCATACTAGGCTATCTGCCCTGGGGCAATTATAAGCCTAGCCCGATTCTGTATGGCTTACGCCACCCCTTGATTTGAGTATACTGTGCCCTTTTTAAGGTTTAGTTTACTGTGCCTCTGTCTAATAGTGACACGGGAGTAATCCCTGGGACAAACCTACGATCCCCCATCCACTTATCGAGATTCTTCTTGAAGAGATTCAGTGAGGTGCTCTTTCTCACATGAACTGGAATTCTATTCCAGAGCGAAGGGAGCCTCTGGATTATGAACCTGTCCCTCCAGCAAGTTCTATTTATTTCTGTGCTGAGGATCAAGTCCCTCGTGCGTGTGGCTCTAAGGGATTTAGATTTACTGAGGTGGAGCATGTCCATTAATTCTGGATTTGACATAGCTTTGTATGTCAGGCATAGATCGCCTCGAAGTAGGCGGTATGCAACTGAGTAGAGCTGGAGTTTTTTTAACCGAGCAGCATATGGCATCTGTTTGAGACCCTTGATCCTCTTGGTGAGATACTTTTGGGGTCTTTCTAATTGCTGCAGGTGTCGGGTAAGGTACATCCCAAAAGGAGCATTGTATTCTATGATGGGCCTGATAAGGGATGAATAAAGGGGCACAATTACCTCTCTTGATCTAGATGTGAAACCCTTCATGATGAGGTGGGCTATGTAGAAGGTCTTTCTAACCACTTTGGCAATGTGGTTTTCAAAGGAGAGATTGCTATCAACTTGGGTCCCCAGGTCCCTAATAACTTTCTCTGTACTTAATGGATTTCCGCCTATGTGGTAATTTGTGGGCACATTGTTTTTGCCAAAGGGTATGACTATACATTTTTTGGCATTTAGCTTTAAACCATGGTGCTGGCACCAGTTATCTGTCCCTATGAGACCTTTTTGAAGGATGTTTGTGTCAGCTGGAGAGTTGATTATGGCGCCCAGTTTGCAGTCGCTCTGACGTAGTGAGCCATAGTCCTCCCACGTTTGCCTGTACCTCGGAAAAGTATATACCGAACAAGAGTGGTCCCAGGACAGAACCCTGTGGGACGCCGCTTGTGACCGGTTTCGAGTCTGACATGGCTCCAGCAACTCTCACTCTGTGGGTTCTGTCTTTGAGCCAGTTTGCGACCCATCTTGTGACATAGGGGTTTATATTTAAGCTGGATAGCTTATCTATGATGCCCGAGTGGGGTATTGTGTCAAATGCCTTTGCAAGGTCCAGATAGGCTGTGTGGACTACCTTCCCTTCATCTATGGCTTTGGTGACTATTTCAAAGAAGTCAACCAGGTTCAAAAGGCAGGATCTGCCCTTGACAAAGCCGAACTGGGTAGGATCTAGTGTCTGTAGGTCCCCAATGTCTTTGCTTATGAGCTCCATGATGATCCTCTCCATAGCCTTGCAGACTAAGCTAGTCAGGCTTATGGGGCGATAGTTTCCAGGGTCCGTAGAGGCTCCACCTTTGTGCAGTGGGACCACTGTTGCTGTACGCCATTCTGTGGGCACATATCCTGTAGTGAGGCTGAGATTGTATAGCTGTTTTATTTGAGGGATTAGTTCCTCTTGTAGTTCATGTAGGACGCAACCTGGGACACCATCTGGTCCCATGGAAGCAGTGTTTTTTGCTTTGGGGAGGGCAGCCTTCACCTGAGCATCTGAGATGTTTGGGAGGCAGCCCTCTGCCAGGATAGATACTTGCTCTTTTGGGGGGGAGCGGGTGGAGATTTACTGTGCCTCTGTCTAATAGTGACACGGGAGTAATCCCTGGGACAAACCTGCGATCCCCCATCCACTTATCGAGATTCTTCTTGAAGAGATTCAGTGAGGTGCTCTGCCTCACATGAACTGGTTATGAACCTGTCCCTCCAGCAAGTTCTATTTATTTCTGTGGTGAGGTTCAAGTCCCTCGAGCGTGTGGCTCTCAGGGATTTAGATTTACTGAGGTGGAGCATGTCCATTAATTCTGGATTTGACATAGCTTTGTATGTCAGGCATAGATCGCCTCGAAGTAGGCGGTATGCAACTGGGTAGAGCTGGAGTTTTTTTAACCGAGCAGCATATGGCATCTGTTTGAGACCCTTGATCCTCTTGGTGAGATACTTTTGGGGTCTTTCTAATTGCTGCAGGTGTCGGCTAAGGTACATCCCAAAAGGGGCATTGTATTCTATGATGGGCCTGATGAGGGATGAGTAAAGGGGCACGATTACCTTTCTTGATCTAGATGTGAAACCCTTCGTGATGAGGTGGGCTATGTAGAAGGTCTTTCTAACCACTTTGGCAATGTGGTTTTCAAAGGAGAGATTGCTATCAACTTGGGTTCCCAGGTCCCTAATAACTTTCTCTGTACTTAATGGGTTTCCGCCTATGTGGTAATTTGTGGGCACATTGTTTTTGCCAAAGGGTATGACTATACATTTTTTGGCATTTAGCTTTAAACCATGGCGCTGGCACCAGTTATCTGTCTCTGTGAGACCTTTTTGAAGGATGTCTGTGTCAGCTGGAGAGTTGATTATGGCGCCCAGTTTGCAGTCATCTGTGAACTTGGTGAGCCATAGTCCTCCCACGTTTGCCTGTACCTCGGAAAAGTATATACCGAACAAGAGTGGTCCCAGGACAGAACCCTGTGCTGGAATATAGTAAGTGTTGGTATCCTGTGTGTTTTCAGGATTTTGAACTTTCAGGATTTTGGGCTTTCAGGATTCTGTAGCGCTGTTTTATATATATATATATATATATATATATATATATATATATATATATATATATAAAATTTCACTACAAAAATTAATTTTTAAAATCCCTCCACACAGTTTTCACACATTTGCTATGATTCAAGTCATGGGAGTCAGTAATATAATATACATGATTATGATCAGGCCACTGATTATAACCTGTTTATTATGTGCTGAGACATGGATGCCAATAAATTCACCTTGAAAGTGAAGAGAAAGTAATACTGGCAAGACCTTTTCATGTGTGAACCATATTATCTTCCATGGAGTATACCAAGGCAATATAATGAATACATCTAGAAATAAGATTGCCATTGTCATTTTTATCTTGAAATATATATGGTTTGAATAGTAGTTATAAACAAGGATGTTTGACTAAACATGAAACTGCAATATTAGGCAAAAGTCTAATATGCCTAAACGTATATTGTCATATAATGACACAAGGGGAATGCTTGCTATGATAACTACTGAGCATTGAGATAATCTCATCAGGCTAGCTAATATATACTGCATACAAAGACCTGGACCTAAGTTTGCAAAACAATATTGATATAGTATGAAATAAAATAAGGGATACCCTGACTCTGGGTTGCAATTTTAATGTGTTTTAAATTAAAAAGATTTTAGCACTGAGACCTTTGATTTTCAACTTCTGCAAAAGTTCTAAAAAAGTCAATATATTCCTACATTTAAAATTTAGGCTGTTTTTTTTAAAAAAATGCTTTTTTACTCATTATTCTTATACATTTGTAATCGGGTTGCATCTTGACAAAATGCATATTTCCACAAATTTATGTACAAAGATTCATTCTGTTAAAATATTTTCTTGTTCTTTTTGATTGTCGTAGTTTGTTATGTTGAATATTAATTATACTAGGTTAACAACAGTAAACAGAAATCATTCATATGTGGCAAAATTTAGAGAATTTAAGGACCAGTTTAGTAATAAAACATGGTATATTCTTTAAATGACTGATAATGGAAATTACTCTATAGTCTGAGACTTCATTAAATCATACTTATTCAGTAGAACACATAGATGACACGGGAAAAGGAATTGTATTACGATCTGGTTAAAATACAAGCAGCCTTAAATATATGAACATTGTTAATAAAAGGGAAATATACCTCCTTAGACTTTGTAAAGGCCTCAAACAAAAATTTAAATTAATTTTAAGATAATGAATAACAATAACTCAAGAAAAGGTAAAATTACAGTTGCATACTGCCTCTCCAAATATCATGTAAGGATTAGTGAATAGATCAAAAGTTTTGACTACGTTGTATGAAATTAAACTTGTCAAAGTTCTGTAAATAATAGAATTGTTACAGATATAGAAGACATATTGGTGGCATTTAAACTACTATATGACATATATAACAAATGTACAAACTAACCCAAGAGTCAATAAACTCCATGTAGACTGCATTATTCATACCGTGCACCAGGTCTATGCGAGGTTTTGTGTCTGGCAACAGTGTTGCCAGCCAAGAAGCCATGTAAATGAACATGGATAGCAATCCTGTTTAAAGCAGAGCACTTACGGTCCGCAGTTGTGTGTGGAATGCCACAATGCTCACCAGGGCTTTACAAATAGCTTTCAATCTCATAGTTTAACACATCTACACAAAGGCCAACATAATGCAGGAACAGTGACCCAGAAATAAGAACATATTTGACATGTGGTAAAAGTACATGTTCTTAAGCATTTCAAGTATGAAATTCAAACATACCTCTCAACCTCCTAGGGCAAGAAATCTAGACAAAGCCATAAATAATGGAAGGGGGGTACAAAGGCCCAAAAATGGGAACAGATTTTTAATATTGTTCTTACAAACTGCAAAAGTTGATAGAATAATAAGTTTTACATAAACATGAATTTTCTGAAGAGCATGACGTTTGAAACTGAAATGTCTTTCATAATTTTCTGACTTCAGTAGACAATGACATACCAATGATTTGCCAGACAAAAACATTTTATGAGGAAAAGATCATAACATGAGACAGAAATTTCTACATTCTGCAAAAATCTGGACAGTTTATTTATTATTATTTTTATTTTATTTAACATTTGTTTATCGGGAAAGTCTGACTTGGAACAAAGCCAATTTTCAGTGGAGGCTCGGGGAGAAAAGCTTTAGATGTATGTCTTTGTAATGTTGAGAGGAATGAACTTAAATATATATAATACTAAGTCACATTAGTCCTGAGATCATCCCAGTGATATGGTGGAAAGCCACAAATTTGATAAGGAACACATCTGGACATCCTGTGAATATCTGTACAGCCAAGAGGTATGAATGCGAAGTATATGTTCCAAACACAGTACAGAACAGTGTATCTACAGTGCAGAGTATTGTGACAGCCCATTCATGTCATGCTGAAGCTATGTAAATGATTTCTAATAGTACATGGACTGCCATCTAGAATAAACACTCAGGGAAAGTGTATGTATTGAACAGGGGCACACAAAGATATTGTAGGAATGAGCACAGGGAAATAGGACAGGTGAAACACTCTAATGTACAGCAGATAAGGGATGTCAATGGCATATGGTGGTAGCAGCAACACCAGTCACATATATATTTCATTAATGCTGTCAAACACCTATGTATGCAGTGTGTGTATCAGCAGAACAGGTAGCACACATGTATCTGGTGTAACAACTTGAATGGTGTTCCACCTCATCAGACAGTCATGTATATTCCACAGAAAGAATACCTAGTTATTGCCAATAAGCTGTGTGACAGCTCACTGTGACAAAGGTGATACACTTCAGTTACACATCACTGGAAGATGTGTCAGGAGGTACATGAAGAAGGGTGCATTGTACAAAGTTATTGGTATGATGAAGGCCGGAGCCAAGAAGGCATTATGGCCTCGATGTGGAAGTCCTTCACATACCCAGTACTTGTGTTACATTCAAGGGAATAGTCAGCACTGTGACCACATGCTGGTGGATGTACCACTTACCATCTACCCCAGGACATGGGTCATATGCCTATTGGTCTGATTATAGGGTATGATATCCATATTATACTTATGGTGTGCTTGTTTCATGACTTAACAAATCCTCCCCATGTTTTCTTGTCAATGCAGGTGTTGTCATGGCTGTGGCAGCATCTTTTGGTATGTGTTGATACTGTCTGTATCATACTAGTATCACAGTTGGAGTCAATGATTGCTCACAGTCTGTAGTCTTTCAGGCAGCTGTTTGGACACAGGATGTGTATGCTATCTGTGATGTCCATCACTTAACTAATGGACAGGAAAGGATGTAGCAGACATCCCTGATGTATGGACCTGATCACTGGACATGAGATATAGGTCACGTCACACATTTTAACATAGTCAGATGCCACATATGTGATACACTGGTCTACCCATTTGTTGATATGGCTGTTTATGGCCACATACGACAGTGTTGATTGAATACCTCAGTGTAGATTTGTGTCAGATGCCTTGACCTGGTCAAGTTCCACAAAATGATACCATTGTCATCATGCATGCCCTCGATGACCTCTTTGAGGACATCTATCAGATGTAACACACATGATGTAGCATTAACAACTCACAAAGGTCTGTTGCACACAGCCAGAAAATTGCGAGTGTACATAAAGAAGAGGCCCATGATGACACGTTGATCTACCTCACAGTCGAGGATAGTCAGGATGTCTCTATACATGCATCCATCAGGTGCTGTCCTCCCAACTCACATGGCTGCATGTTGATGTGCACCCTTGTATGGGAACGTAGCCCATGTGGAGAGTGTGTTGAAGTATGTATTCAGCTGTATCAGGAAGGTGTATGTGCTGAGTCATGCCATAGGTGATCTGATGTTGTCACACTCCATTGATTCCGTGTGATAGGTCTGGATGAAGGTAAGACAGTGCATACTGCCTATCATAAGTCATGCAGGTATCATTGAGAAACCCTCTCAGCTCAGGATTAACCCTTACATCAGTAGATGGGTAACCCACTAGCTCAGCAACAGAACACATACTGAGAAAGTTGGTAAATCAACCTGTATCAGTAAAGCTGTCACCAATAGCAAACCCCAGGGATCTGTGCTTGACCCATCACTGTTTCAACTATATTTCTGGACAACTCAGGCTAAAATATATGGCCTTTGGCATATTGGAGGCAATCATTTAGTCCACCAATGATGATAAAATAATACAGGAGGAGCTAACACAGACAAATGAGTGGTAACAAAGGCACACAATCTACAAATTAATGCAGAAATATGTCTTTTTTATGTTGTCCATCTGAAAAGGGATATTCCATATCAGTCACAGCATTGACAACAGTCCTGCTATGCTGAAACCCAGTAATGCAAGCACTGGGAACACATGTAGATAGCAATTTGAGCACTGACCACCAAGTGTCCACACTGGTATTGAAAGCCTATGTTGTGCACATCATACGTCATGCCATCATATTCAGATCTTAGGACTGTATGACAGCACTGTAGTCAAACCTCATCAGAACACTAATAGAGTATAATGCTGTGTTTTGCATGTACATCACCAAACAATTGCAGCAGCTGGACAGATCATGGGGCTTTCTCAGCAAGATAACACAGGGCCTACAAACCAAGCCATAATGTATGTGGATAGATTAAAAACGATTGCATTGTAATCTGTCTTGTATAGGATGAGGTGACTTCTGCCTGGCCTCCAGGCCAGTGCCTGACCCTGCCCTGGTGGGAGTACTGCATATCCAAAAATCTGATACAGCTGATGACATCAGCAGTGTCTTTTGATGAGAATATGGTAAGAACAGTGTCTCACATGCTAGTGTAAAATGCTCTCTGTAATGCAAACAAGAGCTCACACATACAAACACACCCAGTTGAATGCAGTGAGAATAGAACCCCTACCTAAGTACACAGTACTTTCTGCAAGGACTACAGCACATGTATGACCTGGAGTGTCTCAAACAACACTTTATAGCTGATGACATCAGCAGTGTCTGTTGAAGAAAATATAACAGTGTTCCACATGTGAGTGTACAATGCTCTCTATAATGTCAAGCAAGAACTCACACATACACACACACACACACACACACACACACACACACACACACACACACACACACACACACACACACAGTTGACTGCAGTGAAAATAGAATGGCACAAGTCTGCAGGGAAACATATAGTAGATGAAATCAGCAGGCCATGTGGGAGACAAGATATTGAGTGGGCTGCATGAAATGGATGTGTAGGCTTCTGCAAGAATTAAAATACATCAAAATCCATGACACTGGAGCAGTAAAGGTGTGATACACACTTCTGCTCTTCTGTTTAGACACATACACACACACACACATACACGGTTGACTGCATGAGAACAGAACCCCTACCTAAGTACATATACTACAGAACACAGTACTTTACACAAGCACCAAGGCAGAAGTCAGACTTTTACAAGAGTGCAAGTCATCTTATAGTAGATGACATCAACAGGCCATGTGGGAGACAAGATTTTGGGAGGCTTGCATAGGTTCATAGCTTCATCGGTTCAAAGGAGGCTACTAACCTAAAGGCTCTACCATGTTTAGAAGCTTAGCTATGTAAAAACACAAGTACCTTATTGAGCATAGTTAGAAAGTTGTTGTTAGCAGAGCAATTTTGTGAGCAACATGAACTGGCTCTGTCCTTGAGGGACATAGGTGCCACCCCACAAGTGACTTTACAAACACCCCAGCAATAGTCAAGTTTGTGTTTGAACAGGGTCATTGAGGAGCACTGCTTCACATGCAGTGGGAGCCTATTACAGAGGAGTGTGAATCACTGGGTGATATATCTGCCTCCTCAACATGTTCTATTTATGTCACAGACTAGGTTGAGAACCCTAGGACAAGTTATTCTTGTCCCATTTGATTTGCAAATGTCCAGCATTTCTAGTAGAGCATGGTCTGATTCTGTTCCATAAGCCAGACATAGGTCACCTCTCAGCAGCCTGCATGATACTGAGTACAGTAACAAGTCTTTCAGTCTTTCCATGTATGTCATGTTTGGATGTCCTAGATTCTCTCAGGCATAAACCTGTGTTGTCTTCAGTTGCTACATGTTTCTGATGAGGAACAGACTGAAGGGAGCACTGGACTCAAGTTATGGTTTGATAAGGGTAGAGTACAGCAGAGACTTGACCACCCTGGTCTTGGATGTGATGTCAATATGTATGAGGCGCGCAATGCAGAATGTGTGTGTCACCACTATGGACACAGTGATGAAAGTGTAGATTGCTATCAACATGTGTTCCCAAGTCTCACAATACTGTGATTCAGCTTAGAGGGGTGTTATGTATATCATAATTAGCAGTGGGTACTTTGTTGCCAAAAGGGACAATGAGACATTGTATTCTTTAAGGTTCGGTTGATGAGTTTGGCACCAATCATTTGTGTGTTCACCCTTTCTGTCATATGTTACCATCTTTGGGGGACTTTATATGAGTGTGTCCAGTTAACAGTCATTTGCAATCTTGGTAAACCATGGGCCATCTACCAGTGTCTGCACTTCAAGGGTGTAGTTTGCAGACAGTTGAGGGCCCATCAGAGATCCTTGTGGCATCCTAGTGGTAAGTGGCTAGTGGTGGAGGTGTAGTACCCAGCTTTGAGAGTGTGTTTTCTGTCAGTCAGCTGGTTGGGTATCCATCTACTACTGTATGGCTTAATTCCCACATGGGAGATCGTCACTATGAGACATGAATAGGATATAATATCAAATGGCTTGGATAACTCCACATAGGTGGCATGCCCTGTTATCCCTCATCCAAGTCTTTGGTGTCAGTAACAAAGACATCCACAATGTTCAATAAGCAAGACCTACCCTTGACAAAAAGAAAATTTGTTGAGTTAAGTGTGTTGAAGGTCAGCTATGTCCCTATGGATAAGGTCTATGCTGATTCCTTCCCTAGCCTTGCAGATGAGGGTTTTTAGGTGTAAGGGTCAATAGTTGTAGGTGTGCATTTACCAGATTTATGTGCATTGCATATCACACAACATTTGATATTGCATTTTGTAGTGTAGGTGATATATGTGTTCAGTACGTAATAAGACACCAGGGCTGCAGTACTTGGGGTTTGGAAATACATGGATGTATTGTAAATATGTGACATGTTGTTAGATACGACCCTCATTTTGTAATGTTTCCACATGTAATTTCATGTCATAGACAGGAACATGACAGTAAACAGCAGTAATACAGAATAATATATACATTTTCATAGCACGGCGAGGAGCGGGTTTGTGCAATGGTTAGCAAAGTGTATACGCATATCAGATACACATGTTTGCACATAGCTAAGCAGTGCACAAATGTGAGCTGCATTGCTAAAGTCTCACAGTTAGTATTGAGTCTATGAAACACACCTGCTGCTTAACTGACTCTGTGGCAGCACATATTAATGCACTGATACAGCCCTTTTCGGGGCAAGATGATACTGGGTTCAAATCCAGGTGCATCTAATACTTTTACATACTTTAAATTACAGAGTTATAATGCAATGACATGAATTGCTTATAGTACATGTGTTGGTGTATGTTGGCATAACACAGTGGTGTTAAGCAGCATTGCATGGAGATAAACATGGCAGTTTACTGACACTTACCGTTGCTGTGCGTTGATGCACAGTGTGCACCTCTAAGCAAACACGGAGCCCAAAAGTGAAGGGATCCATTGCTTTAACAGCAACTTATGTGTGTTGTGTGTGATTCTGTTTTTTGACCAGATTAAAGTGTTGAAATGGGGTAGATAAGAAAGTGGTGAAATGAGGAGCAAGCAGGGGACGAACAAAGGGAAAGCAGGACAAGAATGTGAAGGAGGGAGGTAGGAAAGAAACATAGCTATCCATTTCTTTACCAGTGTAAACTGAACATATGTACAGAATATTAACTGAATTTGGACTATCACCTCCAAAGAGAGGGGTGACCACAACACAATCATGTTGTATAGCCAATTGGACCAAATCAAGTGCATCACGAAGACACGTGCAAAATGGAGAGCTGTGCATGAGTTGATTTTTTTTTTGTGTGGGGCAGGTGCTAATTTATTTATTTATTTATTTTTTTTGAGAGAGAGAGAGAGAGAGAGAGAGAGGAATGTTTGGGAAGGGAAATAAGAATGTCTGGGTGAGATAAGTTGGGCAGGTGAGGAAGCAATTGCAGACAGACAAGACAAACAAGACAAGAGATAGGGATGGTGAAGGTCAGACGAGGTGGGTGAACACCATGGTTGGGGAGGGGGTGAGATATCCAGGTAACATGCATGTCAAGCTGGTTGACGGTGAAAATCTAGTCCTCACCCAATGGACTGCCATCACTGTCTCTTCACTGCACTGCTGACTGTAGTGCCCATCTGTTTCTCCTATGTGTACTCTAAATGAGGAAGGAGAGCTGTCTCTCCATCTGGGGTAGGCATGCATCCACAGTGCAGCACACAATCCTACATACCATCCCTGGCAGTTCCTGCCAGGTGGGAAGCTCATCCCCTCCACCACTGCTCCCAGAGGAAGCCACAGGCCTATCCTCTGGGGCAGAACTACCTGAGGGGCTGGATAGTGCAGGGGTAGCAGAGGGGGTGTTTCCAGGTTGCTCACCAGACATGCTGGGGAGTGGTGCTTAACTGGTGGAATGGGTGCAGGAGGATCCCATGGGAAAAGCCTTTACTTTCCTTTTACAGTTTAGAGATGCATGCTCAGTGTTATTTGAGAATATGGAACTGTTGCTTTCTGCTACAGACTAAGGCATTCATACTTTCATTTACAATTGAAATATGCATGCTCAATTTGATACAACTGCATTAATACCTACTAAGCGGTCCTTAACTTTTAATGCTATTAAATCACTATATAAATTATTATTATTATTATTATTATTATTATTATTAAATTACTATTTAGAACAATACTGTTCTGATGCATACTTGCTACATGCTTTCAGCATCCTTAACAAACATGTGACATGGGACTTGACATTCGAGGCTCGCTCCATAGTAGCTGTGGAAAAAACAGAACAGAACAGAATATCATTATGAATACCAGTCTTGACTATGTTCAGCTTTTAACTCTTACAATTACACACTGAAATTGATGCTTACACATCTGTGGGGTGTCCCCTGTACTAAATTTCCTGATACAATGGTGAAGGGTATCCCGCTTCTCTGCATTGCTCAGGATATCTGTAGCACTGGTCAACTCCCTGGCAATATTATTCCAGGCTTCAGACTTGTATTCTGAGCCTGAATCATCCCACTGCAGCAAACAGGGCCCATGATGCTTAACTAAGAGTCCAGCAAAAACTTTGGACTACTGGACACCCCACCTCTGTGCCCAAAAGTGCAATCCCTCACCAGCAACACTAGACATGTCTGGTATAGCTCAAGCTCAATGTAGAATGAGCATTTCCCGCCAATTGCATTTTATATCCTGATGTTTTTTCCACCAATTGCATGTCTCGCTCTTACTGAGAGCGCACACATTTTGGTTTTACAACATTTGAAAACATTAAAAATTGCTTACCATCATGCAAATATGTTAGGCAAGGGTGTGCAGTGCCAGGCACCATGTTTGGCGATGTTATGCAATGTGCAACAGTGGCAAGCAGTGCAGTTTCAAGATTATTTTGTATAGAGGCACTTGTGTAAATGTGCTAGTCAAATGGACCATGTCTACAATTTTCCTACACTTACAGCTATTGTCACAAGAAGGTTGAGAAAACAGTTGTGTATGTTGTGGTTCATTGCCATAACCTGCAATCTCCAAACAGTAAAACAAAATTTGCACACCCTGTACTAGAACCCTAGAACATCTGCCCTCCACATCTACACTTAATAACTGCTGCCACAGGATTAGTGACATGATACGCTCTATTTTACTAGTCATTATAAAGTTCTTGCTGGTAATCGCAGTGCAACGCCACTTAACGTGTTTGTGCGGTGGTCAATAGTATTAATTGTATGCATCCAGTTTATGTTTGTGGCTGTCTGGATTCTGTCTGCAACCTGGGTGGTCCATTCCTCCAGTGTGTGCACTGCCTTGCTTCATGCAAACCAGGTGAGCACAGCCAAACATGTTTGTGCTAAGTGCCACATTGCGCAAATACTGACCTCAAAAACAAACAAAAAAAAGGCGATATAGTTTAAATTAAGAAAAACAATCCATGGCAGTGCCCCAAACAATTTTTAATGAAGACAACTCAAGTAAGGGAAAAGCAATTGTTGTGCTGTCCTACCATCTGCTTTTGAGGCCAGCGACCTTACAGGAAAATGGTATCTGCATCATACCTCCTAACTGTCCAGAATTTTGCACAACATCCAGTTGTTTTCATCATATTTTTGTGCTGTTCCTTGTAAAATGTGAGGTTTCTAGAAAATCATTGAAGATTGACATCAATACAGAATGACACACATTTCACTTCATACTTCATATCCTTCAAAAAATGCATGCTAACACAAATACCATTATTCTACTGACTTTTTAAGGTTATCAGAACAATATAGTAAATCTGTCCTTCTTTTTGGCTCTTTGTCCCCCCACATTAGTTTACCATATGTCCAGATTTTTTGCACTAAAAGGTTGGGAAGTATGATGCTCATTCAGATTACAGGTTCACGGTCAGTAACATTGGTGTGAGCCTCGAAACCTTGCTTACACATACTGTACATCATTAATATGCATAGTGCGATGCCATGTGATGAGAAGTATCATGTGTGTGAGAACACTCCGTGTATGCTCTGCATGGAACCTACATGGAGTTTATTGAATCCGGACCATTTTCTTTTTATGTGTAATATGTTAAAAGATTTTTCATAGGTTCATAGGAAATTATTATGCAAGTATCCATAGAGCCTTTACAAGCCTAACCATGTTAATCCTATTTCCCCATTTGTACTTTTTAGGGTAGTTCACAGAAAGAAATTATAAACAAAGCGGATCTGTGATCAACAATGGCTACCCCTCCCCATGAGTGCCACCCCATGTGTGAATTTGTGGTCTCCCATCCAATTATCTAGGTTGAATTTGAATAGGGTCAGCAAGGAGCTCTGTTTTACATGAATGGGGAGTCTATTCCAGAGAAGCAGCAGTCGCTGGGAGACATATCTGTCTCCAGCATGATCTGTTAATTACACAAGCTAGGCTGAGATCCCTAGAGCAAGTGACTCTTGATTGACTTGCGGATGTGCAGCATTTTCATTAGGGCAGGGTTGGAGATTGCCCTATAGGCCAGGCACAAGTCACCTCTAAGTAGCCTATAAGACACAGAGTAAATTGACAGTGTGTTCATCCTGTCTACTTAGGTCATGGTTTGGAGTCCATGTATTTTCTTAGAGAGAAGCCTCTGAGGTCTCTCCAGCTGGTGCAGGTGTCTGGTAAGGTACATGCAAAAGGGTACATTATACTCTATT
This sequence comes from Protopterus annectens, assembly GCF_019279795.1. Lineage (NCBI taxonomy): Eukaryota > Metazoa > Chordata > Ceratodontiformes > Protopteridae > Protopterus > Protopterus annectens. Next base: position 1,764,219,563 of record NC_056731.1, read on the forward strand.
AGTGGTCTGATGAGGGTCGAATACGGTGGAGTTATAACAGCCCTTGACCTAGATGCTATGCCTTTGCTTATGCGGTGCGCTACATAGAAGGCTTTCCTTACCACTGTGGAGACCCGGTGGTTAAAGTTCAGATTCTTGTCAATCTATGTTTCCAAGTCTTGCACCACTGGGTTAGAACTTGTGGGGGAGGGGTGCTGTCAATATTGTAATTTGTAGTGAATTCCATTTTGCCAAAGGAAATAATGAATTTTTTTGCATTTAGTTTTAGTCCATGGCTTTGTCACCAATAGTTTGTGTTAGCCCTTCTTGTAATATGTTGACATCATTGGGGGACTCGATAATTGTTCCCAGTTTGCAATCCTCAGTGAACTTGGTGAGCCAAAGGCCATCTACTTTGGCCTGGACTTCTGTGAAATAGATGTTAAACAGTATGAGACCAGCACAGAGTCCTGTGGTACTCCACCAGTGACAGGTCTACTCGAAGTGAAGTCAACAGTTTTGACAGAGTCTGTTCTGTCAGTGAGCCAACTGGCTACCCAACTAGTAACATAAGGGTTAATTCTTGTCTGGGAGAGTTTTGCAATACTACCAGAGTGGAGAATTGTGTCAAAAGCCTTGGTAAGGTCAAGCTAGGCTGTATGCACAGTCTTACCTTAGCCGTGGCTTTGGTGACATTCTCAAAGAGGTCTACCAGGTTTAAAAAGCACAGTCTAGCCTTAATGAAGCCAAACTGGTTGGGTCCAGTGTTTGGAGGTTGCTTATATCATTGTTGATAAGGTGTGTAATAATTCTTTCCATGGCCTTACAGATGAGGCTGGTTAGACATATAGATCTGTAGTTCCCAGTCTCAGTTGATGGTCCCCCCTTTGTGCAGGCAGATTATTGTTGCTGTTCTCCATTCTATAGGATCATAGCCAGTTCTCAACCTGTGATTAAAGAGAATGGCAAGTGGGTCCACTAGGTCTTGTTTTAGATTGTTTAGTAAATAACCTGGGATATTATTTGGTCCTACTGAGGATGTGTTTTTGGCCTTGGTGAGCACAGAGATGACCTGTTCTCTAGAGATATTAAGCAGAGGGCTGGTGTCAGGTATGTCTTGGGATATGGTAGGTGGGGATGAGGGGTTGCATTGAATCTGTCAGCTAGCAGATTGGTGATATATTCCAGTGTAGTATGAGTGATCTCACCTACAACCAGTTCAGCGCATAGCTAGATAGTTCCTTTTAGACTTCAGACATAGTTAAAGAATGCCTTATGATTATCCTTGGCTAGGGATGTGATTTTAGTTTTGTAATTTGCTTTAGAAGACTTTAAAAGATTTCTGATTTTCCTGTTTAGGTTTAGAAGGGAGCTCTTCCACTGCAGATTGATATCCCTCTTGCTTTTGGACAACAGTTTCTTCCTCTTTTTATATAATCTGTTTATAGTTGAAGTCCACCATGGTGGCTTGTTTTTATGGGAAGACCTGTTTCTGATCCAGTCAGGTACAGCAGAGTTTATGCAGTTGCATAAGTGTTTGTACAGGGCATTTGCATGCATTTCTGTATAGTGGTCATTAGTGTCTGTGATTGTGGGTGGTATGAAGCTTTTTATACTATAACTTAGTATGCTGTAGTTAGCTTTGCTGAAGCTTTTTTATAATTTTTGTTCCTGTGAGGGTGTCAGCTCCAGTAGTCACTTCAAACGAGACTGATTTGTGGGTCAACCTAACCAGGGAGGACATCATACATGGGGAAGTCAGTGACCCCCCCCCCCATGTTGGTGAGTACTATGTCCAGAACATTAGAGCCCCTAGTGGGGGTGCAGACTATCTGTTCCAGAGGATTTGTGTTAACAAAGTCCAGGAATCTCTGAGCAAGTGCCTTTTCCCTATTGTCTGTCTCCCAGTCTATGGAAGGATAGTTGAAATCTCCCATGACTAAGGTGGGCTGTATGGCAAGGGATTCCAGTAAATTGAGATAGGCAGTGTGCTTATCCTGGTTCATTTGTTCAAGAATTGTGGTTGGACAACTTTCAAATAACTAAAGATTTAGTTTTATTTTATGTTACACTTATATTGTCTGCTAGTAAAGATCAATGCTACTTCCTTGGTAACTTTTATCAATTGCTCAAAAACAATAGCTGAGAATTGGAAAATTCCACTTTATTTCCATTTTCATAGTTTTTAAATATAAGAACTATATTTCATGAAAATTAAATTGGCATTGATAAGATGAGAACTAATAATGCATCTAATAATGTTGAATGTTGACTACATTAGCAAAACTGTGAGATACAAATGGGAGGGATAGTAGCCACGGGCAAGGGCTAGAGTTAGAAGAGGAATAGCTAGGTAGTTAACTGGGAAAACTACTTGTGTACCAACTCCTTAGCTCAAAGCTTTCTGGAATTCATAAACTCAAATGCCCTGGATCAACTTATCCACACCCCCACCAGGGGCAACAGTATCCTAGACCTAGTCATTACCAACATGTGCGACCATTCTCTTTAGGTGTGGACCGATGTTCCACACCTAAAGTCAACTCCTTGTTAGTCCGATCTAACCATAAGTTAATCACCCTTGATATCCACAACCCACCCCCACCTCCCATTAAGGAAACCACAGTAAAAAATTTCTCCAAAGCCAACTTCTTGCTTCTTAAGACAGAAGTGGTGAACTTCATGACACCTATGCAGATGGACAATACAGTTACAACTGCTGAATCCTACACAAATGCACTCTATAAGCACTTACATGAGTGCATGGATCATGCTATCCCAAACAGAGCCAAGACACTATCCTCCAAAAAAGGGAAGCCAATCAGGTGGTCCCCTGCCATAAACAAACTGTACAACAGAAGGAAGAAACTGTTGCAAAAGAGAGTAAAATACCATGAGTGGAGGAGCTCCCTGGTCAGCCTCAGTAAGAAGCTGAGATCTGTTATAAGATCCTCCAAAACTAGCTACGAAAACAAAATTGCCACAAATTCCAAGGACAACCACAAAGCATTCTATAGCTATGTTAAGAATCTCGATGGCAACACCCAGATCTGCTCTGAGTTACAGCACAAAGGCAAGAAAATTACAGAACAAACTGATATTGTCAACATCCTGGCAGATAGGTTCAGTGCTAACTTTACCCCCCTCTCACCCCTAAAGGGCCCATATCTATACAGGAAGAATGCAGAGTCCCTGTAATCACAACTATGCAGGTAAAAGCTGCACTCTCTAAAGCCAAAAACACAGCATCCATGAGACCGTACAACATCCCAGTCTGCGTTTTACACGAACTTCAGGACAAACTGGCTCCTCACTTAAGCACCATGTTCAATAATAGCCTTGCATCAGGCTTTGTGCCCACTGAATGGCACACAGCAACAGTTATCCCACTCCACAAAGGGGGAGCCACCACTGATCCCAGGAACTATCGACCTATTAGCCTGATGAGCCTGGTCTGCAAGGCCATGGAATGTATCATCGTGGAACTCATAAACAAAGACATTGGTAACCTCCAAACTCTGGATCCCACCCAGTTCGGGTTTGTGAAAGGCAGATCATGCCTCCTGAACATGATCAACTTCTTTGAGGCAGTCACCAAAGCCTTAGATGAGGGTAAGGTGGTTCACACAGCCTATCTTGACCTCACCAAGGCTTTCAACACCATCCCCCATTCTGGAATTATAGCTAAACTCACTAAACTAGGTATAAATCCCTGTGTCACAAGATGCGTTGCCAAATGGCTCACTGACAGAACCCACACTGTAAAAGTTGCAGACTCCAAATCTGACCTCAAAGCAGTGACACGTGTAGTACCACAGGGTTCTGTCCTGGGACCTTTCCTGTTTGTATCTACTTCTCTGAAGTACAGGCTAACACAGAAGGGCTCTGGCTAATGAAGTTCACAGATGACTGCAAACTAGGAGCCATAGTCAAGTCCCCAAATGATGTGGACATCCTACAGAATGGCCTTGCTGAGACAGATTCCTGGTGTCAGAGCCATGGCCTCAAGCTCAATGCCAAAAAGTGCAGTGTTATCCTCTTTGGTAAAAACTCTGTACCCATGAACTACCACATAGTCAGCAATCTACTTAACACCGAATGCATGATAAGAGAGCTTATCTATAATTCCAGAGTGGGGGATGGTGTCTGAAGCCTTGGCGAGATCTAGATAAGCTGTGTGAACAATCTTACCCTCATCTATGGCTTTGGTGACTGCTTCAAAGAAGTCAATCAGGTTTAGGAGACATGATATGCCTTTTACAAATCCGAACTGGATAGGGTCCAGAGTTTGGAGATTACCAATGTCTTTGTTTATGAGTTCCATGATGATACATTCCATGTCCTTGCAGACCAGGCTCGTCAGGCTAATGGGGTGGTAGTTTCTGGGATCCATCATGGCTCCCCTTTGTGGAGTGGGATAACTGTCGTGGTGCACCATTCAGTGGGCACAAAGCCTGAGGTGAGGCAATGATTGAACATGGTACTTAGGTAGGGTGCCAGTTCATTCTGTAGTTCATGTAGAATGCAGCCTGGGATATTGTCAGATCCCATGGATGCTGTGTTCTTGGCTTTGGAGAGTGTGTTTTTTACCTATGCAGCCGTGATTACAGGAACTTTGCATTTTTCCGGTATAGAGATGGGCCCTCTAGGGGGTGAGAGGGGGGTAAAGTTAGTACTGAACCTATCTGCCAGGATGTTGGCAATATCAGTTGGTTCTGTATATTTAGTGCCATTGTGCTGTAACTCAGAGCAGATCTGAGTGTTGCCATTGAGATTCTTAACATAGCTATAGAATGCTTTGTGGTTGTCTTTAGAGTCAGTGGCAATTTTGTTTTCACAACTAGCTTTGGAGGATTTTATGAGGGATCTCAGCTTTTTACTGAGGTTGACCAGGCAGTTCCTCCAGTCATGGGATTTTACTCTTTTTTGCAACAGTTTCTTTCTTCTGTTATAGAGTTTTGTTATGGCAGAGGACCACCAGATTGGCTTCCTTTTTTTGGAGGATAGCATCTTGGTTCTATTAGGGATGTGCTTATAAAGTGCATTTGTGTAGGATTCAGCAGTCGTACCTCTATTGTCCATCTGCATGGGTGTTATGAAGTTTGCCACTTCTGTCTTAAGAAGTGTAAAGTTGGCTTTGGAGAAGTGTTTTACAGTGGTTTCCCTAATTGGGGGTGGGGGCGGGATGTGAATGTCTAGGGTGATTAGCTTGTGGTCAGATCTGACCAACGAGGAATTGACCTCTGGTGTGGAACACTGGTTGCCCATGTTGGTAATGACCAGGTCTAGGATATTGCTGCCCCTGGTGGGGGTGTGAATAAATTGATCCAAGGCGTTGGAATTTATGAATTCCAGAAAACGTTGAGCAAAAGAGTTGGTACATGAGTAGTTTTTCCAGTTAATGGTGGGGTAGTTGAAATCACCCATTATTAGGATGTTGGGTTGTACCCTAATACTTTCCAGTGTATCAAGAAATGAGGAGTGGGAATCCTGGGGTATGGTGGGGGATCTGTAGCAAGCTGCAGTTTGGATTGCGGTCTTTCCCAGAGTTAGTTGCACTTGGATAATCTCGGATGCATTATGCTGTGCAACTAGCCTGGAGGTGTGGATATCCTTAATGAATATGGACACGCTTCCACCTTTAGCGCTTCATTCTGGGTTAAGTGGCCAAAAGGTGTGGTATGAATTATAGCCTGGTAATGCAGGGGTGCTCTCTGGAGCTGTGAACCAGGTCTCTGTCACTGCACAGATGTCGATGTTCTCCATTATAAGGAGTGCCTCGAGTGAGTGTATTTTGAGGTTTAGACTTCTAGCATTGAGTAGCATTACCCTCAGATTTTGCTTGCTTGTACCTGTTACGGTGGTGAATTTGTCATTTGAACCTTGCCTAAAAAAGGCACTATAGGGGTGGCAAGAGCCTTAGCCAGTATCCGGAATCCCAAGGGTGACAGGTGCAGGTCATCTCTGGCAAAGCATCGTGGTCTGTAGATCATGTCGTCCTAGGCAGACAAATACTGGATCCCCTTAGAATGACACCAGAAGCTTAGCCAATTGTTGAAGTCAATCATTTTGTCCTTGTACTGTGGTATCATTCTGGGTGATGGCAGGATGCTACTCAGGGCTAGGGTCATACCTGCCTGGGCGACAAGATTGGAGAGCTCCTCCATGTCTCTTTTCATGTAGTCCCGGGAGGTACATCTCAGGTCATTCACACCAACATGGACAATGACAGTGTCATATTTGTACTTGTTGTGGAGAGACCTGAGTGCACACATTATGTGGCGGATCCTGGCACCTGACAGGCAGCTGACAGTAACTTTCTCCTTGTTTAGCCTGGTGAGTGGAACATCAGTGTGCCTGACTATAGAGTAACCTATGACTAGAGTGTTGGGTAGGTTGTTATGCCTTATGGGCTATGGTTGAGTGGCACACTGAGTTTGTAGGCTATGTGTCATTTGGGTTGTGTTGGGAGGTGGAGTTTGCTTGCTTTTCTGCTTTGGAGGTCCCTGATGCTTGGGCAGGTTTTTGAGAGCCTCTGCTAATGTAGGTGCGTGTTTTGTGTTTCTATGTGTGTGTTTTGGTGGTGTCGATTTTGAGGGACTGTGTGATGAGTGGGGTGTGGTGCAAGTGTTTACGTTCTTCTCTTGACTGTCTAGTCCAGTCTTGGGTGAATAGAGCTTTGCTTCCAGTTTGGCTATATAAGTGCATCTCTCACAGGTTGTAGTGTTGGGTGGTATGAGGAGAGGGTTGTCTGTGTACATAAGGCAATTGCTGCATTGCCCCAAGATGCCCAGATTCATCAGGTAGACAGGAGAAATCACCGGGAGCTGACCCTTAGACATGCCTGGATAGGTGCTTATTAATTAAGTACTAAAAACTGCTTTCCTCTAGACAAGTGAGGAATGTTGAGTGCTGTAGTAATTTGCAGCTTATTTAGTGCTTACGAGTTCTGAACAAGTGCTGAGTTCAAAGAAACAGATTTGAGTGCTGAAACTAGAAAACTGGCTAGTTCTAATAAACAAAATTAAGCTAAAAGGCTTCCCTCCAACACAGAAAGGCTTGGGGGCTCAGAAGCCTACAAACAATCTAGACCACTTACAGAAAAGGCAGGAAACAAGCTTAAATTTTTTTTCTTTCCCAGATGCTCTCTTTGTACACAGTAGGAGTGCCTGAAAACAGAATATGATCTCACTGCACTCAGTTGAGTGAGAAATGAGATGGGCTCAGAAGGAGTATCCAAACACAAATTTACAAGAGGGACGGGCAGTTTCAAAGCCACCAAGATTAACATCAAAACAAAACCAGGGAGGGTGGGTAGGGAACTAACTGAAAAAACAGAAACAAAACCAGGGAGGGTGGGTAAGGAACTAACTGAAAAAACAGAGTCAAAACTTCCAGTTCAGTTAATATTCAATGCAGCACAAATAAATCAATTAAAATGCTGTATTATTTGAAAAAAGTGCAGATAAAAGGTACTTAAATTCTCTTATATGTCCAGTTGAATACAGCTAGATCTTGGATGGCCAAAGCTGAGGTTTTAATCAGAAAATATTCCAAAATGTACCACATAAATAAGCAGTGACAGGATATCAATGAATGAGACTACCCCCGCCCGCAATTACTAAGAGGCAATAAAAATCTAGCAAGCACTAACTGAAAAAACAGAGTCAAAACTTCCAGTTCAGTTAATATTCAATGCAACACAAATAAATCAATTAAAATGCTGTATTATTTGAAGAAAGTGCAGATAAAAGGTACTTAAATTCTCTTATACGTCCAGTTGAATACAGCTAGATCTTAGCCGGCCAAAGCTGAGGTTTTAATCAGAAAATATTCCAAAATGTACCACTTAAATAGGCAGTGACAGGATATCAATGAATGAGACTACCCCCACCTGCAATTACTAACAGCCAATAAAAATCTAGCAAGCACTAACTGAAAAAACAGAGTCAAAACTTCCAGTTCAGTTAATATTCAATGCAACACAAATAAATCAATTAAAATGCTGTATTATTTGAAAAAAGTGCAGATAAAAGGTACTTAAATTCTCTTATACGTCCAGTTGAATACAGCTAGATCTTAGCCGGCCAAAGCTGAGGTTTTAATCAGAAAATATTCCAAAATGTACCACTTAAATAGGCAGTGACAGGATATCAATGAATGAGACTACCCCCACCTGCAATTACTAACAGCCAATAAAAATCTAGCAAGCACTAACTGAAAAACAGAGTCAAAACTTCCAGTTCAGTTAATATTCAATGCAACAGAAATAAATCAATTAAAATGCTGTATTATTTGAAAAAAGTGCAGATAAAAGGTACTTAAATTCTCTTATACGTCCAGTTGAATACAGCTAGATCTTAGCTGGCCAAAGCTGAGGTTTTAATCAGAAAATATTCCAAAATGTACCACTTAAATAGGCAGTGACAGGATATCAATGAATGAGACTACCCCCGCCTACAATTACTAACAGGCAATAAAATTCTAGCAAGCACTAACTGAAAAAACAGAGCCAGAACTTCCAGTTCAGTTAATATTCAATGCAACACAAATAAATCAATTAAAATGCTGTATTATTTGAAAAAAGTGCAGATAAAAGGTACTTAAATTCTCTTATACGTCCAGTTGAATACAGCTAGATCATAGCCGGCCAAAGCTGAGGTTTTAATCAGAAAATATTCCAAAATGTACCACTTAACTCATTCACTCAGCTCAGGAAAAGCTGCCTGCTTAATGACACCATAGGAACAACAGTGCTGCATGAGCTCATTTTCAGATAATCCATTTGTAAAACCATACAGAAAACAAATGTTCATAACTCTTTAACTATAAGAGCTAGACTAAAAATGTAAATGTGAAAGTTATTCAGCAGACACTGACCTTTCCAACAGTCTAAATGTTGATAGTGTATATCAAAATCATTATTAAATATTTGGCAAGGAATGCTGATATTGTGCATATTTTTTACCTTTTTGGAAAAACAAAGCACAATATCTTGGTCAGTGTACCATGCAGACCCATACAATTTGAATGTAATTTGTTAATATGAATGTCAGCTTTAAAATGATACCTTAACCATTACTGTGTGATGTTTCTTTCTTGAGATATTCACAGAAATATGATTAATGTATTATTTTTCATAATTGATAAATAAACAAAGCATAATATCTCATCACCTGTAACAGACAGAGCCTACATATCAGCGTAGAAGTTGTGCATCTGAATGTCAGCTTCAAAATGATGCATCATTTGTGTGATCACCATGCTCCCTTGCAAAGATATGGGCATAATAATGAAAAGTATTGTAAATGTATAATTTTCATAATCGTACAAGACTAAACAAACTGTGATATCTGTACATGTGTAGAGTGCACAGACATAGTTCTTTTACCATGTTGTAAGGAGTAACACTGTCTTCAAAATGAGGTATTACTTGGCACACTGACATGCTCCCTTGCAAAGTTATTTACCAAAATATGAAAAAAATCATAATTTCCATAACCTAATTCCAAACAAACTTTGATATCTGCCTATGAGTACAACATACAGGCACCATTCTTTTACCATGTTAGAACTATAAATGATCTTTTCAAAATGAGGTATTACTTAACACATTCAGATGCTCCCTTGCAAAGTTATTTACCAAAATATGAAAAAAAAATCATAATTTCCATAACCTAAGTCCAAAACAAACTTTGATATCTGCACATGAGTACAACATGCAGGCACCATTCTTTTACCATGTTAGAACTATCAGTACTGTCTTCAAAATGAGGTATTACTTAGCACATTCAGATGCTCCCTTACAAAGTTATTTAGCAAAATATGAAAAAAAATCATAATTTCCATAACCTAAGTCAGAAACAAACTTTGATATCTGCATATGTGTCAAACATACAGGCACAATTCTTTTACCATGGTAGAACCCACAATACTGTCTTCAAAATGAGATATTACTTGGCACATTCAGATGCTCCCTTTCAAAGTTATTTACCAAAATATGAAAAAAATCATAATTTCCATAACCGTAAGTACCAGACAAACTTTGATATCTGCACATGTGTCAAACATACAGGCACAATTATTTTACCATGTTAGAACCAGCAATACTTTCTTCAAAATGAGACATTCAGATGCTCCCTTGCAAAGTTATTTACCAAAAGATGAAAAAAATCATAATTTCCATAAGAGTCATTTGCCAAGCTCAGAGAAATGAATTTTACACAACACATTTCATAATAGTGTTTTACTTACTATACTGGTCCGACTTGGTCATGGGTGTTTTCCATTCTTCTCACAAGCTGAATGTTACCAATCTTGCATGACTCTCCTTACGCCATTGTGGAGGTTGGTCAACAACAACGCAATGCCCTCCTCAGTTAGGTGAATACCATCCGTTCTGAACAGGTGAACATCATCCGCGGTGATGCCGAAGACAGAAGGCAGTCTTACCTTATCTGAAATAAAGCATGGGTGGACACTGACAAGGGTGCACAGCCAGGGCACATGTAAAGAGAAAAAGCAGGGTAAGGACCGCCGCTCCACTAATATGCCAGGGACAGGCATGGGGCTCCAGATGTTGGTTATCTGTAGTGTCCCATAAATGTGCTGGCTGCCCACTCAGACTGCTGATACCACTAAGGTCTCATGACCTCCTTCAGTTGCAGCAGTCTGCCTTACCTCTGCCTTTACTCTTTACATGTGCCCGTTCAGCAATGGACCTAAGGGATGAGGGACTGAAGTAACTCACTACTTGCTGTCCTAACCTTCTTACATTTACTACCCTCACCTACATACACTGACTACACCTGAAGGGAGGGAGACTGAGTGGAGAGCTACATCAAGGCAACATGTCAAAAGACCAAGACTGACCCAGGCTGTGTCTTTTTACATGTGTCCTTTCCCATTTCGGACCCACTGGTATTACTGTCAGAATCAGTATCCTTGCCCAAGTAAACGTGGGTTGACTTCTTACCAGAAGGCATCTTCACTGAGGCCTGTAATGTCAGGTGAAGGCAAAGCTGAAAAACACAATGGTATAGAACAATATAATGTTACTCACCTGCACAGAGGCAGCTGCAAAGCAACACAACATGCAGTATGTAGTGATAGTTTGAGACATTCAACTGTTTCATCATATGTGGTTCAGTTACATTAATTCACAAAGATATGAACTACTTTAATAAAATGGATACTTGCATCTGTATGTTACTCGTGAAAATACAGATAACAGATATATATATATATATATATATATATATATATATATATATATATATATATATATATATATATATGTTGTTGTGTCTTTCAGCTTTTCCCGGTTGGGGGTCGCCACAGCGGAACTCCGGTCCGCTAATGATTGGCAGTAGATTTTTACGTGCAGAGTCGCCAGCCCTGATGCACAACCTTCAATGAAGGTACACCCATTCATATAAATATATATAGATATCATCAATAATCAATAATCAATAATCAATCTAGGAATGGTTTTAACATGGGTTGAGGTAGGGGAGATGTTTGTAGTTTGGAATAATACTGAACACCTACCTCAACCCATGTTAAACCATTCCTAGATTGATTATTTTGCCTTCGACATTACCGATTACGACCTTCCATGTTTGAGTATATGACAGTCGACGGAGTGCCGTTCGCACTTTTGATAGTAAACCAGATATACATATATTAGTCTGGTTTGGGTAGCATTGGTTTCTAATATTCATGAAAGATGGTGCTTGGCGGCATATTTTACAGTTCAGTAAATTAAACAGATTCATGGTCATAAAGTCCTGTTTTATGATTTGGCAGTCCTACATCTCCTGCTAATACTAGAAAGCTTTATTTCCAATTTGAGCATGAGGATATTTCTCTTTGCGTACCAGTTACAGCATTTTAGCTCACCTTCTTGCTTTGTGGGTTACACACACCAATATATATATATATATATATATATATATATATATATATATATATATATATAAACGCAATGACTACAAGCAGAGAAAAAAACACAATCTGGCTTGTGCATTCATCAATGTGATAACGAGTTGTACTTATGTGAATAACAGTGACAGCTCCTGTTAGTTTTACCTGAAAAGTGATAATGACTCAGTGCTATATTGTAACTGACTTATTGCAAAGGTGATAATGACCTGCCTTTCATTACTGCAAAGGTATGCATGCTCAGACACAGGTGATAATTGCTGCACATAACCTGTTGAGTAGGTACTCATTATATCACCTTGTGCAGCTGTTATGTAATACAGTAATTCAGTTAAATAGTATAACACTTAGCCCTTCCTCCCACCTAAGTTGCACACATTACTGACAAAGGCCAGAAAAATTCCCAAAATCTAACATAGCTCCATGCAGGTGGAGAAACCCCAAAAGTTCCTTACCAAAAGGATCATGGGCCTCAAACAGTTGCCCTATGCAACTAGGCTAAAGAAACAGCAGCTCTACTCAGTTGCTTACTGCCTGCTCAGAGGTGATCTCTGCCTGACTTACAAGGCCTTGTCCAAACCAGAATTAATCGACATGCTCCACCTTAGAAAAAACAAATCCATTAGAGCCACATGCTCCTCAGACTTAAACCTCAGCACAGCAATAAATAGGACATGCTGGAGGGATAGATTCATATCCCAAAGGCTTCCCACACTCCAAAATAAAATCCCAATTCATGTAAGACAAAGCCCCTCACTGGCCCTCTTCAAGAGGAATCTTGATGAGTGGATGGGAAACCGTAAGTTTGCACCTAGAATCACTCCAGTGGCACTACTGGACAGAGGCTCTAGAAGTTAAATTATAAGGGTGGAGAGAGCCAAACACATTTTTGGCTAGGCTTAAAAATGCCCTAGGGCAAATGGCCTAGTATAAACCTATGAACCTATGAAGTACTGAAACATATCACATTATAAAAAATGGTGACACCCTGACCCCTTGTGCAAAAATGGTTAAAAAGCGGCTGTGGATGTGAATGACGAACGCATTCCAGAGATGTTCACATCTCATCATGATCTCTTCTGTTTTGCTTAACAAATCATAATTATTTATGCTCACTTTGTTAATTAATTGATAATAAATTTTATCGATACTATCCCATGTTACAATCCACCCAATTACAGCACTTCAGGAGAATGTGAAAAAAAAAAGTTGTACAGGTTACAGCTGATTCACGTTTAGTACATAGACTATACTATAGAACAGCCACATATAAGAAATGCACGCACATTTATTTGTGGGGGTAGTACCACAGATGTCTTGCATAGAAATTGAAAATGACTTGCTCAATAGCACTTGTTTTACATCAACAATTTGCCTTGAGCCATCCCCAGGGGATGGTAAAAGTCTTGCATATCCATAAACATCAAAGACATCCAATTCATAGTCTTAGCCTTGTAAAGTTTAGTAAAAACTGCTACAGTCTGTGCAGGGATCACAGACATGTTCAGTCGATCTTCACTTTTTCCAAGCAAAAAAATACACAACCTGCTCGGACAGCAGCACTGTTACGTCAGCGCAATGCATCCTTACTAATACAGCACTGCATACTAAAACTTGAACTGCCAAGCAGAGAAGATCTACATGTCATTTCATTATCAGAGGCTCTTACTTCTTAAATATAAAGTCAATAATTAATACAATACTGCAGAACTGCAGTCTAAAAGTACCCAAAAACAAGCCAGACAGTGGGTCTAATCCTGTAACAACAGTAAAATATACAAAGCACAGTTCGCATTCTAAACCAAAGAACTCATTTTAGCTAAGCAAGTGCCCTCACAGTTCACCAGCTTCAACGTCTACTCCCAATATTTACTGAAAACATCTATACAAGTCATGCTAAATGCAAGCAAAGAACAGCTGTCTATACTACTACGTATCCGGGATAGGCTATCCCCCTCTTTATTACCATCTGGCACATTGCAAAGGCAGACAGTTCTAGAACTTTATTGTGTGCAGCATTTACTCAGTGCAGTGGCTCTCACTCCCCTGGAATAAGAGACCCCAGAATAATCCCTACTCAGTGTTATCAGTTCCTCAAACAGTCGTGGAACAATGTATTTACTTCCACGTTAGTGTGTGCACTCATATTCCTCGATCCGCGAGCAACCTGTTAAATAGGAACTTGCATATCTCACAAACGGCTGGTAGCAGAAGGTAAACTAGCTGGCAGACCTTCCATAACGCACTAATAAGGATCTGCCAGCTACAAACAAATAGATAATTAGTGGATTCTGCAATCGGACAAAGAAAAAAAGAATAACGTGCCAAGCTCCAGTAGTCTCTGATTCTTCTGGCCAAATTGCACAGCACACAAACAACTGAATAAATAATAATAACCCCATGCCCCTTTCTCATGCACATTTTTAATTGTTAAATATCTCGGGTATGTACATACAAGGAAGGTAGAGCAGGTAAAGAGAATGATTAACTACTCTGTACATGACTTCACCTCTAAATTCCAAAGCATGTACCAGGAAAGCTGTAGATGTCAGTAAGGTCATTGTACAAACCAAGCTAACATTCCTGCTTTCCAACATGGAAGACTGTCCCCTACATCACATAAAAAAAAATAACCCCTTTATTCATCAACCCTACCACATAGTCAGGTCCACAGAGAATAACACTTGTCTACGACCGGATCAAGGGGAAAAAACAGACATCAAAAAGTTTTGTAATTGTAAGCAGCAACTGGAGGGCGCTCCTCGACTCAGTGACAAGGCGCCGGGAAGAGTGCACGGACTGATAAAAATTAGTTAAAATAAAAAAATAAATAAATAGATAGATAAAATTCTGCCCTTTACAAGGCTGGCCATGATACTGAGTTACCAGCTCTGCCGCACAACCTTCAACAAAGGCACGCCCCATTCGCACATGCCTCCACACAAGACACTCTAGTGAGAATCGAACGGGACAATGTCTTGCTATGAGGTGACAAAGCTACTGAAACTGCAAAAGTTTAATCAAGAAAACAGAAAAAGAAAGATTCTAGGAAAACAGAGTTATATACTTATGTAACAGTTCTTGACTATGGTTATTCACAATGCAGGCATTCATAGTATTAAGTTCTGGGGGGACATGCAACAGGCTAAAAAAAGGAGATACGAAGCTTGATAGTGCAGGTTTAGAGTGAAAAACCACAGGGTGAGATGGGCAGAAAACATAAACTCTATATGCTCTATGGAAGTCTGCTTTTAATACCAGGTGGAGTGGCAGCATCTAATCCTAGCTGCCGCAGCATCTCCCAATGTAATAAAAAATGTTTCTAATCACCAGAATAGGGATTCCGCTCAAAAGTACATTTGAGAAGAAATACGGAAGAAATGTTAAAGCTCAACTGCAAGGCATTTTAGGGCACTTTTCTCCCGAGATAGTACTTTCAGTGACAAACTCACCTCTACTTGATAAGAGTCCGTTGCAAGCTGCAGCTGTACTTTGGTTGATTTTTTCTAGACTGCTGTCTTGCAAGGTCGTGGCAGGTTCACTTTTACTCCACAGTAAAAAAAAAATGGCAGACAGATGGAAGTCGATGATCTGTCCAAGTAAATAGCAGGATCCAGTAGCATTCAAGTCCGAAAATATCAGAAAATGAAAGGGGATTGCTACTGCTGAATCCACTATTTATTTGGACAGATCAAAGAAAAGTTAGACTGGGGGGTGGAGGTGTTATGCAAATGGCAGCTTGACATGAATAATCCGTTTGGCTGCCACCACTCGCTCCTTGCAAAACATACAAAATCGGCTAAGTAAGATTACTTGAATATACAGCCGTTTTTCTTAAAAAAGTTAAATATGAACATTATCTAACTCCATAACTAAAAATAAGTTGAGAAAGTATGTGAAAACATTTGGATATTTTCAAACTTATTTTTTTAACATTGGAGATGCAATCTGGCTGTAAAGTTAGATGCGCTCCTGGAAGGGACTCGGCTGTAAGTGCATAGAATTCCAATCTTATCACAGCGCACTCGGAGGTAACCACAGAGGCGCTGTGAGAAGGTACTCGGGGTTAATGAGTTAAATAGGCAGTGACAGGATATCAATGAATGAGACTACCCCCGCCTGCAATTACTAGCAGCCAATAAAAATCTAGCAAGCCCTAACTGAAAAAACATAGTCAAAACTTCCAGTTCAATTAATATTCAATGCAACACAAATAAATAAATTAAAATGCTGTATTATTTGAAAAAAGTGCAGATAAAAGGTACTTAAATTCTCTTATACGTCCAGTTGAATACAGCTATATCTTAGCCGGCCAAAGCTGAGGTTTTAGCAGGGTATTAATATACAAGTACTGTCCAGTGTAAAATATATTAAGCATATTAAGCCGCTGTGGAGCTCAGACTGAGAAAACGGAATGGCTGCCATTATTTTATACTCACTAAGCATTGATTCTGCTGTTTAGAGAGTGTAAAATATACTAAAAAAAAGAAAAACAAAAGTGTGTGTGCATTTATGTGTGTGTGAGTGTATGCGTGCATGTGAGTGAATGAGAAAACAATCGAGTCATTATTCTACACTTGCTAAGCAGCGCTTTTGTTGTTTAGCGAGTGTAAAATCTAACTATAAAAGAAAAAGGTATGTGTGTGTTTCTGTTTCTGCATGTGAGTTTATGTGTGTGTGTGTGTGTGTGTGTGTGTGTGTGTGTGTGTGTGTGTGTGTGTGTGTGTGTGTGTGTGTGTGTGTGTGTGTTTGTGTGAGAGAGCGTGAAGATGAGAGAGATACAGCATTGGCAGCAGCGGCATTCAAGAGGTTTATATTTACATATCTCTCTTCTCTTCAATAAATTAATAAAAGGTAAAATAAAGGTGGAGTAACAGCTCAAAACAGGAGCATATTCCTGTTTAAAAAAAGCTGCAATGGGGCTTGTGTTAACTTGCCTTTTCTAAAGGGCAAGAGTGTGTGAGTGGTGGGGTGGTGTCTGTGTGATAGAGGGACAGACTGTGCTGACTGCAGCAAATAAGAGATGTGTGTACCTCGCCACCTTTTATCTCAAGAAATGTGGATAAACCCTAAAGGGGGAACAAAGGCTCCAAACAGCTTTTAAACAAAGAAACAAATAAATAAGTTAAATAACACAATTTGTGTTAACATGAATTTTCTGAGGGAAATAAAGCCTGAAAGTCAAATGTATGTCATTATTTAGTGATTTCAATCTCCAAATGACTGTCAAGAAACGATTTTAGCAGCAAAGGACCAAAAAATAAAGCAAATATCTAGATATTTTCTTTAAAAAATATATATTTTGGATGTAAAATCCTTCCTCTAACACCATTTACATATAACACAGCAACTTAGAAACATTAGGAGGAGGAACTTTTTTATATCCAAAATATATTAAAAAAATTAATATAGTAATAAAAGAAATATAAGTAAGTAGAATGCAATAGTTTTACAGAGAGACCATTCTCTAAGGGCAGTAATACCATCCAGGGTCTGCAGCATTGGGCCTCACAACACCAATGGGCAGGCATTAATTACACATTAACACACACCCTCTCAGGCATTGTTGCTTACTTAGAACATAAATATTACAAACTGGTAGACAGCTCTGATTGGCCAGTTGTAGGAGTGTGTGTCCATATGTGTATTATAGAACAATCATGGCAAAGACAGCCAACTTGCAGTGTGAACATTGGGTCTAGACGATTGCCACTGTTGAAGTGACATCCAACACCATGTTCAAAAATGGGAAAAATTTGTTACTTTTCCAAGAATGCAAAAATAGTGGTTAATACTAAAGACAAAATAACTCTGATCCACATAAACAGTTTCATTTAATCTAACACTTTAGGAGTCTGTAATAACTCAAACTGGAAGTCACTATCATGTGGTAAAGATATCCAAGTTTTTCATTAAATGTTGTCCAAAGTCCAGTCCAACTTCTTCCTTACATCAGTACATTCCCTTACCATATGTACATAACTGGCTGGACACATATTACATCACTAGCACAAACATTCATAAGTATTTTATGTTCCTAAATCTATCTTGGGGAAAATGTCATTTGTGTCTGCATAGATGTGCAAGATCCATATCCGCTTTGCTTCTAACAGTGTGCAGTACAGCATATTCTTGCATATGTAAATATGTATATGAATATGTTTTTTAGGATATACGTGTATCTGTACATTTGTTTTGTTAATTTGTCATGAGAGCCTATTCACGTGGGCTGTGCCTGCAAATGGTCCATTGAGATCGGTGCACTACTCCAGTAAACAAATATAAATTAAAAAAATTAATAATAAACAACTTTTCTCGGTTAAACTTGCATAACAGAGTTCTGCTGCATGATCATAATAAGCTTATATAATGTCTAAGTTTAGGAATAGTATACGTTTTCCATCTGATGTATAACTATCTTACTATTCTAAATCCATGCAGTTTATATATTATTCAATATCCTAATACTTTTTTCAACACAACCTATGTTTCAGAAATTGCCACAAGGGAATATTCTGTACATTGCTACCATTCTGTTGTATGATATGTAAGAGAAAGATGCTAGGTTCTTTAATGGCCCATATGTAGGTAAGATGGTATATCCCCTTTCATATCTAGTCCTGCCAAGTTACTATCCCTCTATTTATTTAAATTTTAGGATAAGTCCATATTCTGGTGCCTATCTGTATAGTTTTCCTTGATTTTCTTGTATTCTGGATCATGCAAAATCTCTGCTGAAACTAATCCTTTTGACTCCTGAGTCCCACATTTTGTTTGATGTGATCTGTACCCTATAAACTTTATATTTCTTATGGTCTCCACAAAGAGTCCAGTCAGCAAAGGAGTCACCCAATATTTTGTGCTGGGATGCCTCTTGTTTGGCATCTACTTTTCTGAAGTAAAAGCTATTACCAAAGAGCTCTGGCTAATGACATTTGCAAATGACTGCAAGCTAGGAGCAGTCATTAAATCCCCAAATGACTTACCATACTACAGAAAGGTTTATCCCAAATAAATAACTAGTGCTAAAATCATGGACTGAAACTAAATTACAAAAAATGTATTCTTGTATCCTTTGGGAAGTCATCTACCTCAGGGAAGTACCATACTGACAATATGCCTCTAAGATTTGACCCAGTTGTTTGGGATTTGAGAACATACAGTATGTGGACAGTAACCTGACCTTTGACCAACATATGTCCATTGTTGTAAGAAAGTTCTTCTGTATTGCACAGCTTATAAACAAAGGGATTGTGTCTAGATCTAGGGATGTCATTTTCATCCTTTACTCAGCCCTCATTAGGCCAGCATTGAATATAATAGAATTAGTTTACTGTGCCCCTGTCTAGCAGTGACACAGATGTGACCCCTGGGGTAAACTTACGATCTCCCATCCACTCATCAAGATTTCTCTTGAAGAGAGTCAGTGAGGGGCTCTGCCTAATATGAACTGGGATCCTGTTCCAAAGCATGGAAAGCCTCTGGGTTATGAATCTATCCCTCCAGCATGTCCTATTCATACTTGTGCCGAGGTTTAAGTCTTTAGCTCTCGTGGTCCTGATGGATTTGGATTTTTTGAGGTGGAGCATGTCCACTAGATCCTGATTGGACATGGCCTTGTACGTCAGGCAGAGATCACCTCTGAGCAGGCGGTATGCTACTGAATAGAGCTGAAGTTTCTTTAGTCTGGCAGAATAAGACATATGTTGGAGACCCTTGATCCTTTTGGTGAGGTACTTTTGTAGTCTCTCCAGCTGTTGCAAATGCTGGGTGAGGTACATACCAAATGGGGCATTGTACTCAATCATAGGTCTGATGAGGGAGGAATACAGGGGTACAATGACATCCTTGGATCTGGATGTGAATCCCTTCATGATGAGGTGTGCAAGGTAGAATGTTTTTCTAACCACTTTGGCAACATGGGTGTCAAATGAGAGGTCGCTGTCTACTTGGGTCCCTAGGTCTCTGATTACTTTTTCCATACTCAGTGGGTTGCTGTCTATGTGATAATTTGCGGGTACTTTGTTTTTTCCAAAAGGGATGACTATACATTTTTTGGCATTTAGTTTAAGGCCGTGACTATGGCACCAGTGGTCCGTTTCAGTGAGGCCTTTTTGTAGGATGTGTGTGTCTGCTGGTGTATCGACTATGGCGCCTGGTTTGCAGTCATCTGCGAACTTTGTCAGCCACAGCCCTCCCATGTTTGCTTTAACATCTGAGAAATAAATGCCGAACAAGAACTGAATTATACTATTTTGAACTGAATTGAACTATAATGGCTTGCCTGCAAATAATGTTGCCTTATCACAGCTACCCTATATCCTAACAGATCAATTGTCTCCTCTAGGCTTTTGGATACTGGCAAAGACATTAGCCACCCCTATTCTGCCTTTATTAGCCACTGCTAAAATAACCAACCTCCCAACATAACAAAATCCTCTCTAGATAAACTCAAGGTACTGCTGCTTAATGCTAGGACTCTAAACAAGAAACTGCACTCTCTGAAAGCACTCCTCACTTTGTAAGATGCTGACATGTATGCAGTGTCGAAGACATGGTTCAAAGGCATGGAAAGCACAACAGCTATATAGGGCTACAATGCCTTCCATACATTCAGACCACAAACTGACCATAAAAGAACCAAATAAGGATGTGTGTCCATCTTCATTAAGAATAAGTACTCCTCAAGACTGGCAAAGAGTATGACTCTCTTGAGTTACACCATGACCAATTAACCACAGGCAAAGCCCCCTACCACATCTTAGCTAGCTGTAAGTCCCCCATCATAAAACAGGAAAAGCATACTGCATACCTTGACTTACTGAAGTCACTTGCCATACAGCCCAACACCTTACTCATAGGTGATTTTACTTATCCTACCATCAACCAGGAAACACACATGACCACAAACATGCTGGCTCACAGGCTGTTCGACTTTGTCAATGCAAATATTCTGGAACAGCTAGTTAGCACACCCACAAGAGGCCCAAATATCCTGGACATAGTACTCACAAACATGGGAGAGCATTGCACCCTGACCTGTGTGATGTCTTCCCTGGCAAGATCAGACCATGAATCAGTCTTGTTTGATGTAGTTATAAGACCAGATACTCCGTCAAGTTAAAAAATGTTTAAAAATTTTTCAAAGACAAACTACCTCTACAAAGTGATGGCATAAGATGTTTCAAAACCTCCTCAAATGCAGATAACATGAACTTCTATGCAGAGGTATACACCAAATGCCCTGTATAACCACTTAAGCAGTTGTATAGAATTGACTGTACCTGACTGGATTAACTCTTTCCCTCCAGAACAGTTCTTTTGAGTGTGTACCTTTAACTCCCAGTGGGCGTGGCTTCAGCCTTTAAAAAATGAAGTTATCACCTTGCAGTTCTAACAAATAGTCATTGACATAGGTCAAATATCAGTATAATTGTGTTTGTCGTGATGTGTGTTTCAAGACAAAACATTTTGATACCTTGTATGTAGCATGGTTTTGGAATTATTAATGCAAACATGAACAAGCAATATTTGATGCCTAGAGGCGCAGTAGGAGGTAACTGCAGATACACTTGGAGACGTCACTCGGATGTAATGAGTTAAAAACAGATCTTGCCAAAAAAAACAAGCCACCCTGTTGGACCCCAAGTACAAACAGGCTATACAACAACAGCAGGAAACTAATGTCAAAGAACAAATGGGAACTAGCTCAGCAGTAGAAAAAAACCTCTCCAGCTTAAACAAACAAATTGGAGATCTTGTCAAGTCCTTCAAAGCTAATTATGAAGCAAAAATAGCCTTGCCAGCTAAGGATAATCACAGGGCATTCTTTAACTATGTCCAGAATCAAAAAGGGAATACCCAGCTATGCACTGCACTGAACTGGTTGCGGATGGTGCCAACCATACTGAACTGGAGGTAATAGGCAACCTGCTAGCTGACAGATGTGGAGGAAACCTCAACTCCCTGTACCCTCCAGACTTCCCCCAAAGTATACCTGACAGTATTCCTCAGCCTATTATCTCAAGAAAGAAGGTAATCCCAATGTTGTACAGGGGCAAAAACATGGCATGAATGTGACCAGACAGCATCCCTGATTACCTTTTAAACAACTTAAAACATGACCAAATAGACCTACTTAGATCCCTGTTTAACCACAGCCTGCAAACTGGCTATGTTCCAGTGGAATGAAGAACAGCAACAGTAATCCCTCTGCACAAAGGGGAGCCATCAACCAACCCTGGGAATTATAGGTTCATAAGCTTGACTAGCATCATCTGCAAGGCCATGGAAAGAATCATTATGGGCGTTATTAAAAAGCATATAGGTAGTCCCCAACCTCTGGACTCAACCAAATTATTTATTTATTTAATTTTATTTTACATTTGTTAACTGGGAAAGTCCGACTGGATACAGGCCCATTTTCTGCAGAGGCCCATGGAGAAAAGCTCCAAATGTACAAAAACAAGTGTAAATACAGTGAAATTATTACAGTGAATTATCACAAAACTGAGATTTGTTTAACAATATGTACACACAGGTACATGTTTTTTTCACATACACACAGCAAAGGTTGGAAGCAAGTAGCTGAGAAAGAAATAGTTAAAGATTTCATCTGAAAAAGGAAAACACATATATTAAGGTGGTTATCATACATGGTGTAGTGTTAACTTTAAATCTTTCCAGTAGGTAGGTGATACACAGAATTTTAAACAGTTTGAGAGTCAGAGTTATATTCTTGTAATGAGGTTCTCATTTATGAATTATGTTTGAGTGGGAGTTAGTCAGGGTTTGTACAGGGACAAAACCACTGCATTTTTAGGTATTTCCTAAGGGATTTTTTGAATTCGGATAAGGAGGGGTCAGTGGTGAATTCAGCAGGAAGTAGGTTCCAGTTTTTACCAGCAGAGTTGGAGAATAGTGATTCACCAGCTGAATCGTTGGTTTTAACAGTTTGCACTAGCAATTTTTTGGAAGAGCGAAGGGATTTTAGGTTACTGTAGGGGCTAATAATATTTTTCAGTATGGGTGTACTCTCTGGTTGGTAGAGGATTTTGTGAACAACTATTGGTTGGTTATATTGCAGTTGATAGGGTAGTTCAAGCCAGTCTAACGACTGAAGGTTAAGGCAGTGATAGGTTCTATAAGCTGATCCTGTGGCAAATCTGGCAATACTATTGTAGCACCTAGTACATTTATTGAGGCTTGATTTGCTTAGGTTTACAAAGATGGGTGAGGCATAAAGAAGGGTCGATAGCAGATGTGTACGAGCAATAACAGTTCTAGCAGATGAGGTTAGGAATGGTTTAATCCTGTATAAAGAGCCTAATTTTTTATAAACTGTTCTAATAGTTTTGTTTATGTGAGCATCAAACTTGAGGTTGTTGTCGATGATCACTCCCATTAGTTTAGTACTAGATTCTGGCAAAATTATGGTGCCATTGTTAGATATTATGGTGAGAGGTGGTGAGTGGACCTTGTGAGTGGGGGAGAAGAGTAATAGTTTAGTTTTATTTGGGTTTAATAGTAGTTGGTGACCAGTGAGCCAGTTCTCTACTTTGTTGAAAGTGATTTGGGACAAGGATTGTAAATCTGTGGGGGAGGTGGCAGAGCAGATTAGGGTGGAGTCATCTGCATACTGAATACAAGTTGCATCAGGGATGACTTTGTACAGGTCAATAATGAATATGGAGAATAAGGGGGGACCTAATCTAGATCCCTGTGGGACTCCAAGGGTGACCGGTAAAAGGGACGATAGGTTAATCTTCCCTAGTACAGTTTGTTGTCTGTCACTTAGGTAAGAATAAAACCAGGTAATTGCTAGGTTATCTATGGAGAGTGATTTTTAATGTGTTTAAGAGTAGCTGGTGATTTACCATATCAAACGCCATGGATAGGTCAAGGAAGTGGGCTGAGAAGAGCTTGTTGTCATTATGGTTTTGATTTATTGTATGGGACAAGGAGAGAAGGGCTGAGGTTGTACTATGGCAAGGGCTAGGAGAGTGTTTTGATTCAGATAGGCAAGACATTGCTTGTGGTTACATTTTTCCATTATTTTAGCCAAGGGAGACAGAATGGCTATAGGCCTATAATTTGAAAGTTCAGTGGAATCTCCCCCTTTATGAAGAGGAACAATGTGGGAGATTTTCCAGATGTGGGGGGATGTAGGCTTCATGGATAGTTCTATTGATTAAAATTGATATGGGGTATGCTATTTAATTAGCGGCTTTTTGGAGATAGTCTGCAGGTAGTAGGTCTGCTGAAAGGGTGGTTGGTTTCAGTTTTTTAAGTAGGGACTTAATAAAAGATGTTGGTACTGGATCAAGCTTAAAGGGGATCTTATTATCAGGTGTGGGGTTGGTGGTACTTGGGGTATAGGGAGATAGCTTACTGGCTAGGGATTGCATGGTTTCTGTAAAGAAAGTGTTAAAGGTGTTAGCAACAACTTTAGGAGGTTGTTGGAGGGTAGTTAAGGGGGTAGGGGTAGTTGACTGGCCTGGGTGGAGAAATTTGTCTATGCCTGACCCGAATTTTTGTGGTTGAGTTTGGTGCTTTTGTTGCAAATTACAGTAGTAATTATTTTTGTTTAGCATAATAAACTTATTTGTATCATTTCTCAGCTGTTCATATATAAGGTGGTCTTTTGGGGATTTAGTGGTTCTACAGGAGGTCCACACTTTGCTTCTGCTAATAATTTTTTGTCTTGTATCATTGGACAGCCATGGTGCTACTTTGTTATTGGTTCTGATAGTGTGTGGGGGAGCATGGTTATCCAGGATAGCAAGAAATGCAGAGTTAAAGTATGAGACCGCTTCATCTAGTGGAAGTAGCCATAGGTTGGACCAGTCACATGTGTTAAGTTCATTCTGAAATTTAGTCTGAATAAAGTTCTTACAACTTCTAATGGTTTTAAAGGAAGATTGTTGAGGGATGTCATTTCTTTTTCTGATTATATAGGTTAAAGGTAGATCGTGTCTGTTAAACATGGTTGACTTCTTTGGGGAAGTCACCAAGGTCCTGGATGAGGGAAATACTGTGCATACTATGCATACTACATATCTTGACCTAGCCAAGTCATTTGACACAATCCCCCACTCAGGTATTATACAGAAATTCTCTCAGTTTGCAAATAACCCTTACATTATCAGACAAGTAGAAAACTGGATCACCGACAGGACACATACTGTCAAAGTAGGTGAATTCACCACTGGCAAAAGACCAGTCACCAGTGGCATACTACAGGGTCCTGTGATGGCCCCTTACTGTTTGGAATTTATTTCTCAGAAATCCAGATAAACTCGGATGGCCTGTGGCTGAGCAAGTTCACTGACAATTGCAAACTGGAAACAATCATTGAGTCCCCCAATGATGTCAATACACTGTAGACAGGGTTAACTAAGGGGTGACCTGTGCCTGGCTTATAGGGCAGTCTCTGACCCAACCCTGATGGAAATGCTACTCATTAGTAAATCAAACTACAAGAGTGTCACTCGCTCCAGGGATCTTAACCTAGCCTCTGATATAAACAGGTCATGCTGGAGAGATAGATAGATTTCCCAGAGACTGGCAATTTGCTGGAACACACTTCCAATTTACGTGAAACAGAGCACTTCCTGACCCTCTTCAAACACAACCTACAGCAATGGATGGGTGACTGAAAATTCACTCCTGGGATGGTGCCGATGTCCATCCCAGACAGAGGAAGTCAGTATTAACTACCATAGACCTTTACTTCTGCGAACTTCACTCATCTAACCACAGGGGTCTACTTCATTTGCCTGACAACTCAAATGACTGACACTCATTTGCCTGACAGCTCATTTGCTCGACAAAAAGTAATCAAGGCAAAAACCTGGGATTTGTCCCCTCCCCACTGTTGTGCGACCGTGGAGTTGTTATATATAGTTGTGGGGGTGTGGGGGGCGAAGCCCCCCACCTAGAAAGTTTGTCGAGCAAATGAGCTGTCAGGCAAATGAGTGTCAGTCATTTGAGTTGTCAGGCAAATGAAGTAGACCCAACCACAGACAATTGGGGCAACGCAGGATAAATATGGCTAGGTTTGCAAGGGCTCTAGGGCCATTAGCTTTGTAACTTTCTATAAACCTATGAACTTAAAGGAGATTGAGAAAAAGGAAATAGGAAAAAATGATAAAGATAATGGACTGCCCTGAGTCCTGCATGAAAAGCACGAAGGGGTAAGAACCATAGATCTATAAGCACCACCCACTTATGAATTAATGTTAAGTTATCAATGGAAAATTCTGAATTGCAAAATAATACCAGTAATTGCACAGTATTCTCATAACTTTAAGAATTAAATGAAAACTCCAGCCAAGCTAGAATTTCTAATGAGTAACCTCCCAAACCTCCAGAAATAGAAGTACATGGGATATATGCAAATAACCTTTACAAACATCAGATGTTTTAGCTATATTGCAATTCTGATTGCCCATGACGTTTAAACTTGAAGTCATTTTAATGGACAATATCAGGCCAATAAAGCCAAACACCACTAGCTATAACTATGACCTCATCAGCATAGCATAAGCAGAGTGTTTGACTAAGCATCAGAAACACAGGGTTGTTATACCCAGCTGATGTCCATTATCATTAGGGTGACTGCAAAATATCCCAAATAACAAATTAAAACAAAGAGTTAGAAGGTCACACTGAAAAAGCAATCATAAAAAAAAACTAAATGAAAACTCCAGCCAAGCTAGAACTTCCAATGAGTGACCTCCCAAACCTCCTGAAACAGAGGCACATGGGATATAAGCAAATGACCCCTATGAACATCAGGTGTTACAACCCTGTTTCAGGAGGTTTGGGAGGTCACTCACTGGGAGTTCTTGCTTGGCTGGAGTTTTCATTTAGTTTTTTTCTGATTGTTTTTTCAGTATGACCTTCTAACTCTTTGTTATAACTTTAAGAATTAGGCACCAAGGAGGGTTTGGAAGTGATTGTCTTATGTACCCCAGTTTGGTTGATTATGAAGGGTAGCTAACATTGTATCAAGAAATATTAGTATGTGTCTCCAGAATAGTAACCACAGCTAGGTTATGAATTATGAATTAGAGTGCTAAAGCTAATGACTATTGGGTGGGAATAGCAAAATTGAAGCACATTGCTTACTTGTATGTGCGTGTGTGTGTGTGTGTGTGTGTGTGTGTGTGTGTGTGTGTGCATGTGTGTGTCTGCGTGCTTGTGCGCATGCATGTGTGTGTGTGCACATGTGCGTGTGTGCGCATGTGTGTGTGTGTGTGTGCATGTGCGTGTGTTTGCTTGTGTGTGTGCATGTGCGTGTGTGTGTGTGCATACGTGTGCATGTGTGCGTGCGTGTGTATGTACATGCATGTGTGTGTGTGCGTGGGTGTGTGTGTGTGCGTGTGTGCGTGTGTGTGCGTGTGTGTGCATGCACGCGTGCATGTGTGTGTGTGTGTGTGTGTGTGTGTGTGCTGTGGCCTACCACTTTGCAGAAGATGCAGCAGATGTCAAATGATCAAAAAATGCACCACTACCAGAGCTTTTCCATCTTGGGGAGTCCCTTCCTGCAATGTGGTAATACAGTTATAATAACCTTCAAAAACCTTTTACTGACACAGTACATACATACTGAGACCAAAAAGAAGTGATCTTTATGGTGTCAACAGAAACAGAAAAGGAAATCTCAGTTCTAAGAACAATGCCTGCAAGAAATGGCATACATGTGGTAATTGGCCACAACTCATATCAAAGGAATTTATGCCATGTCACAAAACAAAACAGTATTAAACTTTTATTGTGTACAGCTTGTCACTTAGTTGCAGAAGTGTATGGAAAAATATGCAGAAATACTATGAAAAAGGATGTTAAAGAAATTAACAATTTAAGGAATCCGCTGTAAAGTATGATAGACAACTATCTGTTTTCTTAGTATGGTGTCATATACAGAACCACCAGTAAGATGCCAGCAACATTGTTCTTGAATTAAAAAATGCATTCTGGGTAAAACTTGATCACATTAGATGTTGGGCAACATCAAAACAAACAATGTATATCAGTAAGAGATAATTAATATATATATATATATATATATATATATATATATATATATATATATATATATATATATATATGAAACAGGTCAGAAAATGTTAACCAAAAAAACATAACACTGGGAAACATTGAGTACTGCACATTCTTTCAATCAATGGATACTTGGAGAAAATGATGAAATATTAAGTATGAATGATTACCTGATGTGATGAAGATACTGAAGAAGTGACAGCAACTACTACATGCCCAGTAGGGGTTGTGTATGATTTGAATGTTAAAAGAAGGATGAATTCCAAAGCCATTTGCAAAGGAAGGTAACTGTCTAATTTCACACCTGTGAAGGGATGAACAACCAAACAGCTGACTGTGGTCACTTCCAGAAAGTGATGATGATAGAGTCTGCATTCCAAGACTGTGGTCACTTCCAGAAAGTGATGATGATAGAGTCTCCATTCCAAGATTGTGGTCAATTCCAGAAAGTGATGATGACAGAGTCTGCATTCGAAGATTGTGGTCAATTCCAGAAAGTGATGATAGAGTCTG
Organism: Protopterus annectens; assembly: GCF_019279795.1. Classification (NCBI taxonomy): domain Eukaryota; kingdom Metazoa; phylum Chordata; order Ceratodontiformes; family Protopteridae; genus Protopterus; species Protopterus annectens. The sequence continues at coordinate 1,764,248,063 of NC_056731.1, forward strand.
CATTCGAAGATTGTGGTCAATTCCAGAAAGTGATGATGACAGAGTCTGCATTCGAAGATTGTGGTCAATTCCAGAAAGTGATGATGACAGAGTCTGCATTCGAAGATTGTGGTCAATTCCAGAAAGTGATGATGACAGAGTCTGCATTCGAAGATTGTGGTCAATTCCAGAAAGTGATGATAGAGTCTGCATTCCAAGATTGTGGTCAGTTCCAGAAAGTGATGATGATAGAGTCTGAATTCCAAGATTGTGGTTAGTTCCAGAAAGTGATGATGATAAAGTCTGCAGTCCAAGAGGGATTCCCTGACCAGAACTATGCTCATAGACACATGAAAGGTCAAAATCAGTGCACTCCATTGACTGACATACACACTGAGGTGGCAGTACCCTTAGTGGAACATAGCCTTAAGGATTTAACCAGGTCATTCTTTCAAGCCCAACAAGCTATACAGGTGCTACTCTAAGTCCCTGAGAAATTTCCATCAAAGGTTAAATCTAATAAGGATGTCTGGCAGTTGTCTTAGAGAATTATGAAGCTGTTAATAAGCTGTTTCCTGTGGTCCAGTGGTGCAAGACTTGATTTCATCAGCTTCCATTGCCTGTGTGAGTCGAAGTAAGTCACTTTAAAAGACACCAGTCCTGGGTAAGTCTGAAAAAGGTCCATGCAAATCAGTGTTCTACCCTGGAAAGCAAATATAAATAAAAATGAGAGATAATATGTTTTTTTTATAAAGAAATAGCATAGGCATTGCTTATAAATGAAAAGGAAAATCATTATTGCTGGGATAAGGGAACTGCTAAGTAGCATGGCAATGCTGTATCTGTCAGAATGAAGCACCATCCTTTCTAATAATATAAACACAGCCTCAGGCCCGGGCAAAATGCTCCCAGAGAGAGAGAGATTTACATAGTTGCTTACTCTGGCCATAATGTCACAGAAAAGGTGCAACTTACAGAAGCATCAGCCAAAACTCAAGAGTGCATTTGAGATGATTGATTATACCTTCTTACTACCTAGAATAGAAAAAAATATCTGTAAAAAGGAGACAGTCAAATAGCTTCTTCTTGCATCATGACAAGAGATTTATGGTAATCAGTCTTACTACAGGTCTGGTTCTGGTACATTCCTTGGAGGTGCCACACCCACACCTCTGGTTCTCGTACATTCCATGCAGGTGCCCCGCTCCCACCCCCCAAGGCATAGTCCCTGACCCACTTTTGTTTTTCACTATTCATATGTAACTTTCCTAAAGATCTTTTCTTAACAAATCCCACCCTTTATGCAGACAATATCACAGTTCAAAGGTCAAACTCTCCAATAACAGATGTGCAGCAACAACTTTCATGAGAATTCTAAGCAACTCTGAAATTGGTTTGGGAATAAAATACTAATCAGTAACTGTAGTAAGTTTTTGGTAATGCCTTCCAACAGCCTACACAATCACTGTTATACTTGTGATAGTGGTTAGATGAGCAACATGAATGCAAGCAGCTGCAGATAAAGCTTGTCATGTCAGTTCCCTGTCTCATGGCAGAAAACACTACTGTACATCCACTGAGAGAGATAGTCAGCTTTCAGTAACAGCTATAGCTTCCCTTCATTCCATTGTGGCAGCCAGTGCCTCCATCTAGGTATGACACTATCCCTCTGACATGTAACTTACCATCTATGAAAGGGAAGCAACTAACTCCTGCACCGTACTGACCAAAAGTCAACCTTGCTATAGGTGAAGGGGTCTCCAATCAAATTATACCTGCAACCTGAAACTCACTTCCATACAATATATCAAGTACTAAGGAATTATAGTTTTCTGCAAGAAATGTAACATGCTCATGAAGAATATAAATATAACAGTGACATTGAGTAAATGCGCTAATTTATCTTAGGTCAGCAGCTTTTTGCAAACATTACAATATTACTAAGAAGACCTATTAGCTAGTGACATTATTTATCGCTGTAGTACTGTTGCAAATACTTTTCCAAAGTACTGGAACCTGATGAAAATTGTACAGTGATATATATATATATTATTTTTTATTTTATTTTTTTTTTTATTTTACATTTGTTGACCGGGCTAGTCCAGCTGGATACATGGCCATTTTCAGTATAGGCCCGGGGAGATAAGCTCCAAACTATGCTAAGTAACAATATTACAAAGAATAAATGAAAAAATGAAATAGACAATAAAGACAGAAGACAATAATACATATCAATAAACATTGATTGAATTTCCAAAAGTCCCCCCCCCCAATGTAAGCAGAATGATTAGGTAAAAGGATAGACATTTGTCTTAGAGAAAAGTAGGAAAGGTAAGATGGATTTAGGGGGTTATTGGGTATATTAAGGATTATACCCACTAGAAAAACAGAAATAAATGCATATAAGGTTGAAATGCAGGTGCTTGGAATAGGGGGAATATTCTTATTTTATGAATACAGGGTAGTTTACAGGCACTAGAAGACAGGAGAAGATTAAAGCCAAAAAAGCAACATTAGTAATTAGGTTTGGTTACTGAATGACGGTGAAAAACTAACCTAGATTAAAACTAAATGTAGTATTACTGTTTTCACCATCATTCAATATATATATATATATATATATATATATATATATATATATATTTCTTGTCATTACAACTGTTCACTGTAAATACTATAAATAACTCCTGTTGCCTTCTGAAAATAAATCCATGACACTGTGCCACCTTATAATGTTTACCTGTCATGTAAGTATTTACATTGTAAATAGACATGTTTGCTTCTTGCCAGGTTCCAGTGACCAGTGCATCTATCTGCTTAACAAATGAATAAATAAACACAGAAAAATTAAGTAACTGTGGTTCAAAGATATTAGCTCAAAGAAAATAAAGAAAAGCCAGCTAATTGTTGGATGGATTTGAAAACCAAGGTGCAATGTGCATTATTAATTACATTAGGAATTACTTATCTCTCCTGATACTTGCATTGTTCTTGTTTCATAAATTAAAGCAAACAGAAATGGGGGCATGCTGTGCATAAACATTTAATGCAGCACTGTATGTATTCATGTGTACTGTGTATGAGTACACTGAAACACTAGAAGCCTGTGAGTAAACACACACACACACACACACACACACACACACACACACACACACACACACACACACACACACACACACACACACACACACACACACACACACACACACACACTGAAGGCTCACGCCTCCATATATTTATGGCAGATATACAACAGAAAGGGTTTTCCTCAGTGCAGTTGGGGCCCCTTCAGAAGATCAAGTCAATAGAAAGTCTAAGTCAAATGGTCGAGACTATATGATGAACTTTCCAAAATGTCCAAGTTATTGAATTGAGATCCTGGTACACTGGAGATCTGGGAATTTACCCTTTGTCCCACTGTAGTGTGATCTTGGAGTTGGTATATATAATATGCAGGCAGTGTGTGGAGGACTTTAATCAAAAACAATACAATTATTTGAAATCCAGCTCAGTCTCATAAATAAAAATATACCACTATCTATCAACAGTGCAGTTGATGAACAAATGGAGTACATCTGAAGACCTGAGATAAAATAGTTAAGAAATAAAACCATTAGGAACACGTTCATGTTCTCTCTGATTTCCTTTTCTCAGGAAGTAATTATTATGTTATGGTACTCAGAAGACTATAAAGAGACTGTAATCTAGCTGACTGTTTTGCCCTGATGTCAGACGCTGGAAACACTCTATGCTATGACTACTTTTTGGATCTACAGTGCCTTATCATCAACATGTATATTAAACAACTCTCTCTTGTGTGACACAGCGTATACTCAGTAAGGGAAAGCCCAGTCCTTAGCTAATCACACAATAGTTTATGTAATGTGTTCATGTTAGCTCAGTAAATTAAACATGTTATAATCCTTCATATATTCAGATTAAGAGGTTTGTATTCCTGTTTTTCACATAAACATTAATGTTCTGTACTACCATGAGTAACTTTTACCATATGCTAGTTATAAAGTAAACTCAGTAAGTCTTACACAACACAACAAACCTTATCCATGCTGTAGCAGGGTAAGGGCCTGGCTTTGACTTAGATGTCCCATGTTAAGTCATCAGTTCAGTCACTGGAGTAGAGGGCTGGGGGGGAGTAATAAGGTAAACACATCCAGACCTCTCTCTGGAGGATGGGGGATGATTGTCGGCACATGTCAAGGTGTAGATTACACTAAGAATATCTGGTGGAGACACAGGCACTTGCTTTCAAAGGGACAAAGCCAAATAAGTGGGAAACATCCTCTTACAGATGTGTACTGCATGCAAACCCATTAGGACTTTGTTAGTAGATAAATATTAAAGCTAAGTATAAATCCTGTTCCCCAAGAGACAGCACTGATCCCAGTGTTTAAACCTCACTCTAGAGGCATGAATGGATGAACAGGCTTTCATCTTGAAGGGGTACATGCAGGCCAATAAGCCATGTGGGAAGTTAACTAATAATAACTAGGATCCTAAGCAAAACTTATGTCAAAAAATCTGTAATAAAGATTTGCAAGGCTGTTTGAGTAGTCAACTGAGTTTTTAAAAACTAGATGGGTGAATAGTCACAGATTTTTAGTTTTATGTAGGCTGGAATTGAATTTCATTTTCTGGACTGAGTGGATTCATAACATATAGGCTGCAGAAGCGTGATGCTTTATTTAGTTCACTGCTTCTTGGCACAGTATGATTGAATTTAAAACTGCCTGGGTGCACATTGTGCCTTCTGTTGCGTGTGTGTGTGTGTGTGTGTGTGTGTGTGTGTGTGTGTGTGTGTGTGAGTGTGTGTGCGCGTGTGTGTGTGCGTGTGTGTGTGTGTGCGTGTGTGTTTGTATGTGTGCACTCGCATGTGTGTGTGTATGCATCTGAATGTGCATTCATTAGTATTCATACAAAATATATAGTCTAACAAGCATATATAGTGTATGTATGACTTGACTATGCCTACTGAGTCATTAAAATCCATCGTCTATGGTGACTTGAAATGTTATTTTAGAGAATGGACATTCTGAATAGAATAAAGATAAAAATGTACTTTTTTCATTTCAGAAGCCCTAGTACTATTACAGAGTCTTGAGAGAGAGTCATATTACTTACCAAAGGTATAGCAAGGGTGGGGCAAAATGGGTAACTACTGTGTTAGGAGGTTCAATCAACAGATACTGATCTGTCTTCAGTGCATTACCAGCATTCAGAATTGAATTATATTTTAGTATTGTATTTCAGGAATGAACTGAAGCACTTTAGTGCTCTGTGTATCTCATAAACTGTAGTAGCTGCCAAGTTGTTTGTTACAGTTTAAAATGAAAGAAGATTTGCATTTGCAGTCTGACATGAAGTACATTAGCACTCCATTTGTAACATAAGCTGTAGCAGTTTGTTATCCACTATCACTATTTAGTTTTTATTTATTTTTTATATTACATTTGTTTACCGGGTAGTCGGACTGGGCTACGTGCCCATTTTCAGTGGAGGCCCAAGGAGAAAAGCTTCACAGTGAAATATGCAAGCCACGTGATATAGAGATTACATTACAAGAATACAAGAATAAACAATGGTTAATAAACATAAAAAAAGAAAAAAAGTAATAGTTGTTCAAAAGTAAATAATACACAATGCTGAGTTATAGGTAAGATCTTGCTATAGCACCTAAATGCAAGATACAAGTTATATGTTTGGCTGCAGACATTTGTGTAACAGGTAAATGTTAGGTCCAGCATTGTTTGGCCAGAGAACTCAAGGTAAATAAGTAAAGAAGGTGCAAGCTGAGCGCTATTACTTGAGATTAGGCAGGGCAGGAACATGAGCAATGCCAGCTATTAGTAAAGTGGGTCTTGAGGAGTTGTTTGAATTTGGTTATGCTTGTGCTGTCAAGGACATTTTGGAGGATGGAGTTCCAAACTTTCGAGATTTGGAAGGAATATAGAAAATCTCCATAGCTGTTATTAGATTTTGGGGCCTGTAGTAGGGATTTAATGGTGGATCTTAGTTCTGAGGTTAAGGTATGTCTCAATTAGATTTCAAAGAGCTGAGCAGTTATCAGGTTTGGTAATGATGGTATGAGCAGTGGTGACTTGATGAAGTAAGAGGAGGTTAGGAAGTTTAAGCCAATTTAGTTGTTGGAGTGCTGTACAGTGGTGAGTTCTATATCAGGAGTTAGTGGCAAATTTGGCTATTTTATTATGGCATGAAACATTCTTGGCTAGGCCTGTTTTTTTTAGGTTAATAAAGATTGGAGCAGTGTATAGAAAGGTGGAAAGAAGATGGGTTCTAGCAATGGCTTGTCTGATGGGGAGGGTAAGAAATTGTTTGGCTTGATAGACTGACCCAAGTTTGATATGGGTCTTTTTAATGACTAGTGCAATATGCTTGTCAGATCTGAGGTGACCATTGGTGACTCCTAGTAGTTTGGTTTGTGAGACAGGTTGAATTTTGGTGGTGTTGGCTGAGTAAATTGTGAAGGGTGTTGTTTGATTGATGGGTTTTTGTTAGCAAAGAGAATAAGTTTGGTTTTGTTGGGGCTTAGAATTAATTGCTGTTCAGAGAGGTAGTGGTCTATATCAGAGAAAGATTTTTTTGATTATTGCCTGAAGTTGTGGCAGGGGAGGGAGTAGCACAGACAAGTGCTGAATCATCTGCATATTGGATTGTGGTAGTCTGGTAGGATTCTGTGTGTAGATTGTTGGTGAAAATTGTATAGAGAAGTGGATCTAAGATAGATCTTTGGGAAATGCCAAGTGAGACGGATAGATGTGATGAATGGTCATTTTGCCATTTCACTAATTGGAGGGATACCCTGGCAGTGCTTGTTCAAGTTACAGTACCAGGGCCAAAAAAAGAAAATCATAAGCATCACTTCATACATGTTTTCATACACATGAAACACAGGTAATGCTATATTGTCAGAACAAAAACGAGTTACTTAGAAGTTGTATCTGGGCTTCAAATTTATATAACAAATTCTGAGAGTGAAGGAAACATCACTGAATTATGTCACAATGCAGCATTAATAACAGTAGTTATTTACTTGGTTCCATAGCTATCTCACTGACTGACAAAATTAAATGAGGTGAGTGGGAGGAAGTTGATTGGATGACTGATAGAGTAAAGGGCATTATTGTTATACGGGGATCGGTGTATGAGTTATATTCATAGGTCATGCAAGACACCCTCACTGTGTTTGTGAGTAAGAGTCAAGAGGGTGGTTTGTGACTTTGTTAAGATAATGCAGGTTGTTTCTCAGAATTTCCATCTGCTGGGACAGGCTTCCCATCCATGTAAAGTAGAGTTCTGTCGTGCACTTGTTGAAGAGAAACTGGGATCACTGGATGGGAAACCTAAATGTACCCTTGGTCTAACAAATATGTCTCTGTTAGAAAGAGAAAGCTTGTAAATGCTTGGCCACCCATGCCCAAGAATATGTAACCCCATAAAACCCATGGGAGCACATACCTATCAAAGTTTATTGGGAAGTGTGGCTGGGCTTAAAAAGGTACCTTGGGTTGATAGCCTAGTATTTTACTATGATACTATGCTCTGGCTGCTAACATCTGATTAAAGCTCTATTCAGCATGGGTTCAATCTACTCAATACACAAATTGACCTTATCCGAGTAATTTGTGACACATCTATTCTAGGCAAATGCAAAAAGGTGGGAGATTGTACTGATATAGTTCATAGAGCTCCTAGATTAGTACTAGGCTAACTGCCCTTGTGGACCATTTTAAGCCTATCCAATTACCCCAAGTGAGAATCAAACCCTGCATCTTGTGTTTGTAAGGTAAACACCTTAACCATTATGCCAACCTCCCACTCTCTCTCAGATGAGAAAACGATCTGACTTTATTGATTCTCATGATTGCGTAAGCTTGGTGAACTGGCTTGCAATGCTGCATTATTCTCCTACATTTCATGATATCTCTGATATTAACATAAATTCATCAAAAAGTGCACCTATTGATTCCGGACCATAGTTTCATCTATCTGATCATATGGTCTTTAATCAATGGCACTTATTCATCTCCCATTTGGCTGATTCGACTCATCAAACCCTGCATCAGTGTTGATATCATAAATAATCAAAGCAGTGTTTTTCAGGAGGACAAGACCCGCTCTACCTCCATGCTTGTGCTTCTTTAAATTTACTATCCCAAAGACTGCATAATACACCCCCAGTATTTTACAATCTCCCTGTTTTACCGGGGTTGTTCTCAATCACAGAGAAAATAAGTGAAACTGCTCTGACCACTTTCATTTCACCAAAACTGTGCATGACATGAAGAAGTTGATTCGTATATCTATATCTTGATCTAGCCCACCTGTCTTTCTCTCTATCTGTCAATATACATCAGTTTATTATGACTAGTCATAAGGACATAAAGAGAATCACAATATCTTTGCAAGCCCATTGATTACAGAAATTGTTTGAAAACCATTGTCTCTGAAAAAAAAAACAGACCACAAACTTCCATCTCAGAAGTTTTTCTAATACTATTAGAGAAAGGTAAAAAGCTAAAAAAGCAACAAAGGATACTTATGGCTATCATTCATGTAGGCTAGCCCTGGCCCTAACCTATCCCTGCCTCTAAGCATAATAGTAAAGTTATCCCCTTCCCTAACCCCTACTTTAACCCTAACATACTCAAACACACACACACACACACACACACACACACACACACACACACACACACACACACACGCACACACTCAAACACACAAACATGCTCACACATGCACATATACAAACACACACACACACACTCAAACACACAAACATGCTCACACACACACACACACACACACACACACACACACACACACACACACACACTCACTCACTTGTGCACAAACACACACACACACACACACACAAGCACACACACACGTACACACGCACACACTCAAACACACAAACATGCTCACACACACACACACTCACTCACTTGTGCACAAACACACACACACACACACACACTCACACACACACACAATCACACAATCACACATGCTCACACACATACTCAAACATACAAACATGCTCACACATACACATACACAAACACACACACACTCAAACACACAAACATGCTCACACACTTGCACACACACACACACACACACACACACACACACACACACACACTCTCACTCACTTGTGCACAAACACACACACACACAGACACACACACACACACACACACACACACACACACACACTCAAACACACAAACATGCTCATACATGCACATACACAAACACACACACACATACACACACACTCACTCACTTGTGCACAAACACACACACACGCGCGCGCGCGCACACACACTCAAACACACAAACATGCTCACACACACACACACACACACACACACATACACACACACACACACACACACACACACACACACACACACTCACTTGTGCACAAACACACACACACACAAACATACACACACACACTCACTCACTTGTGCACAAACACACACACACACACACACACACACACACACACACACACACACACACACACATACACACTCACACAGCCCCAATGTCAAAACTTTCATTTATAATAAAATGCTTCAGAATTTTGACCCTACCTTAATTCATCAAAAGAATTTAACTACTCCTCCCACTCAAAGTACCATGTACTTTTATGAACCCAGTACTTGCATTTGACAAATGCAATACATGATCATTGATACAGTACTCATACATACATACATACTTCCAAAGACATGCATATGGAACATTTCTCCCCGGGCCTACACTGAAAATGGGCTCTGTCCCAGTCTGACTTTCCCAGTAAACAAATGTTAAATAAATAATAAATAAATATGTAGAGCTCTAGTGTATGATAATTGAATCGTATATTGTACTTTAGTTTTAGGGAATGAGTTTCAGGATGAGTGGCAAAGCCTCCACGATTTGAGTTCTCTAATTCTACAATAATAAACCAAAGGGTAAAAAGGTTACACTACAAAGCATTCACTACAAACTGCAAAAAAGACTCAGCCAAGCTACGGTTTTCCCTGTGTAATACCTTATACTTCCTGTAAAGGAGACCCATGGGATATATGCAAATGACCCCTTAAGAACATAACAATGTTTCAGCTGCATGGCTTATGAATGCCCATGACTTTTTACTTTTTACTTTTTAAGTCTTATAGGTACATTCAGAAAAATAGACCCAAACCCCACTAACTGCAAAATGCATGTTTTGGCCTTTTTTACCTCATCAGTACAGCATAAAAAGGAAACAGTGCATTTGCAATTATCTAGGAGAATATTGGCAGCACAGATTGATAAAAATCAGGACAGAATTAGGTCTCAAATGGATTTGGGTTCAATGCTGTTATTTGGAAAGGAACAGTTAGCAGGAATGTCTTTTAATTGGGTGCCAGAAGTGATTTTTTTTGTTATTGTCTAAGCTTGTTTTTCTAGTTAGGTATCAACTTATGCTGTAAGGTCAAAGGTCAAAAAATGCCAACATGTGCCTGTCTACAGCTAGTGAATTTTGGCTTTATTAGCCTAAATGCATCATAAAATGCACCATAAAGACTAAAATGTATAAAGTCATGGGCATTCAGAAGCCATGTTTCTTAAACACTGTTATGTCCTTGGACCTTCATTACAGGATGCTTAGGATATTACATAATGAAGACTCTAGATAAGAAGGGGTGTTTCTTGCAGTTTTTACTGCCACCTATTGTTTTCATTTGAAAAATTTTAATTTGAAAAGTTTTCATTTGACATTAGTGGGTTAGGTTAATTGACCAGGTTTCTACTGAGCAGGTATTTATAAAATGTGCATAGATATTACAGTTTAATACTTCTTGTCCTTCAGATAATGCATGTTGGTGAAAAACTATTTCCAGTTAATTTTATAAGTGAAATAAAATAATATATAAAATTGTCCTTAATTTTAGGCTTTTGCCTCTCATTACATTTGGCTTTGTATATGATTTTTTTAGCAAATAATTTCAGAACTATATTGCCATATATTTGATAATATGTCTGAGACTGCATAACTGTGTAAAAAAGTGAACAAACATCATTAGAATAATGCATTTATGAAAAATTATGGAGAGCATTAAACTAATGTATTTATAAAAAATCTTATCATATATCATATCAAATAGTATCTCAAGGATGGGAATCATACTTCTCAACCTCTTGGCACAAGAAATCTGGACAAAGTTTAAGATAGTGGGAGAATAGAGGCTCAAAAATAAGAACAGATTTTAAAAACTGCGCTTATAAACTTATAAAATTGCTAGAATAGCAGGACTTGTGTCAACATGTACTTTCTGAAGGATATGAAGTCTGAAACTGAAATGTATGACATTATTTAATGGCTTTAATCCTCAGTGATTTGCCATAAAAACACAATTTTTTTGAGGCACAGACAAGAGATATAAGGCAAAAATCTGGGCAGTCGACAGGTATGGCAAAGTGATTTACTGATTAAGTGCTTTGTTTAGTAGCTCCAAGGTATGGCATTCAGTCATGACCTCTAGCCACTCCCTGAAAAAAATTTGCATGTTCTCATTGTGTCTGCATGAATTTTTACTGGGTGCTTACATTTCCTTCCACATCCCAAAAACATGCTGTTTGGCTACACTAAACCAGCCTTATATATTGTATTTATTTTTGCCCTTGTGATTTAAGGTCATGGCTAAACAAGGTCTGAGGATAAATTCACTTACCTAGTTAACCAATAACTAACTTTAAAAAATAAACTTAACCAAATGTTAGCAGCAAATGTGGTAGAGGTTGCTTTGGGTCAGTTCATATAACTTATCATTGCTTTGTGAATTACAAAAGACCCAGACTGTTGTCTACATCCCATTTCTGGAAGCAATGGCTAGAGATCATTTCTGAATGAAGGTACAAACATTTTATATCCCATATAATTTATGTGGGGGAGATAGGTATATGGCATCGCTGACCAAAAGATACCCCTGCAGATGAAGATAACATTTGCAGTTACTATCCTGATCACTGAACCTTCCAAAGATTAACTAAGGATACTGGTGGGATTTTGCAGAGATCCTCTACTTCCCCTACAGCAATTCATCACATTTTAACTGGCCCATGAAGGCACGTACATTCAGATGTTGTAGATAAACACCACATGACATTAGTGATGCATGCATTTCACACATTTTGCCACCCACAAAGTATACTTGGAACTGTATATGCCCCCCCCCCTACACACACACACACACACACAAACACATACAGACAGACACAGACGAACAAGAAAACTATCATTGGGAATGTACATACATATATAAACTGGCATGAAGACTATTACATAGGCTATGTTGTGGTATGTTGCCACATGACTCATTCAATAAGTATGCTTGTAGATAATCCCATGGAAGCAATGCTGTCACTGTGTGGGACACTAGTACTATGCACCAAGCCTTTGAAATTTGGCTTAATCCCTCATGGTCATATCTCAGCAGTGCAGGATACCTCCCTAAACTGTATGTCTTTACTCCCATCCAGACATCATAAATACCAAAGCAGATAGCTTATAAATGGTCACAATAGAGAAACTGTATTCTAGAGGGGTAACACCTTCATAGATTGTGTATTTTCACCCTTCAATAAGAAGTTCCAGTACCTGGTTGGCTGTGTGACTCAAAAGGGACAGTGTAGTACTCCCTGCCAAGTCCTGTCTGAGCTTTCCTAACTGTGTCATGCTTTAGAACTTCTTCTGTCCCATCCTTATAGTCATTTCTCCACTCAGTAATCCTACACATTAACAGGGTCAATACAGAAAATTTCCACCTTTGCCAAAATCAGTATAAGGACTTGCTCAAAAACAATATCAGAAGTGAGTACAGAAAATGCGTGATATAGACACAGTGGTCCAGCAGGTACAGTAAACTCTTGGTTAACCGGCACCCATGGGGATTGGTAGATGCAGGATAACTGCAGTTTCTAGTTGCTTGAGAATTACTATTAAAAATAGGCCTGACTAATACTGTACCCTATACTATTTGTTTGGTTTGACTTGTTTTTAGGTTGGGTAAAGAGGGAATTTATTCCTCTCTTCCTTTTTAAAACTCTAAAACTCTAAAAAACATAAGGTATGCTTCTGCGGGGGGGGGGGGGGGGTGCAACACATGAAAGTTGTACTGTATTTCTTCGATTTTTTTTTTTTCTGATTGCCTGAGAGTTCTGGTTGCTTGATGTCCTGTTAACTGAGAGTTTACTGCACTTAGATGATAAATATATAAATTAATATTTATTAACATGAATGTATAACGCATACATCAGTGTAGTTTTGTTAAATTATATCAATGTTACACACGTATGTAGTAAAAACAAATTATATGAATTGTGAATGAAATATATCATGCAAGACTTCAGAACTGCATTTCATCATCTCCCATGGACAAAGCAGACATATATATTTCTGGTAAATCCCAGATGAACACCATAGGAGACCAGACTGCCATATCCTCTTAGTGTCAGTCTTACAGCAAGAGAGCTTCTATTTGGTGTGAGTCCTGCCACATCCATGTTCTCTGGATGTACAGTCTCTGTTCTGGTAGGTCCAGGGAGGTATGTCCTACATGGCATTTTGAAATATAATCACATCAGCAGCAACATCACATAGTGTAGTATCTGATACATTCCAAATGGTGTAGAAATCAGTGGTGGACACATGATTTACTACTGATAACTGGCCTCAGTGGGTTGCAAACCAGAGGCTGCTGTTCCAGCAAGGCAAACTGCAGCTTCATCAGTTGAAAGGCTGTATTACTCAAAGTATGATTCTTCCTGCATATTCAAGAAAAAAATGAACAGAGAGAACATTCTAACTGGTGGCTAGCAGCAGCTTCATGGTGTACACTTTCTACATCCTGCTGTAGTGCTGAGATATTGTGGTAATGTGCAAGAAGCTCCATTGCATAAGCCAGTGCTGCACTGTTCTAATTGTCTGGATCTCACTCGCCATGCTTTTACATGCTGTGCAAGGTCATTGCTTGCTGTACCACACACAGAAACTGTAATATTGAAGTCATAATGCAGTTCTCACTATAGTGAGGTCACTCAGGTTCATTTGCTGCCGACAAAGGTGTAGAATGCACCTAACTTACCACTGCAAGATGCTCAGATTCTGAGGATTAGAAATTATAATGTGCAATAGAAACAACAAAGACATCCACACTTGGAATGCTGACGGTACCTTTCTCCAAAGCTGCCACAGCAGAGGACCTACTTGCTGTTGAATGTAGAGCTTGGTGGTTACCCTCACCTGCAGGGTGCATTTGCATTTCAGCAGATTTGTCATCCAGCACCATGGTACTCTTTCCCTTTGCAGCAGATGACTTAGCCTCTATATTAGAAGCAGTCATCACAGCACAATGCTAGCATTGTCTGGTCAGTAGTGGGAAACTCTGATAACCTACAGCAACTTGGCCCAGCCTCTACATCATTCTGGGAACCGTCAGAGCTCTTCCATCTGGCAGTATCAGCAGACACAACCTGAAAAGAAACATTATTAGTCTGATTCTGTAATTATTGTTTGCAAGCCCAAATGGACCTTTCTTAATCCACACAGGCATACCTGATGTAACGGTTTACTGTTGTTTGGATGCACATTGTTATACACTATCATCTTACTCTATGGAAAGTTCCATACCACAGCATGTATGTTTGCAATAAACTCATACCTATTTCTAAGATAAATAAGTCAACAGCAATACAATACGAAAAGCACACTAGCCTACTCTGCGAATTGCACACACTACTTCAACCCTTCCTGTGATGTCAGATATGGAAACTTCATGGATCTGCAATAACAACAGTTTGTCATCTGGTGTGAGCTGCAGACTCAGTGGTGATGTCATAGGATTATAGGATCATAGGAGATTACTAGGCTAATGACTCTGGGGCCCTTACAAGCCTAGCCAAGAGTTTATCCCCAAAAATGAAACCTTAATCAACACCTGTGGCCCTGTCAATGAGGGACACATGTGGAACCCCTGGACAAATTTGTGCATACCAATCCACTCATCAAGGTCTTCTCTCTTTTAGGTAGCAAACAGACATCTTGCACCTTCTTGTTGGTACAGTCTTTCATATTGCTTATACTTCTCTTGCACTCACCACTGAATCAGCCAGTATTATGAACAATGTTGAAACCTACCCTATTTATCGGTTCTTTGTCCCCCTCTTGCCCCAAGAAAATAGCACCTTCTGTGAATAGGGCATTTGGCAAATAGTTTCCTGCTCCACAAAGATCACATTCGTGCTGAAACAAAGAGATATGATACAGAAAAATTTAAATGCTGCACTAATGTAATGATGTCAACCATGATAAATGTGTTCATATATTCTAAGCAAGCAGAACATAACAATCTGCAGGTCTAATTTTTGCACAGCAGCACACAATTTAATGATATTAGCAAAATATAGCACAGTAGCCTATAACAGAAATGTAGTACATGGACTGCAGTGAATACACTCTGAAATTCAGAAAAAGTAAATCAGTTAAGCATTAAAGTGCTGCAAAACCTGACCTTAACAATTGTTAAGCACCCTCTGCTTAAGTTGTTAAGGTTCAGTCTAGTGCTAGGCAGACAAATATGCTAGTATCAACCAGTAAATGATAGCAGCAGTACTGTTGTCCAAAGAGATAATGTGTCTCATTTTTTTCCTTAAAGATACTAACTCTGAAACTCAAATATATGCCACTATTCAATGACTTCACTCCTCCATGATTTGTCAGTCATGGACTTCATGAGGAACAGACCAAACAAACAAACAAAACAAGCAAAAATCTAGACATATCTGCAAACATCTGGACCACTGAGAGCCATAAAAGGTGAGTGTAAACATAATGGAAAATGTTACACTGCTTTTCTGACAGTGCCCCCTAAGTGTTTTATGTCTTTGAAAGACATCAAAACAGTTTTTCTGTCAGTAGTAGTACATGGAGTAGCTAAAGCTCCATGCACTACAAAGAAATATGATTGGGTCAGCAATCATGACCTTTAATTATGTGTTCTCAACATGAATACCAAGTTTCATTTTGCAAGCTCTGCTCTTGAGGTAAATTTCTTGGCTTCCATGTCTGGAATGCATAATAAATATGTTATGATCAGTGACCCAATCACAATCCTCTGTGCTATGTTCAGCGAGTCACTATCACAGAATAGCACACTGATTAGGCAGCATACTTCAAACAACCCCTCAGTCAAATACAGAGTATACTAATTTATCTACTAATTTCAAGCATGGTTGCACTGAAATCACAGCCTGTTGTCTTGCTTGCCATGGTTCTACATGAAAATAATGCTTACCGCACCAAAGGCTTTTGCTGGCAGATCAATACATAAACACCTCTTTCAAATTTCACAATTCCTCTGTGTGATTAAAATGGCCCCAGTTGTCACATTTATATCCATGATTTGAAAAAAAGTACTGAATAATATGATGTGCATAGTTAGTGTGACAACTGTGTTTAACAGGGACATAGTGACTGATTACTTGGTCTTTTTTTTTCTGGATATGTCCTACCATACCTAGACAGATTGAAGGAACAGACATCTCTGTTGAAAGGATGATCAAATATTTGAAAAGGGATTGATTAGACCCTGGCAGCTAATGCTTTTTCCTAGGCATGGAGAAAAACTGCTGGTATATGTAGTCCAACCTATCCTGGAAACATTTGCCATGGATGCAGCAGCCCATGGAAGCAGACCATGGAAAACTTGTACCACACCTGGGACAGTTGAGTATTCAGGGATGCATTTTACTAGTGATAAAATTATAATGGAAGTTATGAGTTATATCATGAACAGTAGAATGCAAACAGCTCTTGCTTATTTTTATGAACAGAATGATAGTAACCTGTTAATTAATGTAGTTTCACAAGATAGAATTAATGTCCATTATGTAACCACATATAATCTTAGAACAAAGGAAGTAGAAAAAAATTATAATAAAGAATTGCAAGATCTTGAAGTTTATGCCAGAACTGATAGGCATAGTGGGTGAGAAACCTATATTTACATATAGGCCCTGTATGAATTTAGGAAGGAAGTTATGCTATAAAGATTTTAATGTTAATAATACTGATACAATTATAGGAAACTATGGAACCTTTCCCTGTCATAATTGCAGTTGTAGGAATATTAGTGATAGAATGGACTTCCTACATCCGATGACTAAAAGATTATTTAAATTTAAGTGTCAGGCAACCTGTAACACTACAATAATAATATACTTAGGGACCTGCTCAAGATGTGAGTATTTTTGTGGGAAAATGCAGTCGTAGGCTCAGATGGGATTATAAGTTCATAGGTTCATAGATAGGTACTAGGCTATTGGCCCTAGGGCTTTATAAGGCTAGCCAAAAAGGTACCCTGGCTTTCACCACCCAAGAAAATAATTTTCCTGTGCCCCTGTTGAGCAGAGTCATAGAAGTGATCCCCAGGGTGAATTTCCTATTTCACATCCAGTCATCAAGATTAGTTTGCTCCAGAGTATGGGAAGTTTCTGGAACAGGAATCTATCCCTCCAGCATCTTCTGTTTCTTGTGGTGACAAGATTTAGGTCCCTAGAGCATGTAGCTCGGAGGAATTGAGATTTCTTTAAGTGGAGCATGTCCAACAGCTCTGGGTTTGACATACCTTTGTATGTTAGGCAGAGATTGCCTCTGAGTAGGCAATATACAATGGAGTAAAGCTGGAGTTGTTTGAGGCGGTCTGCATAGGGCATCTGTTTGAGGCTGGTAATCCTCTTTGTGAGGTATTTCTGTGGCCTTTCCAGTTGTTGTAGATGTTTTGTGAGGTACATACCAAAAGGGGCATTGTACTCTATAATGGCTCTAATGAGTGACGAGCAGAGGGGAACAATGACCTCTTTTTTCCTGGATGAGAAACCTTTTGTGATGAGGTGTGCCATGTAGAAGGATTTCCTGACTACTGCCCACCTGTGTCCCAAGGACTCTTATCATACTTTCAGTGTTAAGTAGACTACCGCCTATGTGGTAGTTCATGGGTACAACGTTTTTACAAAAAGGGATGACAATGCATTTTTTGGCATTGAGCTTGAGGCCATGGCTTTGACACCAGGCATCTGTCTCAGTGAGGCCCTTTATTAGGATGTCCACATCGTTAGGAGTTTTGATTATGGCTCCTAGTTTGCAGTCATCTGTGAACTTCATTAGCCAAAGACCTTCTGTGTTAGCCTGTACTTCAGAGAAGTAGATACCAATCAGGAGAGGACCCAGGACTGAACCCTGTGGTACTCCACTTGTCACTGGTCTGAAGTCAAATTTGGAGTCTGCTACTTTCACAGTGTGGCTTCTGTCAGTGAGCCAGCTGGCAACCCATCTTGTGACATAGGGATTTATACCTAGTTTAGTGAGTTTACCTATAATTCCAGAGTGGGGGATGGTGTTGAAAGCTTTGGCGAGATCTACATAGGCTGTGTGAACCACCTTACCCTCATCTATAGCTTTGGTGACCACTTCAAAGAAGTCTATCATGTTTAGGAGACATGATCTGCCTTTTACAAACCCGAACTGCATGGGGTGCAGAGTTTGGAGATTACCAAAGTCTTTGTTTATAAGTTCCATGATGATATGTTCCATGGCCTTTAGACCAGGCTCATCAGGTTAATGTGGCGGTAGTTCCCGGGGTCCGTGGTGGCTCCCCCTTTGTGGAGTGGGATAACCATCACTGTGCACCATTCAGTGGGCACAAAGCATAATGTGAGGCTATGATTGAACATGGTACTTAGGTGGGGTGCCAGTTGGTTCTGTAGTTCATGTAGAACGCAGCCTGGGATGTTGTCATGTCCATGGATACTATGTTCTTGGCTTTGGAGAGTGTGGTTTTTACCTGTGCATTCTTCCGGTATTGAGAGGGGCCCTTTAGGGGGTGAGAGGGGGGTAAAGTTAGCACTGAACCTATCTGCCAGGATGTTGGCAATATCAGTTGGTTCTGTATATTTAGTGCCATTGTACTGTAACTCAGAGCAGATCTGAGTGTTGCCATTGAGATTCTTGACATAGCTATAGAATGCTTTGTGGTTGTCTTTAGAATCAGTGGCAATTTTTTCATAGCTAGCTTTGGAGGATTTTATGAAGGATCTCAGCTTCTTACTGAGGCTGACCAGGGAGTTCCTCCATTCATGGGATTTGACTCTTTTTTGCAACAGTTTCTTTCTTCTGTTGTAGAGTTTGTTTATGGCAGGGGACCACCAGATTTGCTTCCTTTTTTGGAGGATAGCATCTTGGTTCTGTTAGGGATAGCATGATCCATGCACTCGTGTAAGTGCTTATAAAGTGCATTTGTGTAGGATTCAACAGTCGTACCTCTATTGCCCGTCTGCATGGATGCCGTGAAGTTTGCTACTTAAATCAGACATTCAAAGGAACATAAAAACTAATGCTTTAGCCAATCATATTATGGAGACAGATATAACTCATTTTCAAATTTAGTGTGATAGAAGTAATACACAAGGACCTAAGAAGGGGGGTTGTTAATAAGAGATTGCTGATAGCAGAATATAAGTGGATTATAAGGCTAGAAGCTGATGTTTTTCCGAGTTTAAACAATGCAGTGACAATAAAACCGGTTTTAGTTAAAAAAAAAACAAATGCAATATTGAAACATATGTGTATTGATTTTTAAATGTTTTACAAAAAGTACGAAACATTTAAGTGTGTATTATGATTTTAATTTTGTGATTAGTTGACTGACATTATTGGATGGTTGTGTTACATGTTCATGTTTGTTTAATATAAATTAATTGCAATTTTAAAGGATGTTAAACACTGAAGAAGGGTGATTCCAGAAAGCTTTGTTGTTTAATAAACTAAGCGTTTCTACTTCTGAATTTGTTTTTTGGAGTAATTTGTCAGTTCATTCATGATTATTAGCTGTGCATCCTAATGCAAGAGAGTTAGCCCAGTCTAATTTATCAAACCCTGCTTCATTCTTTCAGAGAATAACATACTTTGATGAGTAATTATTTGACGCATCTGTTACTGACAATTTAAAATAATTTTGCACCCTCTTACATATCTCCTTTTTCTTTTTCTAATTCTCCTGAGTGTTGCACTTTTTATTATTTATTAACCTTGCATTTACATGTGTCACGCAGCAATGTGCAAAGCTCTTTGACTGGTATAGCTTTAATAAATAATCCGCTCAAGGCATAAAAGGAGACAAACATGTAAAGCAGTACATAAAAAAATGAAAATAGCTCAGGGAGGCTAAATAAAGAAATTCATTAGATTCACATGATGACAAGCTTTTTTATTAGCAAGTGAGTTTCTTTGTATCTAATGAACATGCATAGCAGAGATTAATGGGTATTCAGTTAAAGAACACATGCACCTCATTTACTGTTAACATTCAAACCACATGGATTGTGTGCTATAAAATATTTTATAAAACAGTTCTTAATGTACTTACAAAACAGACATGAGCTACAAGTATGCAATAACATAGCTTCATAAAGACACCATCATATACTGCCTGTCCCTAATTATAAAAAAAAAATCTTCTGGAAAGGTTTCAGAAAACTATTCATTAATTGTCTTCCCAGAATATAACCCCAAAGTATTTTGCTGCATGGAATTCTTGAGCAATGGCATGTTTTGTATATTTCCACCCCTTGTGCAAGTTTTAACAACAGTCCAAACCTGAATGTGATCTCACTGGCATCTTGCTTGTTGCCATTCTGGATCAAATGTTTGCCAGGGAATTGTGTTTGCATGCATACTTTTCATATCATGTATATGATACAGTTATTTCTTCTTTTATTTTGCCTTAATTGTGCTGATGTGAATGCATGGCTTTCTTTTGTTATTACATGTTTTATTTTTCTGCATTACACCTTGTACTTATCCTGTCAAAATGAACAACTTTTCAATTTATGTACAGGTGGAGAAATCTGTTAACACTTCTAAACTAATTACATTGTGCATCCATTATATAGGTCATTAATAAAAACCCTTAGCTTTTGTTTGTCACATCTAATACATGCTCTTGTTATGATTAATAACCTCGACTACATTATTATTTTAAACAAATAAATATGGCAGCATCTGTTAAGTTTTGCAGTGTTCTTAAGTATTTCAGGTACTTCTTTTTCTGATATCTTCTTTTTGAAAGGCTTTAGCTGCTTTTTTTCTTTAGCAGTCTCAAGACATTTTTGAGATATTCCATAGACTCATAGATTAGTACTAAGCTAATTGCCCTTGCGAGCCATTTTAAGCCTAGCCAATTGTCCCTTGAGAGACTCAAATCCTGCACCTTGTGTTTGCAAGGCAAACACCTTAACCATTAGGCCACCCTCCCAACGGTGTACCTATATGTCTTTGTCTTGTTTTTTGTCACATATTGTAGGATATTATTGTTGCTTTGGTGCTTTGTGACTTTTTGTAATTCTGTAAATCCAAATAAATCAGTTCTTTACAATAACTTAAATCCACAAATATGGAATTCCTTCAGTTAGACTCCATTATGATCAGCTGTTTAATATTTCTCAAAGTAGTGTGGTTTACATACTGGGTAAACATACTGTGAACTAGGGTTCGAATCTTATCTTGTAATTTTCTTATGTGGTATGACTCAGGATAACTCATTTAATTTCAGTGTGTGTGTGTGTGTGTGTGTGTGTGTGTGTGTGTGTGTGTGTGTGTGTGTGTGTGTGTGTGTGTTACTGTGTTTCATTTTAAGACAACCATGAATGGTTCGGTGGGAGTTAAACTCAATATAAAGACATTTTCAAAAAGCTCTACATTTTGTTGAATAGCCAGTGGAAAAATACATTTAATTTCCTCAGTAAATAGCTTAAAATAGGCATATATATGGGCTACTGCAGCTTTCTTTGTAGAATCATATTCATAGGTTCATAGGTTCATAGGTTCATACTAGGCTATCTGCCCGAGGGCATTTACAAGCCTAGCCAATCGTTTTGTGGCTTACGCCACCCCTTTAGTATGGGGAACTATACCCATTATTTTGCTGTGCCTCTGTCGAGCAGTGACACTGAGGTAATCCCTGGGGTATATCTGCGATCTCCCATCCATTGGTCAAGATTTCTCTTGAACAAGGCCAGCGAGGTGCTCTGCCTCACATGTACCGGGATTTTGTTCCACAGCATAGGGAGTCTTTGGGTGATGAATCTATCCCTCCAGCACGTCCTATTAATAGCCGTGTCAAGGTTTAAGTCTCCCGCCCTTGTGGCTCTGATGGATCTAGATTTTTGAGGTGAAGCATATTCATCAAATCTGGGTTTGACATGGCCTTGTATGTTAGGCAAAGGTCACCTCTGAGCAAGGTGCGACTGAATAGAGCTGGAGTTCTTTCAGTCGGGCAGCATAGGACAGATTTTTGAGACCCTTTATCCTTGTGGTGAGGAACTTTTGTGGCCTCTCCAGCTGCTGCAAGTGTCGGGTCAGATACATTCCGAATGGGGCATTGTACTCAATCATTGGTCTGATGAGTGATGAGTAAAGGGAGACTATGACCTCCCTTGATCTAGATGAGAATCCCTTCATGATAAGGTGGGCAATGTAGAAGGTCTTCCTAACTACTTTAGCTACATGGGTGTCGAATGACAGACTACTATCAACCTGGGTCCCCAGGTCCCTGATAACTTCTTCTGTGCTCAGTGGATTGCCACCTATTTGGTAGCTAGGGGTAACCTTGTTTTTCCCGAAGGGTATGACTATGCATTTTTTGGCATTTAACTTTAGGCCGTGGCTCTGGCACCAGTTATCCGTTTCTGTGAGACCCTTCTGAAGGATATCTGTGTCAGATGTGTTTTCTACTATGGCGCCCAGTTTGCAGTCATCTGCAAACTTTGTCAGCCATAACCCTCCTGTGTTTGCTTGTACTTCGGAAAAGTAGATGCCAGTATCCTCCCTGGGATTCATGACTGTCTTGTCTATGATGTTACCAAGCCAGCACTATTTACATTGCATGCATGATGACCAGCAATACTAATAATACATTTTTGCAGCAAGGCCACTGTGTACAATAAGCATTTCCTTGGTGCAGCCCCAGCACAGCCCCACAGCTAATTACTTTATTTTACCTCAGTTAAGTATGAGCAGCAGAGGTAAACACTGACAGTGTGATAACACCTCCAGTAGTCATTGTAAGTTTATGCACATAGAATTACAATGATGATGCAATGAATGACAAAATAAATAAAGAAATATATATATACACACACACACACACACACACACACACACACACACACACACACACACACACACACACACCACACCACACCACACAGAAAAGTGCAAGAAAAAGGGTAGAATAAAGGTTATACTATAGCAACAGTTATATTATAGAAACAGAATCCATGGAGATGGAGAGAAAAATGTGAATAAGGAGGTGTGCAACAAAGCGTTGGTAGAAAAGCAGAAGAGAAAAAATGCTATGAAAATACGTGACTGTAGAATAATGTGAAATCTACACAGAACAGGTGAGATACAATAAAGTACAATGATATGGAGTCCTGCAGCAGTCTTAAACAATATCAGCATGTGATAAAAAACCACAACCAAAACTTAGAAAAACAAAATAATGAAGCGAAAAACGTCACCAAGCATCAGTTTATTCCAAATGTTGAGCGCTTTCTTAAGAACAATGTCAGACTTCTTCAGAACACAGTTTAAAATCACAATTAAGCTTAAATACAGCAATTAAGTCACATGACTAAAAATTCCACCCCTCAATTAATCCTTAAAACAATACATGCATCTAATATAAAGTTATACACATATAAACACCTACACAAATAGACACCTTGCCTGTGTTTGAAATCTAGCATCAAAATTCCTACTTACAAATTCCCCCATATGTACAAGCCCTTAGGAAAACACAAATTCAGCTTTTAATTTTAAAATACTATTTATAGTAATGGATTCATATAAACAAAGGGGTACAGTGGGATTACTCCTTAGCTGCCAAATCAGTTCTTTATATTCAAGTAAAATTTCATGTGACCCTCCCCACTGGTCAAAGCTAACTTTTTCTATACAAAAATACTTAAAAGAATGCGTGGGAAACCTGATAATATGTTTGGCTAATTACTTTTTGTCATACAGCCTGTGAATATCGTATTGGTGTTGGTGAATCCTTGTTTTAAACTTGTTCTTGCTTTTACCTATATAAAATGATGTACATTGTTGGCACAAAGCTATATACACCACATTAGTACTAAGACAGTTCAGCCTATGTCTAAAATACATGTTCCCCCACCTAGATGTAGACACTACCTCACCTTCCTTGATAAATCTGCACTGGTTAGAGTGGCCACATTTATTCATGCACCCACCCTGTAAACCCTTCCTACATCTCTCAAACATGGATTTAAAGCACAAATCCTTTTTGTATACCACATTTGGTTTGTGCCCAATTTTTTCAAGGTACTCTCCATCAGCTCTAAAAGTAGTCCAATTGTGGTTAATAATATTCTTTATGCCATCATATGGTAAAATCAATGCACGATGAAAATTGATACTTTCATGTGTGTTGCCCCCGCCCCCACCACCACCACCATCAGACAGTCCCCTCCTGGATTGGTTCCTAGCAGGGGAATGTACATTCCTTCCTGTCTTTTCCCGGTAACCTCGTTAATAATACTGTCAAGGAAACATAGGGGGTAACCCCTATTCACCAACATTTCTTACAAAACTGTACATTGTTCCACAAAGACTACATCCTCACTAACCATACGGGCTAGCCTTACCATTTGCCCCCTCACTAGTGATTTCTTTTGATGAACTGGGTGAAAACTTTTGTAGTGCAATAGGGCATTCGAATAGGTGGGTATCCTATAGAGATTAGAAGCAAATCTCTTCTCCACCCTGTTTTTAACAATCAAAACATCAAGATAATGCAGTATATCTGCATCTACCTCCATAGTAAATTGAAGGAAAGTAGTACTTGAATTAAGAAATTCAAAAAATTCATTCAACCTTTCTCTACCCGCAACCCAAAAGATGACTATGTCATCCAGGAAGCATCCATAAAATGTCCAACATCTGCTGAAATCTGAGTTAAATATCTGTTCCCTCTCCCAGTTGGCCAATGCAATATTGGCAAATGTGAGGGCACAAACTGCTCCCATCACTACTCCTTTTAACTGGTGAAACAATTGATTTTCAAAAATTATATAGTTGTTTCCCAATATTATGTCCATAAGCGCTACAGTAGTAAAAACTTTACCATTATCAATCCTTGGATGTTTGCACAGAAATTCTTGAAACATTTCTAGCCCCTCCTCATGGGGTATTGCAGAATGTAGATCACAGGCATCTATGGTTACAAATAGCAGTTCTTCAGAATACATTTGGTTAGAAACCTTGGACAAAAAGTCCCATGAGTCTCTAAATATATAACTACATTCTGACAACAACCCTTTAATGTTCTTTTCCACAAATTTTACTAAAGGGAGCATCTTAGAGGCTTTTGCATCAACAATCGGCCTCAATGGAGGATCACTGATGCATTTATGGGTCTTCAGTATATCAAATATGGTAGGTGTCCTTGGGTGGGACACCTTTGAAAAAGTCCAGGTCACTCGAGGTAATTTAAGCTGTAAATCAATCCTATGCTAGGCAATATTCATTTTGTTACATGAAACTTCCTCATATGTATCACTGTATAAAATAGGTTCATAGGTTCATAGGTTGGTACTAGGCTATTGGCTCTAGGGACTATACAAGCCTAGTCATAACAATTCCTGGCTATTTCTTCCCACAGTATTTACTT
The DNA here is from genome assembly GCF_019279795.1 of Protopterus annectens. Lineage (NCBI taxonomy): Eukaryota > Metazoa > Chordata > Ceratodontiformes > Protopteridae > Protopterus > Protopterus annectens. Next base: position 1,764,273,877 of record NC_056731.1, read on the forward strand.
CCCTGGACCCCTGTCTATCAGGGCGACTGACATGATCCCTGGGGTGAATGTCCTATCTCCAATCCAATCATCAAGGTTCCTTTTGAAGAGGCCCAAAGAGGCGCTCTGCTTGACATGTATGGGCAGTCTATTCCAGAGTCTGTTGAGTCTCTGGGTCAGGAACCTATCCCTCCAGCATGTTTTGTTCTTTGTGATGACAAGGTTTAGATCCCTGGAGCGTGTGTCTCTGAGGGACTGGGATTTCATTAAGTGTAGCATGTCCAGCAGCTCTGGGTTTGACATGGCCTTGTATGTTAAGTAGAGATCGCCCCTGAGTAGACGATATGCGACAGAGTATAGGTGGATTTTTTTAGACGGTCAGCATAGGGCATCTACTTTAAGCCTGTGATTCTTTTAGTGAGGTATTTCCATGGCCTTTCCAGTTGTTGCAGATGTTTTGAGAGGTATATACCAAATGGGGCGTTGTATTCTATAATGGGTCTAATGAGGGATGAGTACAGTGGGACAATGACCTCCTTTTTTCTGGATGAAATGCAATTACTGGTGTGCCACATTGAAGAATTTCCTGACTGTTGTGGTTATGTGGTTATCAAAGATGAGACCACTGTCTACCTGTGTCCCTAAGTCTCTTATCAGATTTTCAGTGTTTAGGGTACAACGTTTTTACAAAAGGGGATGACAATGCATTTTTTGGCATTGAGCCTGAGGCCATGGCTTTGACACCAGGCATCTGTCTCAGTGAGGCCCTTTTGTAGGATGTCCACATCGTTAGGAGTTTTGATTATGGCTCCTAGTTTGCAGTCATCTGTGAATTTCATTAGCCAAAGACCTTCTGTGTTAGCCTGTACTTCAGAGAAGTAGATACCAATCAGGAGAGGACCCAGGACTGAACCCTGTGGTACTCCACTTGTCACTGCTTTGAGGTCAGATTTGGAGTCTGCAACTTTTACAGTGTGGGTTCTGTCAGTGAGCCAGTTGGCAACCCATCTTGTGACATAGGGATTTATACCTAGTTTAGTGAGTTTAGCTATAATTCCAGAATGGGGGATGGTATTGGCGAGGTCAAGATAGGCTGTGTGAACCACCTTACCCTCATCTACGGCTTTGGTGACTGCCTCAAAGAAGTCGATCATGTTCAGGAGGCATGATCTGCCTTTCACAAACTCGAACTGGGTGGGATCCAGAGTTTGGAGGTTACCAATGTCTTTGTTTATGACTTCCATGATGATACGTTCCATGGCCTTGCAGACCAGGCTCATCAGTCTAATAGGTCGATAGTTCCCGGGATCAGTGGTGGCTCCCCCTTTGTGGATTGGGATAACTGTTGCTGTGCGCCATTCAGTGGGCACAAAGCCTGATGTGAGGCTATTATTGAACATGGTGCTTAAGTGGGGAGCCAGTTCGTTCTGAAGTTCCTGTAAAACGCAGCCTGGGATGTTGTCCGGTCCCATGGATGCTGTGTTTTTGGCTTTAGAGAGTGCAGCTTTTACCTGCGTAGTTGTGATTACAGGGACTCTGCATTCTTCCTGTATAGATATGGGCCCTTTAGGGGGTGAGAGGCGGGTAAAGTTAGCACTGAACCTATCTGCCAGAATGTTGCAAAATCAGTTGGTTCTGTAATTTTCTTGCCTTTGTGCTGTAACTCAGAGCAGATCTGGGTGTTGCCATCGAGATTCTTGACATAGCTATAGAATGCTTTGTGGCTGTCCTTGGAATTAGTGGCAATTTTGTTTTCATAGCTAGTTTTGGAGGATCTTATAAGGGATCTTATCTTCTTACTGAGGCTGACCTGGGAGCTCCTCCACTCATGGGATTTTACTCCCTTTTGCAACAGTTTCTTCCTTCTGTTGTACAGTTTGTTTATGGCAGGGGACCACCAGATTGGCTTCCTTTTTTTTGGAGGATAGTGTCTTGGTTCTGTTTGGGATAGCACGATCCATGCACTCGTGTAAGTGCATTTGTGTAGGATTCAGCAGTTGTAACTGTATTGTCCATCTGCATGGGTGTCATGAAGTTCACCACTTCTGTCTTAAGAAGCACGAAGTTGGCTTTGGAGAAATTTTTTACTGTGGTATCCTTAATGGGGGGTGTGGGCGGGATGTGGATATCAAGGGTGATTAGCTTATGGTCGGATCGGACCAACAAGGAATTGACTTCAGGTGAGGAACACCGGTCACTCATGTTGGTAATGACTAGGTCTAGGATATTGTTGCCTCTGGTGGGGGTGTGGATAAGCTGATCCAGGGCATTAGAGTTTATGAATCCCAGAAAGCATTGAGCTAAGGAGTTGGTACATGAGTAGTTTTCCCAGTTAAAGGTGGGGTAGTTGAAGTCGCCCATTATTAGGGTGTTTAGTTGAACCCTAATATTTTCCAGTACATCAAGAAAACCTTAACACCTTGTTAACAACAAGTTAACACCTTGTTGACATATTCATTTGAGTCCATCACCACAAGTCCCCCACCTTTGTCAGGTTTCATAATCCTGATCTGTGTGAGAACCTTGATCTCTGTTAACAATTTCTGCTCTTGCATAGTCAAATTGTACACATCATAATTGCCCCTGTTTTCTTCAATAAACTTCCTGATGTCATATTCACACATTTTTTCATAAATGCCTAATAAAGGGTGTAGCATTGACTTAAAGACAGTAGGTCTTTTACATGCATTTGTACCGTGCACTACATAGTTACCATGAAAAATGATTCCTAAGTTCAATTTTCTAACAAACAGTTTCAACTGTATAATTACATCTTCAATACTCCCAGTTCTTGCTGGCACAAAGGTCATCCCTTTGTCAAACAAGTCAGTCCACACATTAGTAACTTCTACAGAACTATAGTTAAAAATTTTAAAATCACCAATTGCATTTGGGACTATTTTATATTGTGATACATCTTCTACCATCTGTAGTTGTCTCTCTCCCTCCCCCTGCCTTTCCAGTGGGATGAACCTCTCCAGTGATGGTTCATCTGGGGGTATGTTGTTTGTACTTGTTCCCCTACATGTGGTTCCTGTCTCTGCCCCTGATTCACAAGTCTATCCAACCTCCTCAGAGGATGAGACTCTAAAGGGCTAGCAGATGAACTATCTTCATCATCTCCCTCTAAAATAACCCCCCAGTTGTCAAATTCACATTATTGTCAATATTATTGTTGTTGTTGTGCCCATTTGGGCCCCAGGGTGGACTAGGGTAGGCTTTCCCTGCTTCATAGTCCCTTTTATCCCGCCACAGTTTATCTGTTTTTTTTTTTTTGTTTTTAAGTACATCAATCTTATTCTCAATATCTTTAAATACATTTAAATAATCACATTTCCTATATTCAAACAAAAAAATCATTCTTTAAATTAACATCCAACCTCTCAATAGTCCCTTTAAGCTTGTCAATTTTCTTTTTCTTATGTCTTACAAGCAGGCTTAAAAGTTCACAACCTTGCTTGTTAAAAAGCTCTAATAACTCACTGGGTAATTGAGCCTTTTACAAGTCCATTGGGGTATTTCCAGCTTCTTAGGCCCTTTGGTACCTGTTCCCTCTAGATGCATTCTTCCAAATAAGAATTTTCCAGTTGTAATTTCCTTAACTGGAAAGTCAAGTCTTTAATGTTCTTAATTTGTGAATTAAGGCTGCCATAATCCGTTTCTCAGGCAGCCGCGCTGAAAGAAAAGCCACTTCTGTCTAGCCAGCCATGCAAGGAAAACGCCTCTTCCTGTTCTTCTTCGCTCACACTTCCATTACCATAGAAACCAACAGACGCTCATCCAAAGTACGAATATCCTGCTGATTCCTCTAGGCAGGAGTTATAATATCTTGGCTGGAAGCCTGGGTCGAAATACCCATAAATCTTCTCTCCATATTCCCCAAACTGGAAAGGTTCACAGACAAATTGTGATTTAAAGTCTCTATAAGCACTGACAAGTTCCCAATAGAAGAAGACAAATCCTGGCATGTACAACTGGAGCTGTGAGCTCCGTTTTCACTGCCATTCTTCCTTCAACTGATAAAAAGAAAAAAAAACAACTTATAAAAACAAAATAATGAAGTGAAAAACATCACCAAGCACCAGTTTATTCCAAATGTTGAGCGTTTCTTAATAACAATGTCAGACTTCTTCAGAACACAGTTTAAAATCACAATTAAGCTTAAATGCAGCAGTTAAGTCACGACTAAAAATTCCACCCCTCAGTTAATCCTTAAAACAATACATACATCTAATATAAAGTTATACACATATAAACACCTACACACATAAACACCGTGCCTGTTTTTGAAATCTAACATCAAAATTCCTACTTACAAATGCCCCCATATGTACAAGACCTTAGGAAAACACAAATTTAGCTTTTAATTTTAAAATACTATTTGTAGTAATGGATTTATTTAAACCATGGAGTACAGTGGCATTACTCCTTAGCTGCCATATCAGTTCTTTACATTCAAGTAAAATTTCATGTGGCCCTCTCCTCTGGTCAAAACTAAATTTTTCTTTACAAAAATACTTAAAAGAATGTGAGGGGAACCTGATAATATGTTTGGCTAATGAATTTTTGTCATACAGCTTGTGAATATCATATTGGTGTTGGTAAATCCTTGTTTTAAACTTGTTCTTGGTTTTACCTATATAAAATGAGGTACATTGTTGGTGCAAAGCTATATACACCACATTAGTACTACGACAGTTCAGTCTATGTCTAAAATACATGTTCCCCCACCTAGGTACAGACACTTCCTCACCTTCCTTTCATAAATCTACACTGGTTACAGTGGCCACACTTATTCATGCGCCCACCCTGTAAACCCTTCCTACATCTCTCAAGCATGGAGTTAAAGCACAAATTTTTTTTGTATACCACATTTGGTTTGTGTCCAATTTTTCAAGGTACTCTCCATCAGCTCTAAAAGTAGTCCAGTTGTGGTTAATAATGTTCCTTATGCCATCAAAATGTATGTTATGTGGTAAACTCAATGCACAATGAAAAGTGATACTTTCATGTCTGCTGCACCCCCCTACCATCAGACAGTGCCCTCCTGGACTGGTTCCTAGCAGGAGAACATACATTCCTTCCTTTCTTTTCCTGGTAACCTCGTTAGTAATACTGTCGAGGAACCATAGGGGGTAACCCCTATTCAGCAACATTTCTTTCAAAACTCTACATTGTTGAACAAAGACTACATCCTCACTAACCATATGGGCTAGCCCTACCATTTGCCCCTTCACTAGTGATTTCTTTTTTTGAACTGGGTGAAAACTTTTGTAGTGCAATATAGCATTTGAATAAGTAGGTTTCCTATAGAGATTAGATTCAAATCTCTTCTCCATCCTGTTTTTAACAATCAAAACATCAAGATAATGCAGTATATCTGCATCTACCTCCATAGTAAATTGAAGGAAAGTAGTGCTTGAATTAAGAAATTCTAAACATTTTTTCAACCTTTCTCTACACGCTACCCAAAAAATGATATGTCATCTAGGAAGCATCCATAAAATATCCAACATCTGCTGAAATCTGAGTTAAATATCTGTTCCCTCTCCCAGTTGACCAATACAAAATTGGCAAACGTGGGGGAACAAACTGCCCCCATCACTACTCCTTTTAACTGATGAAACAATTGATTTTCAAAAATTCTATAGTTGTTTCCCAATATCATGTCCATAAGTGCCAAAATAGTAGAAACTTTACCATTATCAACCCTTGGATGTTTGCACAGAAATTCTTGAAACATTTCTAGCCCCTCCTCATGGGGTATTACAGAATATAGATTACAGACATCTATGGTTACAAATAGCAGTTCTTCAGAGTTCATTTGCTTAGAAACCTTGGACAAAAAGTCCCATGAGTCTCTAAATATATAACTATATTCTGACAACAACCCTTTAATGTTCTTTTCCACAAATTTTGCTAAAGGGAGCATCTTAAAGACTTTTGCATCAACAGTCAGCCTCAATGAAGGCTCATTGATGCATTTATGGGTCTTCAGTATACCAAATATGGTGGGGTTCTTTGGGTGGGACACCTTCAGAAAGTCCAGGTCACTCGAGGTAATTTGATTATTTAACAACAAGTCTTCAAGTTGCAAATCAATCCTATGACAGGCAATATCCATTTTTTACATAAAACTTCCTCATATGTATCACTGTATAAAATAGGTTCATAGGTTGGTACCAGGCTATTGGCTCTAGCCATAACAATTCCCTGGCTATTTCTTCCCACAGTATTTACTTCCCTGGACTCTTGTCTAGCAGGGTGACTGATGTGATCCCTGGGGTGAATTTCATATCTCCCATCCAATCATCATGGTTCCTTTTAAAGAGGCCCAAAGAGGCGCTGTGCTTGACATGTATGGGCAGTCTATTCCAGAGTCTGGGGAGTCTCTGAGTCAGGAACCTATCCCTCCAGCATGTTTTGTTCTTTGTGATGACAAGGTTTAGATCCCTGAAGTGTGTGTCAGTTGAGGGACTGGGATTTCATTAAGTGTAGCATGTCCAACAGCTCCAGGTTTGACATGGCCTTGTATGTTAAGCAGAGATCGCCTCTGAGTAGACGATATGCAACAGAGTATAGGTGGAGTTGTTTTAGATGGTCAGCATACAGCATCTGCTTTAGGCCTGTGATTCTTTTAGTGAGGTATTTCTGCGGCCTTTCCAGTTGTTGCAGATGTCTTGAGAGGTACATACCAAACGAGGCATTCTATTCTATAATGGGTCTAATGAGGGATGAGTACAGTGGGACAATGACCTCCATTTGTCTGGATGAAAAGCAATTAGTGATGAGGTGTGCCACATAGAAGGATTTTCTTACTGTTGTGGTGATGTGGTTATCAAAGATATGACCACTGTCCACCTGTGTCCCTAAGTCTCTTATCACACTTTCGGTGTTTAGTGTACTGCCAAATTTGTGGTAATTCATGGGTACATGTTTTTTCCCAAAGGGGATAACTATACATTTTTTGGCATTGAGCTTGAGCCCATGGCTCTGGCACCAAGCATCTGTTTCTATAAGGCCCTTTTGTAGCATATCCACATCATTTGGGGATTCAATAATGGCTCCCCAGTTTGCAGTCATCTGTGAACATTGTTAGACAGAGTCCCTTAGTGCTGGCCTGTACTTCAGAGAAGTAGATGCCAAACAAGAGAGGTCCCAGGACTGAGCCCTGAGTTACTCCACATGTCACTTGTCTGGAGCTGGATTAGGAGTCGGCTACTTTTACAGTGTGGGTTCTGTCAGTCAGTAAGTAAGCAACCCATCAAGTGGCGTAGGGATTAATGCCAGCTTAGTAAGTTTATCTATGATTCCAGAGTGGGGGATGGTGTCGAAGGCCTTGGTGAGGTCCCGATAGGATGTTTGGACCACCTTACCCTTGTGCATGGCTCTGGAGACTGATTCGAAGAAGTCAATCAGGTTCAGGAGACAGGATTGGCCCTTCATCAACCCAAACTGTGTGGAGTCCAGTGTTTCAAGGTCGCCAATGTCTTTGTTTATAAGTTCAATGATAATACGTTCCATGGCCTTGCAGATCAGGCTCGTCAGACTGATAGGGCGGTAGTTCCTGGGATCCAAGGTGGATCCTCCATGTGGAGTGGGAGTTTGTAAGTCTCGAACCCAGGACCCTGCACACCACAGCCAAAGTGATTTACCACTAAGCCATGTCAGATAAATAGATAACATCTTGTTGACATATTCATTTGAGTCCATCACCCCAAGTCCCCACCTTTGTCAGGTTTCATAATCCTGACCTGTGTGAGACCCTTGATCTCTGTTAACAATTTCTCCTCTTGCATAGTCAAATTGTAAACATCAAGATTGCCACTATTTTCTTCTATAATCCTCTTGATGTCATATTCACACATTTTTTCATAAATGCCTAATAAAGGGTGTAGCGGTGGGGTAAAGACACTAGGTCTTTTACATGCATTTGTACTGTGCACTACAATGTTACCATGAAAAAATATTTCTAAGTTCAGTTTTCTGACAAACAGTTTCAACTGTATAATTGCATCTTCAATACTCCCAGTTCTTGCTGGCACTAAGCTAAGCCCTTTGTCAAACAAATCAGGCCGCGCATTAGTAACTTCTACAGAACTATAGTTAAAATTTTTAAAATCACCAATTGTGTTTGGGACTATTTTATATTGTGGTACATCTTCTACCATCTGTAGTTATCTCTCCCCCTCCCCCTGCCATTCCAGTGGGATGAACCTCTCCAGTGATGGTTCCTCTGGGGGTATGTTGTTTGTACTTGTTCCCCTACATGTGGTTCCTTTCTCGGACCCTGATTCACAAGTCTCTCCGACCTCTTCAGAGGATGAGACTCTAAAGGGCTAGCAGGTGAACTATCTTCATCATCTCCCTCTAAAATAACCCCCCAGTTGTCAAATTCACATTACTGTCAATATTATTGTTGTTGTTGTGCCCATTTGGACCCCAGGGTGGACTAGGGTAGGCTTTCCTTGCTTCATAATCCCTTTTATCCCGCCACAGTTTATCTGTTTTTTTTTTTTTGTTTTTAAGTACATTAATCTTACTCTCAATATCTTTAAATACATTTAAATAATCACATTTCCTAGATTCAATCAATAAATCATTCTTTAAATTAACATCCATCCTCTCAATAGTCCCTTTAAGGTTGTCAATTTTCTTTTTCTTATGTCTTACAATCAGGCTTAAAAGTTCAAAACCTTGCTTGTTAAAAAGCTCTAATAACTCATTGGGTAATTCAGAGCCTTTTACAAGTCCATTGTGGTATTTCCAGCTTCTTAGGCCCTTGGTGCCTGTTCCCTCTTGATGCATTCTTCCAAATAAGAATTTTCCAGTTGTAATTTCCTTAACTGGAAAGTCAAGTTTTTAATGTCCTTAATTTGTGAATTAAGCTGCCATAATCCATTTCTCGGGCAGCCGCACTGAAAGAATATCCACTTCTGTCTAGCCAGCCACGCAAGGAAAATGCCTCTTCCTGTTATGTTTCTCTCACACTTCCATTACCATAGAAATCAACAGACACTCATCTGAAGTATGAATATCCTGCTGATTCCTCTGGGCAGGAGTTATAATAGCTTGGCTGGAAGACTGGGTTAAAATGCCCATAAATCTTCTCTCCATATTCCCCAAACCAGCAAGGTTCACAGGCAAATTGTGATTTAAAGTTTCTATAAGCACTGACAAGTTCCCAGTAGAAGAAACCAAATCCTTGCATGTACAACAGGAGATGTGAGCTCTGTTTTACTCCCATTTTTCCTTTTTTCCTTCAACTGATAAAAAGCAAAAACCAAAACTTAGAAAAACAAAATAATGAAGCAAAAAACGTCACCAAGCACCAGTTTATTCCAAATGTTGAGCGCTTTCTTAAAAACAATGTCAAACTTCTTCAGAACACAGTTTAAAATCACAATTAAGCTTAAATACAGCAATTAAGTCATATGACTAAAAATTCCACCCCTCAATTAATCCTTAAAACAATACATACATCTAATTTAAAGTTATACACATATAAACACCTACACACATAAACACCTTGCCTGTTTTTGAAATCTAGCATCAACATTCCTACTTACAAATACCCCCATATGTACAAGCCCTTAGGAAAACACAAATTCAGCTTTTAATTTTAAAATACGATTTATAGTAATGGGGTCATTTAAACCAGGGGGCACAGTGGCATTACTCCCTAGCTGCCAAATCAGTTCTTTATATTCAAGTAACATTTCATGTGGCCCTCCCCTCTGGTAAAAAACTAACTTTTTCTATACAAAAATACTTAAAAGAATGTGTGGGAAACCTGATAATATGTTTGGCTAATGACTTTTTGTCATACAGCCTGTGAATATCATATTGATGTTGGTAAATCCTTGTTTTAAACTTGTTCTTGGTTTTACCTATATAAAATTACGTACATTGTTAGCACAAAGCTATATACACCACATTAGTACTATGACAGTTCAGCCTATGTCTAAAATACATGTTCCCCCACCTAGGTATTGACACTACCTCACCTTCCTTGATAAATCTGCACTGGTTAGAGTGGCCACATTTATTTGTGCACCCACCCTGTAAACCCTTCCTACATCTCTCAAGCATGGATTTAAAGCACAAATCCTTTTTGTATACCACATTTGGTTTGTGGCCAATTTTTTCAAGATACTCTCCATCAGCTCTAAAAGTAGTCCAGTTGTGATTAATAATGTTCCTTATGCCCCCAAAATGTATGTTATATGGTAAAATCAGTGCATGATGAAAATTGATACTTTCATGTCTGTTGCCCCCCCTACCTTGAGACAGTCCCCTCTTGGATTGGTTCCTAGCAGGGGAACGTACATTACTTCCTGTCTTTTCCTGGTAACCTCATTAATAATACTGTCAAGGAACCATAGGTGGCAACCCCTATTCAGCAACATTTCTTTCAGAACTGTATATTGTTCCACAAAGACTACATCCTCACTAACCATATGGGCTAGCCTTGCCATTTGCCCCTTCATTAGTGATTTTTTTTGATGAACTGGGTGAAAACTTTTGTAGTGCAATAGGGCATTTGAATAGGTGGGTTTCCTACAGAGATTAGATTCAAATCTCTTCTCCACCCTGTTTTTAACAATCAAAACATCAAGATAATGCAGTATATCTGCATCTACCTCCATAGTAAACTGAAGGAAAGTAGTGCTTGAATTAAGAAATTCGAAACATTCATTCAACCTTTCTCTACCCGCTACCCAAAAAATGACTATGTCATCTAGGAAGCATCCATAACATGTCCAACATCTGCTGAAATCTGACTTAAATATTTGTTCCCTCTTCCAGTTGGCCAATACAATTTTGGCAAATGTGTGGGTACAAATTGCCCCCCATTGCTACTTCTTTTAACTGGTGAAACAATTGATTTTCAAAAATTATATAGTTGTTTCCCAATATTATGACCATAAATGCCATAATACTAGAAACTTTACCATTATCAACCCTTGGATGTTTGCACAGAAATTCTTAAAACATTTCTAGCCCCTCCTCATGGGATATAACAGAATATAGATCACAGACATCTATGATTACAAATAGCAGTTTTTCAGAGTACATTTGTTTAGCAATCTTGGACAAAAAGTCCCATGAGTCTCTAAATATATAATTACATTCTGACAACAACTCTTTAATGTTCTTTTCCACAAAGTTTGCTAAAGGGAGCATCTTAGAGGCTTTTGCGTCAACAGTCGGACTCATTGGAGGATCATTGATGCATTTATGGGTCTTCGGTATACCAAATATGGTGGGGGTCCTTGGGTGGGACAACTTGAGAAAGTCCAGGTCACTCGAGGTAATTTGATTATTTACCAATAAGTCATCAAGCTGTAAATCAATCCTATGATAGGCAATATTCATTTTGTTACATGAAACTTCCTCATATATATCACTGTATAAAATAGTTAACATCTTGTTGACAAATTCATTTGAGTCCATCGCCATAAGTCCCCCACCTTTGTCAGGCTTCATAATCCTGACCTGTGTGAGACCCTTGATCTCTGTTAACAATTTCTACTCTTGTATAGTCAAATTGTACTCATCAAAATTGCCCCTATTTTCTTCTATAAACTTCCTGATGTCATATTCACACATTTTTTCATAAATGCTTAATAAAGGGTGTAGCGGTGGGACACTAGGTCTTTTACATGCATTTGTATTGTGCACTACATTGTTACCATGAAAAAATATTCCTAAGTTCAATTTTGTAACAAACAGTTTCAACTGAATAATTGCATCCTCAATACTCCAAGTTCTTGCTGGCACAAAAGCCAGCCCTTTGTCAAACAAATCAGCTCATGCATTAGTAACTTCTACAGAACTATAGTTAAAATTTAAAAAATCACCAATTGTGTTTGGGACTATTTTATATTGTGGCACATCTTCTACCATCTGTAGTTGCCTCTCCCCCTGCCCCTGCCATTTCAGTGGGATGATCCTCTCCAGTGTTGGTTCCTCTGGGGGTATGTTGTTTGTACTTGTTCCCCTACATGTGGTTCCTGTCTATGCCCCTGATTCATAAGTCTGTCTGACCTCCTCAGAGGATGAGACTCTAAAGGGCTAGCGGGTGAACTATCTTTATCATCTCCCTCTAAAATAACCGCCCCCCCCAGTAGTCAAATTCACATTACTGTCAATATTATTGCTGTTGTGCCCATTTGCGCCCTGGGGTGGACTAAGGTAGGCTTTCCCTGCTTCATAACCCCTTTTATCCCGCCACAGTTTATCTGCTTTTTTGTTTTTAGTTACATCATTCTTACTCTCAATATCTTTAAATACATTTAAATAATCACATTTCCTAGATTTAAACAAAAAATCATTATTTAAATTAACATCCAGCCTCTCAATATTCCCTTTAAGTTCGTCAATTTTCTTTTTGTTATGTCTTACAAGCAGGCTTAAAAGTTCACAACCGTGCTTGTTAAAAAGCTCTGTTATACAACGACCCCCCATTAATATTCCAAAACGTGCATGCTGATTGGTCAGCATGCACGTTGTAAATCAGAGTTATAGTAATGGAAAAAGGTCCGGTCTCCCGGACTTTTTCCATTAGTATAACTCTTTTTTAACAGCAACGGAGAACGCAAGATCTCCGTTGCTTTTTACACACTGTCTCGCTATGTTAAAGGAGTTTAATATAGTGAGACAGCTTTAAAAAAATTAACGGAGATCTTCCTATCTCCGTTGCTTTTTTTAAAGGTGTCTCGCTATGTTAAATGGGTTTAACATAGCAAGACAGCTTTAAAAAAAGCAACGGATATTCTCTGTTGCTTTTTTTAAAGCTGTCTCGCTATGTTAAACTCCTTTAACATAGCGAGACAGTTTGTAAAAAGCAACTGAGATCTTGCTTTTTCCGTTGCTTCCACCCACAGCTCTGATGTACTGCGTAAGCATACACATACGCAGTACATCAGAACTGCCGCAGAATACCAGACAGCTGCGGAAGGGCAACAAGGAGGCATTATACAATGCCATTATTTAAGAAAAGTAATTATTTTTTTTCTTAAATAATGTCATTGTATAATAGCAATAACCCACTTCTGGGTGTGGGTAATGTTGGATTTACCCACGGTTATCTTTGTTTGGACACTCGGGCTTCGCTCTCGTGACCAAACCACACCAACCGTGGGTAAATCCAGCATTACCCACATCCAGGCATGGGTTATTGCTATAATAACTCATTGTGTAATTCAGAGCCTTTTACAAGTCCATTGGGGTATTTCCAGCTTCTTAGGCCCTTCGGTACCTGTTCCCTCTTGATGTATTCTTCCAAATAAGAATTTTCCAGTTGTAATTTCCTTAACCGGAAAGTCAGGTCTTTAATGTTCTTAATTTGTGAATTAAGGCTGCCATAATCCATTTCTCAGGCAGTCATGCTGAAAGAAAAGCCACTTATTTCTAGACAGCTACACAAAGAAAACGCCTCTTCCTGTTCTTCTCTCACACTTCCGTTACCATAGAAATCAACAGACGCTTGTCCAAAGTACAAATATCCTGCTGATTCCTCTGGGCAGGAGTTATAATGTCTTGGCTGGAAGCCTGGGTCAAAATACCCATAAATCTTCTCTCCATGTTCCCCAAACCGGCAAGATTCACAGAAAAATTGCAATTTAAAGTCTCTATAAGCCCTGGCAAGTTCCCAATTGAAGAAGCCAAATCCAATTGAAGAAGCCAAATCCTGGCATGTACATGGAGCTGTGAGCTCCGTTTTTGCTCCCATTCATCCTTTAACTGATAAAAAACAAAACTTAGAAAAACAAAATAATGAAGTGAAAAACATCACCAAGCACCAGTTTATTCCAAATGTTGAGCGCTTTCATAAGAACAATGTCAAACTTCTTTAGAACATAGTTTAAAATCACAGTTAAGCTTAAATACAACAATTAAGTTACATGACTAAAAATTCCACCCCTCAATTAATCCTTAAAACAATACATATATTTAATATAAAGTTATACACATATAAACACATGCACACATAAACACCTTGCCTGTTTTAGAAATATAGCATCAAAATTCCTTCTTATAAATATCCCCATATGTACAAGCCCTTAGAAAAACACAAATTCAGCTTTTAATTTTAAAATACTGTTTATAGTAATGGATTCATTTAAACCAGTGGGTACAGTAGCATTACTCCTTAGCTGCCAAATCAGTTCTTTATATTCAAGTAAAATTTCATGTAGCCCTCCCCTCGTACAAGCCCTTAGAAAAACACAAATTCAGCTTTTAATTTTAAAATACTGTTTATAGTAATGGATTCATTTAAACCAGGGGGTACAGTAGAATTACTCCTTAGCTGCCAAATCAGTTCTTTATATTCAAGTAAAATTTCATGTAGCCCTCCCCTCTAGTCAAAACTAACATTTTCTAAACAGGAATACTTAAAAGAATGCATAGGAAACCTGATAATATGTTTGGCTAATGCATTTTTGTCATCCTGCTTGTGAATATCATATTGATGCTGGTAAATCCTTGTTTTAAACTAGTTCTTGGTTTTACCTATATAAAATGAAGTACATTGTTGGCATAAAGCTATATACACCACATTAGTACTATAACAGTTTAGTCTATGTCTAAAATACATGTTCCCCCACCCAGGTATAGACACTTCCTTACCTTCCTCGATAAATCTACACTGGTTACAGTGGCTACACTTATCCATGCGCCCACCCTGTAAACCCTTCCTACATCTCCCAATCATGGATTTAATGCACAAATGCTTTTTGTAAACCACATTTGGTTTTTGCGCAATTTTTTCAAGGTACTCTCCATCAGCTCTAAAATAGTCCAGTTGCGGTTAATAATGTTCCTTATGCCATCAAAGTGTATGTTATATGGTAAAATCAGTGCATGATGAAAATTGATACTTTCATGTCTGCTGCACCCCCCCTACCATCAGACAGTGCCCTCCTGGATTGGTTCCTAGCAGGGGAATATACGGTCCTTACTGTCTTTTCCTGGTAACCTCATTAATAATACTGTTGAGTAACCATCGGGGGTAACCATGAGTCCAGTGTTACCTCCTCCTCACCCTCTACCCTACTCACTTCTCCCTCATATTCCCTTGTTCCATTTTAGAGTTACCAAAGTTAAAGACAAAACACCAATCCTTGAAGATTTAAAACTTAGCTCACCAACTGGACCAGATAATCTTCTACCTTAGTTTCTTTTCCAATGTAATGAATTATTATTTACTCATCTATTTCATATTTATAACCTTTGCCTTACTCAAACGATCATGCCTAATATCTGAAAAAAAAATCTCACCACTCCCACCCCGCTGACTTTTTGCCCATCTCTATTCTGCCTACCCTCAAATAGTCCTTGAAAAATGTAAAAAACTCAGTCAGTACATCTCCAAATATAAGATTTTATCCTCAAAAGAGCATGGCTTTTGGACTGGTCTGAGCACCTCCACTGCTCTCTGGTCACTTTCTGATAGTATCATCCTTCATATGGACAAAGGCCTTCTGGTCAGTGCCGAGTTTATTAATCTCACAACAGCTTTTGACATGGTTAACCATAATATTCTTTTAGGTCATCTGGCCAAACTGGAGTCAGCCCTGATACAACCTAGTTCAGAAATATCTTTTCCAATTGGAACTTCTCTGTCCAATTTTAAAACTCTCTTTCTGCTTCCACTCTTCTTCTTAAAGTCCTTCAAGGTTCAATTTTTGCTGCACTCCTTTTTCAAGAGGGAGCTTATTTTTTCCATTTTCATTAACAAACTCTGGTAGCTCCCCATCTTACTGTATGCAGACGGCATGGTGTTATTCTGCTTAAACCTAACCCCCTCGGGCATGCAGCGACAACTACATGCTGATTTCAGGTCTGTTATTTGCTTATTGGTTTAAAAAACAAAAAATAATTCATAACATTTCCAAAATTAAAACAATATTTTTGTACCACTCTCAAATTACTCAAATGCATCAACTCCCAAACCCTTCTTGTTCATAATAACTTTGACAACATCATTGAACAGGTCAACTCTTCAAATACCTGTATTCGTGGCTTAAGCACTCACTATACTTTCTCTTTACCTAGAGCAGACATGAAAGAAAATAAATACCCTCCTATTTTGGTCCTATAAAATGTTCCCTTTTCTTTCAGGACCATTCATCTAGAAATGCCATATGCAAAGGAATGCTACAAGCTCAACTAGAATATGGGCATCAGCTGATTGTAGCTGCCTCCAAGAAAAATTCCACCACCATCCAAAATGCAACTTATCATATTTGCTGTTTTTTTCACTCTCTCCCCATAGGAATGAACACCATTGTATTATTCTTATTAAAGAATACTATCGACCTGTTCAATAATGTGCCAGCATTCTACATGGTTCCTGATTCTACAGGCTTTTCAAAGAACACTACTGCCCTTCCTTTGACCCCAATATTTTTAAGGCAAACCCCCAATTACAATCTGTAAAGTCTTAACCACTCTGGCCCACTCCTTTAGTGTCTCAGAACTAGACCTCTTTGTATTGATCATGCCTTCTACATCCTGGGTACCAGACTCTGGGAAACTCTCCCTCCTAATCTCAAAGGCATCTCTACTTACCCTTCATTTCATGCACAGCTTAAAGAACAGCTCAAAGTCAAGGCAGAATGCACATGCTTTTCAACTTCACCTAATCTGTCCTTCACCTTTCAGGGTCCACTCACTCTCCCTCTATTATATTTTCCATCTGTTACTTCATCTCCATACATTAATTAATTAAATATTCTAATGCATTGTAAATATCATATATAATTATATTTTCTGAAAAAAAAGAAAAATTTTGGAGTGAGTTGAATGAAGTGGTGATGACTGTACCCAAGGGTGAGAGAGTGGTGATTGGAGCAGACTTCAATGGGCATGTTGGTGAAGAGAACAGAGGGGATGAGGAAGTGATGGGTAGGTATGGTGTTAAGCAAAGGAATGCAGAAGGTCAGATGGTAGTGGATTTTGCAAAAAGGATGGACATAGCTGTGGTGAATACGTATTTTAACAAGAGGGAGGAGCATAGGGTAACATACAAGAGTGGAGGAAGATGCACACGGGAGGATTATATCTTATGTAGAAGGGTCAGTCTGAAGGAGATTGGAGACTGTAAAGTGGTGGCAGGGGAAAGTGTAATTAGGCACCATAGGATGGTGATTTGTAGGATGACACTAGTGATCAAAGAGAGGAGGATGAGGAGTGTGAGGGCAGCACCAAGGATTAAATGATGGAAATTTAAAAAGGGTAATTGTGAGGTGGAGTTCAGGTAAGAGTTAAGACAGGCACTGGGGGGGCAGTGAAGAATTACCAAACAGCTGGGTAACTACAGCAGAGCTAGTAAGGGAGACGGCTAGAAAGGTGCTTGGTGTGACATCTGGACAGAGGAAGGAGGACAAGGAGACCTGGTGGTGGAATGATGAAGTACAGGAGAGTATACAGAGAAAGAGGTTGGTGAAGAAGAAGCAGAACTGTCAGAGAGATGAAGAAAGTAGACAGGAGTATAAGGAGATGAGGTGCATGGCAAAGAGAGAGGTGGTGAAGGCTAAGGATAAGGCATATGAAGAGTTGTATGAAAGGTTGGACACTAAAGAGGGAGAAAAGGACCTGTACCGATTGGCTAGACAGAGGGACCGAGTTAGGAAAGATGTGCAGCAAGTTAGGGTGATAAAGGATAATGAGAGAAATGTACTCACAAGCGAGGAGAATGTGTTGAGCAGATGGAAAGAGTACTTTGAGGGGCTGATGAATGAAGTGAATGAGAGGGAGAGAAGGTTGGATGCTGTGCGGATAGTGACTCATGAAGTGCAGTGGATTAGCAAGGAGGAAGTAAGGATAGCTATGAAGAGGATGAAGAATGGAAAGGCTGTTGGTCCAGATGACATACCTGTGGAAGCATGGAGGTGTTTAGGTTAAATGGCAGTGGAGTTTTTAACTAGATTGTTTAATGAAATCTTGGAAAGTGAGATGATGCCTGAGGAATGGAGAAAAGGTGCTTTTGTACAGATTTTTAAGAATAAGGATGATGTGCAGAACTGTAGTAACTACAGAGGGATTAAATTGATCAGTCACAGCATGAAGTTATGGGAAAGAGTAGTGGAAGCTAGATTAAGAAGGGAGGTGGGATATATGTGTGAATGAGAGGGAGGATAGAGGAATGGCGAGGATGCAGGGAGTAGAGATGGCGAAAGTAGATGAGTTTAAATACTTGGGATCAACAGTTCAGAGTAAAGGTGAATATGGAAGAGAGGTGAAGAAGAGAGTACAGGCAGGATGGAGTGGGTGGAGAAGAGTGTCAGGAGTGATTTGTGACAGACGAGTGCCATTAAGAGTGAAAGGGAAGGTCTACAAGAGGGTAGTGAGACCAGCTATGTTATATGGGTTGGAGACAGTGGCATTGACAAAAAGGCAGGCGTCAGAGCTGTACGTGGCAGAGTTAAAGATGTTAAGATCTGCAATGGGTGTGACGAGGTTGGACAGGATTAGGAATTAGTATATTAGAGGGTCAGCCCATGTTGGAAGGTTTAGAGACAAAGCCAGAGAGGCAAGATAACATTGGTCTGGACATGTGCTGAGGATGGATGCAGAGTATATTAGGAAAAAGATGCTAAGGATGAAGCTGCCAGGTAACCAGAACAGAGGAAGGCCTAAGATAAGGTTTATGGATGTGGTGAGAGAGGACATGCAGGTGGTTGGTGTGACAGAGCAGGATGCAGAGGACAGGAAGAAATGGAAATAGATGATCCGCTGTGGCGACCCCTAACAGGAGCAGCCAAAAGAAGAAGAAAAATTACATTTTCTGTGCCTCTTCTTTATACCTACTTCAATTATTCTTAACTGTGTCCTCTCTCTTTACTCAAGTATCCCTTCCTCATATCCTTTCCTATATCTGCTAACCCACCCTATGGCATCTTATATTTTTTTACTGTTATGTTACCTCTGGTTTTCATTTTTCTGCAGAGGTTTGCATGTCTTTCCAACATTCACTGTTATTCTAGAAGTTCTGTGTCAATTTTGTTCCTGCAAGCTGAGCCTGAAATGGATCCATTTAGATCAGTGGTCTACCCTCATTACCAGACCAAATAAATAAATAACAAATATATAAATAAAATAAAAAACATCCCTAGTGTTTTGACAATGTACAAATCATTACAATACGTTTACACTCAAGTACTATGTATACATTATTTTACATTAGCATTATAAGTGATTAGTGCATCATACTGATTGTTTTGCAGACTAATACTAGGTAATCCATAATGGATTTTTACCCCTACCTACCTAACTGAGAAATTCTCTAGACCACAGCATAAGCAAGTGAAGCAATAGACAAACGTTATTGATGTTATCTGAAAACAAACATTTCAAGGGAATGTTAGAACAGTGTTGAAGAATGGAAAATGAGCATCATTAAACAACATATAACAATCATGGGATCTAAACACTCCACATAGTGTATTGACAATATACACATCACTTTGTGATTACAGTGAGCCATTAGGAGCTGTTACAATAAAACTAACATCACTTTATTTCAATGTTGCTTGGTGGCTTGCATCAATGGTTATCTTAGTTGCACAATGGATTCCATGATAGTAGAGTATTCAAATGATTTTTCTCAATTTTACCATAGGAATAAAATTGTCATTTCTCTGTGCTGTCTATTGTCACACACGTAACTACAGAACGATTTTTTTCCCTTTATAAGCCTCTTTTAGGCATACATTTAATGTGGTAATGTATTTTTGATAAGATTAAAGGTTGAAAAGGAAATATAACAGAGATGAAAAAGGGCAGCAAGCAGAGAGAACAATTCAAGGAAAGAGGACGAGGACTAAGTAGGATGAAAAAGAAGATGGAGACATACCAATGGTTCTGACCCCGTGCCTTTCATATTAATATGTATGACATATAACAGTGTATTACCAAGGGGAGCCACTGAAGTAGTCAGACTAAAAATGGGTCAGAAATCACACATATCATGGAAATGTACCACATTCACAGAGTAATATCAAAAATCATAAAAAGCATTCAAAGGATTGAAATCAAGGCTTTTGTACTCTTATTCTCCATAGTAATGCACTGTCAAGGGCAGCCACTGAAGCTGTCAGGCTGTATTGGGTCATTAAAAAGACACATATCAGTGATACTTGGCACATCTTTTGAGAGGATAACAAATAGTTTAAAACATCATACAAGTCCCATGAGAGTCAAAAATACATCGACACATAAGAAATCCTTTGATGACTATGTCAACCCATCGCACAGCTAGAATGATACAGTTAACTTAAATGCATTGTACACTTACCTGCTGATGTGCACCTATGTTTAGCTCACTTGCATGACATAAGGCAAGATCATAATGTGTTCAAAGGACCTATCATCATTTTTTGCCATAGGGCAATAAGTGTCATTTCTTTGTGGTTATATGTGACCACTGGCTTTGCTCTCTACCAGTAGTTCTTTTACAATCCTTTTCTGGGCATGGGTGTTGTGTTTATTTATTTTTTGAGCTGGTTGAAGACTGGAAATGGGAATATAGGACTGAGGTGAAAAGGGGAAGCAGACACATGACTTGCGGTAATAAGAATGGGCAGGACGGAGATGGGATATGACCATAGTTCTCAACTTATCTCAACAATGCTAGACAAATCTATACTTACATTTTGTTAGAATGTGCCAGACTGTCTAACAGAATATACACAATGATGACAGAAATATTTCATTTCAGAATAAAGAAGCACATAATGGAAAAACGGGATGACTGCACCTGCATGGATTTGAAACCATGCCTCTAACACTCATTCAACAAAAGAGAGCATTAGCCAAGTATACTTTAAAATAGTACATAGGGAAGATGTCAGTAAAACATGCTTCAGGATAATGTAATATATTATGGCAAGAAAAGTGACACACAGCAAAAAGTATTTGGCCCCCATACCTGTATCACTTATATTATATAAACCAGGATATTAGTCAGATAGGCTACTGAAGGACCCAAAAGAAAGGTTTAAAAAACATTGAGGGGGGAAGGGAATACGTTTGTATATTGAAAACATAATATTGTAAAACAGGATTCCATCCTCAGAGAATTGGAGACTTTAATATGGAGCACTGAAAATGGACACAACACATCACAAACTCATTGATTCACAGAAGCCATTACAGGCAATAGATTAGCTTTTCCCCATCTCATTATTACTTGGTGAGGAATACTGAACCGTCGCTCAGTTACAAGACTGATGGCAAAATCCACTGTGCATGTCAAGGATTTTATTTCAGTTTTGCCACAGGTCAAGAAGTATCATTTCTCTGTGGCTGTTTACAGGCATCAATGTTGCTCTGTGTGAACCATCACACAATGCATGACAACATGATATTAATATATAAGCCCTTTAGGGATATGTCGGTGGTGTGTTTATCTACTTTTTAACAAGTGTAAAAGATGGAAATGAGAGAATAGGACAGAGATGAACAGGAAAGCAAGAAGGTGATACAACACAAGTTGAGCAAATGAGGACTGAGCAGAATGGAGAAGGGATAGGAACATGCCTTTCAGCTTCTTAGTTCAATATTGCTGACTTGCAAGAAATATTTGGAATTATTTATGGATAGCAATTGTCCAACCTTTGTCAGCCAGCTCCATTTTCAGGCTGAATAGTTGTAGCTAATTGTGTATAGATTCCTGAAATACCTTGTTGAGAGGTACGGAAGGATTACTTTTTGCAGGGCAGTTGCCTTTTTTTATTGAGAAGGGAAAGTTGGGGAAGGATATCAGGATATCAGAAATAAACTGGAAGCAAAGCTCTCTTCACCTAAGATTGTGCTAGACAGTCAAGAGGAGAAGGTTAACACCCGCACTACACCTCATATGCGGAGGCCCTTAACTGTAACCTGCCCAAGCAACAAGGACCTCCAAAGCTGAAACACAAACAAACACCAATCACAACCAGTGTCACATAGCTCACAACACCAGTGTGCCAACCAGCAACAGCTCCTAAGGCAAGACAACATACCTAACACTTTAATCATAGGTGACTCTATAGTCAGGCACACTGATGTCCCACTCACCAGGCGGAACAAGGAGAAAATTACAGTCATTTGCCTGTCGGGTGCCAGGATCTGCCACAGAATGCATGCACTCAAGTCACTCCACAACAAGTACAAATATGACTCTGTCATTGTCCATGTTGGAGTGAATGAATTGAGACATACCTCCCTGGACTATATGAAAAGAGACATTGAACAGCACTCGGATCATGTGGCCCAGACAGGTATGACACTAGCCCTGAGTAACATCCTGCCATCACCCAGAATGATACCACAATATAAGGACAAAATGATTGACTTCAACAATTGGCTAAGTTTCTGGTGTCATTCAAAGGGGATCCAGTATCTGTCTGCCTGGGACGACATGATCGACAGACCACGATGCTTTGCCAGAGATGGTCTGTACCTGTTGCCCCTGGGATTCAGGTTACTGGCTGAGGCTTTTGCCACTCCTATAGTGCCTTTTTTAGGCAAAGCTCAAAGGACAAAATCATCACCATAACAGGTACAAGCATGCAAAATCTGAAGGTAATGCTACTCTATGTTAGAAGTCTAAACCTCAAAATGCACTCTCTCGGGGCACTCCTAAAAATGGAGAACATCGATATCTGTGCGGTGACTGAGACCTGGTTCAAGGCTCCAGAGACCACCCCTGCAATACCAGGCTACAACTCGTACCACACTTTTCGGCCACCAAACCAGGATCAAAACACTAAAGATGGAGGAGTGTTTATATCCATCAAGAATATTCACACCACCAGGCTAGTTGCCCAACACAATGCATCTGAAATTCTCCCGGTGCAACTAACACTAGATAAGACTGCATTCCAAATTGTAGCTTGCTACAGATCCCCCACCATGCCCCAAGATTCTCACTACACCTTTCTAAACATGCTGGAAAATATTAAGATACAACCAAACACCCTAATACTGGGTGATTTCAACTACCCTGCCATTAACTGGGAAACCTACTCGTGTACCAACACCTTTGCCCAACAGTTCTTGGAATTCATAAATTCCAACGCCCTGGATCAACTAATCCATAGTCCCACCAGGGGCTCCAATATCCTAGACCTGGTCATTACCAACATGGGAAATCGATGCTCCACACCTATGGTCACCCCCTCATTGGTCAGGTCAGACCATAAGCTAATCACCCTTAACATCCACATCCCACCCCCACCCACCCAGTAAGGAAACCGCCATGAAAAACTTCTCCAAAGTCAGCTTCATTCTACTCAATTCAGAAGTGACAAACTTCATGACGCCAATGCAGATGGGAACTGAAAGTTTGACTGCTGAGTCCTACACTAAGGCACTGTACGAGCACATCCACTCGTGCATGAATCATGCCATCCCAAATAGAACCAAGATGCTCTCCTCCAAAAAAAGGAAGCCAATCTGGTGGTCCCCTGCCATAAACAAGCTTTACAACAAAAGGAAGAAATTGTTGCAGAAAAGAGGAAAATCCCAGGATGCAGAAAACTCACTTACCAGCCTCAGTAAGAAGCATAGAGATCCCTCATAAAATCCTCCAAAGCTTGTTACGAAAATAAAATTGCCAAAGATTCCAAAGTCAACCACAAGGCATTCTATAAGTATGTCAAGAATCTAAATGGCAATGCTCAGATCTGCTCTGAGCTACAACAGAATGGCATTAAATATACTGATCCCAAGGATATTTCCAATATCCTGGCAGATCAATTCAGTGCCAACTTCACCCCCCTCTCACCCCCTAAACGGCCCATCTCAATACCGGAAGTCTGCCAAATTCTGGTAATAACGGCCACACAGGTAAAAAAAACGCACTCTCCAAAGCTAAGAATACAGCATCCGTGGGACCAGATGACATCCCGGGGTGTGTACTACATCATCTACAAAATGAAATGGTACCTCACCTAAGTGTCATGTTTAATCATACCCTCACCTCAGGCTTCATGCCCACTGAGTGGCGCAAAGCTACAGTTATCCCACTCCACAAAGAGGAATCCACCTTGGATCCCGGGAACTACCGCCCCATCAGTCTGATGAGCCTGATCTGCAGGACCATGGAACGTATTATCATGAAACTTATAAACAAAGACATTGGCAACCTTCAAACACTGGACCCCACCCAGTTTGGGTTCATGAAGAGACGATCTTGTCTCCTGAACCTGATTGACTTCTTCGAATCAGTCTCTAGAGCTGTGGACGAAGGTAAGGCAGTCCACACAGCCTATCTGGACCTCGCCAAGGCCTTTAACACCATCCCCCTCTCTGGAATCATAGATAAACTTACTAAGCTGGGCATTAATCCCTACGTCAGCTTATTGAAAGAACCCACACTGTAAAAGTAGCTGACTCCAAATCCAGCTCCAGACAAGTGACAAATGGAGTACCTCAGGGTTCAGTCCTGGGACCGCTCTTGTTTGGCATCTACTTCTCTGAAGTACAGGCCAACACTAAGGGACTCTGGCTAACAAAGTTCACAGATGACTGCAAACTGGGAGCCATTATTGAATCCCCAAATGATGTGGATACTGTACAAAAGGGCCTTACAAAAACAGATGCTTGATGCCAGAGCCATGGGCTCAAGCTCAATGCCAAGAAATGTATAGTTATCCCCTTTGGGAAAAAAACATGTACCCATGAATTACCACATAGGTGGCAGTACACTAAACACCGAAAGTGTGATAAGAGACTTAGGGACACAGGTGGACAGTGGTCTCACCTTCAATAACCACATCGCGATAACAGTCAGGAAATCCTTCTATGTGGCACACCTCATCAATAAGGGCTTTTCATCCAGAAAAAAGGAGGTCATTGTCCCACTGTACTCATCCCTCATTAGACCCATTATATAATACGATGCCCCATGTGTTATATACCTCTCAAGACATCTGCAACAACTGGAAAGGCCGCAAAAATACCTCACTAAAAGAATCACAGGCCTAAAGCAGATGCCCTATGCTGACTGCCTTAAAAAACTCCAGCTATACCCTGTCGCATATCGTCTACTCAGAGGCGATCTCTGCTTAACATACAAGGCCATATCAAACCCAGAGCTGTTGGACATGCTACATTTAAAAAAATCCTAATTCCTCAGAGCCACACGCTTTAGGGATCTAAACGTTGTCATCACAATAAACAAAACATGCTGGAGGGATAGGTTCCTGACCCAGAGACTCCCCAGACTCTCCAATAGATTGCCCATACATGTCAAGCAGAGTGACTCTTTGGTCCTCTTCAAAAGGAACCTTGACGATTGGATGGGAGAAAGAAAATTCACCTCGGAGATCACGTCAGTCGCCCTGCTAGACAGGGGTCCAGGGAAGTAAATAGTGTGGGAAGAGATAGTCAGGGAATTGTTATGGCTAGGTTTGATAGGCCCTAGGGCCGATAGCCTAGTACCAACCTATGAACCTATGATCCTATGAAAATAAGAGACTGATAAGAGGGGGAGGGTGTTCTCATGGAAAAACAGACATGAATGAAAGGTTGTGGGGGTTACATAATAATGTAGGGAGAACACAACAGTGTTGAGGACATTACTGAAACATAGGGAAGACAAATGTTAAGGGGAGGACTGTATAATATACAGGTGTGGACGCTGACACAAGAGGGAGGGGAACACCAGGTTGGGTGATATGATTGAGTATTCAGAAATACAGTTTCTGTTAGACCCAGTAGGAGATTATTCATCACCCTTTGAGCTGTCACCACTGGGTCCTGACACAGAAAGAACCTGGAAACTGCATTAGACAGGGATGTGAATCAACAGGTCACTGGACATGGTCTATATATGGCTGATCTGGGCATCCAACCTCCTGCCTATAATCTTTTCCACAAGCTCTTCCAGCTCCCTCAGGTGAAAAAAGTGTCCCCTTCAACTGCACTGCAACTAGCAGGTAACAATGTATCACCCCACTGTACAGGGCTATCTGACCAAGGTAGTATAGGTACGGCAGATGGCATGGAGGCAACAACGGCTGGCCAGGACCCAGGTGTACTAGGTGCGTGCCTCTGTTGGTGGTGGTGGTGCTGTGTAGGGCATGACAGGTCTTGCCAGTAGAGTCAATGCAAGTTGCTGTACTGCAGCATATGATAGTAAATGGATATAAAAATATATGAAACAGAAAGGACACAAACAAAGAGGGTAAGGGAAGAGATATACAAAAACAATGAAACTGCATTCTTGGCAAGGTTAATGCTCATACAGAGAAGCAAAATAAACTTTTAATAGTAGGACTTACACAGGTATGCCACCGACCTGTTTGTCTGAGTATTACATTTGGGTGGGGTCTAAGTCAAAAGCCATCTTACTTGTTTAGACTGTATCTTTCAGACTTTACTTTTTCATCTGAGGTGTTCTACAATCTATATGCTGACAACCTGAAATTGGGTAAACTGATTACAAGTGTTACAGATAAGGTATGTCTGCAAAATAATTTGACTAAATTGACCATTTGAGCACAGGAGAATAATATGCTGATAAATACATCAAAAACTAAGCATATGAGATTTGGGAGACATAAACTGAAAGGTGAATATTTAATACAGCACACAGTGATTGAAACTGTAGACTCATTTAAGGACCTGGGTATATGGGTAGATTCAGCTATGAGTTTTTCTAATCATATCAACCAATTGGCTTATGATAGTTATAGAACTATAGGTTGTATAAAAAGATTTATAAAGTCTAGAGACTCAAACACAATGAAGTCATTGTTTGTTAGTTACATTAGACCCAAACTTGAGTATGGAATAACAATATGGAAACCCTATAGGAAAACAAGTATGAATAAACTGGAAAGAGTACAGCGAAAATATACCAAGGGGATTCATGGATGTGAAAATCTAAGTTATTATGAAAAACTAAAATATCTGAACTTGTACAGTGTCTCATAGATATTTAAGAGGAAATCTTATTCAGGTATATAGGGCATTTAGGGACAACTACCTCTGGGAATGTTTGGGGCTATCAAACAGTACTAGACAATCATCAGCTAACCTATATAGAAGATTCTATATGAATGAGAAGTGTACTAATTGGTTCTCTGACAGAGCAGAAGTGTTTTGGTATAATGGCAAGTTAGAAGGGCATTAGAGCCCTTGCTTGAAACATTTGTATGTATGTATGTATCCTCAGATGCAGTCTGACATAAAATCATAGCTACAGGAGCTATTTATCAGGAAATCACCTCTTTGCTTGCTGCCAGTGTTGCTATTTCAATTTTCACAGGAACAAAAGTATACATATACATAATGTGCTGATCTCAAAAATTCTAAATATGTCAGCCAAAGGTGACAGACAAGGGACAGATATTTCTACTATATATTGTGAAATGCCTGGCCAAATAATACAGATGTTGAGTGCATATAAGGACCTTGTGGTCGTAATGCATTAATATTTCTAGGATGACATATAAATATATTCTGCCATGAAAACAGTTTTTTTTTTTTTTTTTTTTTGAGGGAAGGAATTAAACATACAGCTATCCTAACAGTCTCAGTGCTCATAAACTCAATACGCTGAGCCTCTAGGGGCTGTTCATAGTACTAGCTGCTGAGCTGTTGCCAATTAAAAAAAATATAAAAAACTTATGTTGGAAACTAATTATAATTTAAAAAAAGAAAAGTACTTTGACTTTTTCTGAGGTGCTCGGAATTCTGTGGATGCTCTTGTGTAAAGTTCCAAGAAGCTAAGTTAAAAAAAATAATAAAGAATCAGCATATTTCATTTGGATTTCTTAAGTTCATTACCCTCCTCCCAATAGCTGTTATGGACAATGGAAATATCACTCAGCAAGGACTTCATTGGGCTGCTGCATGAAGCAGTGTGAAGCCCCTGATACTGAAAGTGACAGAAATACTTAATCTGGGTAGCTGGACAAGGTCGTAGAAACATTTTTTTTTGGCTTTGCATTTTTTTGTAAGTATGCATTTATATATTTATTTAGGTATTTCATCGTATGAGTGTGTGCGCATCTGTTATGCTAAGAATTAGCATGCATGAAGAGTGAGAGATTGTTTTAGGGAACTTAAACTGTTAGGGATGTCAAAGCAAAGTGCACACCAGTGAAGTGTTGAACCAAAAGATGGACTGTAGTCATTGGAGACAGGAGCTGTGGGACAACAAAATCAAAGATCACTTTTAATGGCAAGCATATATTGCGCTAACTAAAGAAAGGCATAATTTCATAGTTTCATAGTTTAGTACTAGGCTATCTGCCCTGGGGCATTTGTAAGCCTAGCCATAGTGATCTGGCTTTCGCCACCCCATAAAATGGCACAAAATGCACAGAATAGATTTAGAATACTGTGCCTCTGTCTAGTAGTGACACAGTGAAGGTCCCCTTATATAATAGAATTAGTTTACTGTGCCCCTGTCTAGTAGTGACACAGATGTGACCCCTGGGGTAAACTTACGATCTCCCATCCACTCATCAAGATTTCTCTTGAAGACAGTCAGTGAGGGGCTCTGCCTAACATGAACTGGGATCTTGTTCCAGAGCATGGGAAGCTTCTGGGTTATGAATCTATCTCTCCAGCATGTCCTATTCATACTTGTGCCGAGGTTTAAGTCTTTAGCTCTTGTGGTTCTGATGGATTTGGATTTTTTGAGGTGGAGCATTTCCATCAGTTCCTGATTGGACATGGCCTTGTACGTCAGGCAGAGATCACCTCTGAGCAGGCGGTATGCTACTGAATAAAGCTGGAGTTTCTTTAGTCTGGCAGAATAAGACATATGTTGGAGACCCTTGATCCTCTTGGTGAGGTACTTTTGTGGTCTCTCCAGCTGTTGCAAATGCCGTGTGAGGTACATACCAAATGGGGCATTTTACTCAATCATGGGTCTGATGAGGGAGGAGTATAGGGATACAATGACATCCTTGGATCTGGATGTGAATCCCTTCATGATAAGGTGTGCAAGGTAGAATGTTTTTCTAACCACTTTGGCAACGTGGGTGTCAAATGAGAGGTCGCTGTCGACTTGGGTCTCTAGGTCTCTGATTACTTTTTCCGTACTCGGTGGGTTGCTGTCTATGTGATAATTTGTGGGTACTTTGTTTTTCCCAAAGGGGATGACTATACATTTTTTGGCATATAGCTTAAGGCCATGACTCCGGCACCAGTTGTCCATTTCTGTGAGGCCTTTTTGTAGGATGTATGTGTCCGCTGGTGTATCAACTATGGCACCTAGTTTGCAGTCATCTGCGAACTTTGTCAGCCACAACCCTCCCATGTTTGCTTTAACATCTGAGAAATAAATGCCGAACAAGAGGGGTCCCAGGAAAGATCCCTGTGGGACACCACTTATGACTGGCTTTGAGTCTGACATTGCTCCAGCGATTTTAACTTTATGGGTTCTGTCCTTTAGCCAGTTTGCAACCCATCTAGTGACATAAGGGTTTACATTTAAGCTGTTGAGCTTATCTATGATGCCTGAGTGGGGTATTGTGTCGAAGGCCTTAGCCAAGTCCAGGTAGGCTGTATGGACTGCTTTGCCCTCATCAATGGCTCTAGTGACGGTTTCGAAAAAGTCAGCCAGGTTCAAAAGGCAGGATCTGCCCTTTACAAAGCCGAACTGGGTGGGGTCAAGAGTCTGTAGGTCCCCAATGTCTCTGTTTATGAGTTCCATAATGATTCTTTCCATAGCTTTGCAGACCAGGCTGGTTAAGCTTATGGGGCGGTAGTTCCCAGGGTCTGTAGAGGTACCCCCTTTGTGGAGTGGGACCACTGTTGCTGTACGCCAGTGTTCAGGTACATATCTTGTAGTAAAGCTAAGGTTAAATAGCATTTTTATGTGCGGGTTTAGCTCCTCTTGGAGTTCACGTAGCACGCAGCCCGGGATATCGTCAGGTCCCATTGATGCTGTGTTTTTAGCTTTGCTGAGGGTGGCTCTCACCTGGACATCTGAGATGACAGGGAGATTCCATTCAGCTGGGATAAGTATTACTTCTTTTGGGGGTGAGGGAGGGGAGAAATTTGCACTGAACCTGTCAGCCAGAATGTTGGCAATATCTGTGGGTTCAGTGTATTTTTTGTTGTTGTGAACTAACTCTGAGCATATCTGAGGGTTTCCGCCCAGGTTTCTAACATAGCTGAAGAAGGCTTTGTGGTTATCTTTAGTGTCCTTAGCGATTTTTCTCTCAAAGTTGGCCTTGGATGTTTTTATGAGAGAACGCAGTTTTCTGCTAGTGTTGATCAGAGATGTCTTCCCTTTATGGGATTTTGCTCTGTCGTGCAGTAGCTTCCTTCTTTTGTTATACAATTTGTTAATGGCTGAGGTCCACCAGACAGGACGCTTGCCTTTGGTGGAGAGGGACTTGGATTTATTTGGGATTGCATGATCCCTGCATTCTTGGAGATGTCCATAGAAAGCATTTGTGAAGGATTCAGCATTGTGGGATGTGGTATCCACTAGCCCAGTGGGCTTAAAGGATACCATCTCAGTCTTAAGAGTGAAGTCTGCTTTTGAGAAGTTTTTCACTGTGGTCTTTTGTGCTGGGGGTGGAGGTGGGATATGTATATCCAGGGTGATTAGTTTGTGGTCAGATCTCACTAGTGAGGGGTATACCTCCAGTGTGGAGCATTTTGTCCCCATGTTTGTGATGTAATAAGTTAATGCCTGTTGCTGATTTTATATTCAAATTCATGCATAGGTGACAGCATGTTTACTGCCATGTGCAATCTGCTTATATTCTTCAGATATTTCAGCAAGAAATAAAGACAGAAAATACAAACTAGCTTATTCCATGCTTATACTCTGACTTTATTTTGTGAGGAAATGCAGCCAGTCCTTCAGTCTGTCAACACCAGCTATGTCAGTCTGTGGTGGCAGTTTTCAAGTACTATGAAGAAATAGATGAAGACATTTTTTTAAGTAAGCATTAGTTTTATGGCTACCAGAATGCATTCAAGCTGATTAACTAATTGTGCATTTAGGCAGCTAAAAAGGCAGAACCTGGTACTGTTTGAGGGTATTGTACAAGAAGGTAGAATAGTTCAGGATAGCTCAGAATCTTTGTTTTAATTCATTAACACCTTATTCACTAAAAGAATCACAGGCCTAAAGCAGATGCCCTATGCTGACCATCTAAAAAACTCCAGCTATACTCTATCGCATATTGTCTACTCAGAGGCAATCGTTGCTTAACATGCAAGGCCATGTCAAACCCAAAGCTGTTGGACATGCTACACAAAGAAATCCCAATCCCTCAGAGCCACACGCTCCAGGGATCTAAACCTTGTCATCACAATGAACAAAACATGCTGGAGGGATAGGTTCCTGGCCCAGAGACTCCCCAGACTATGGAATAGACTGCCCATACATGTCAAGCAGAGCACCTCTTTGGCCCTCTTCAAAAGGAACCTTGATAATTGGATGGGAGATAGGAAATTCACCTCAGGGATCATGTCAGTCACCCTGCTAGGCAGGGGTCCAGGGAAGTAAGTATTGCGGGAAGAAATAGCCAGGGAATTGTTATGGCTAGGCTTGTATGGGCCCTAGGGCCGATAGCCTAGTACCAACCTATGAACCTTTAAGACATCTGCAACATCTGGAAAGGCCGCAGAAATACCTCACTAAAAATACCTCACCTCACCTAAGTAGCATGAAATGTCACACCCTTAGCAGCTTACACACATCTTGCATTCCAGAGCATTTTCTAAAAAATAAACTTAAAAAGATGAGATAAACAAAAGTAAATATTCAGTGAAGAATAAAGGCTATTTAAACTGTAGAAACTGAATGTTATCAGTAAGAAGTATTATTTGCATGATAATAGTGCATCCATAGTCTTTCCATAAATACTATAATATATTATAATGAACACAAACCCAAAATTATATTTTTGTTAAATTTTTGCAAACAATTTAACATATCTTGGAAACTGATATAACTTAGACATATATTGTTAGAGCATTTTTGTTAACCAGACATAAACTTCCACATGACTACAAGAATTTCCTCCATTGGTGCATGTTTATTAATATATTTACAGAAATATGAAAACGTGCTTTATTGTATAATTAGCAGATTAATAACACTGAACATAACTAACTAAATAAAACTATTCTCTCTTACTCCTTTTTACTCTTCTCACTATTTGTCTTTCTCTTCTCCCCCCACTACTTCTCTACCTGTTATCTGCATTACTTGCTCTTTTTTTATCCACATTTAATCCCTATCTGTTCCCCTACTTTCTTTTCACTCTACTTTCCTTACCTACATTCCTTTGTTTACTATATCTAATAAGTTTTTTTTTTCAACTTGTAAAATGTGATTTAGACTGTATTGTGTGTTATAGTAATTAACTCCTGTAGTAGTACTTTACATTGAAGGGTTTACTAGTTTTTGTTTTTTGCAAACCCTATTACTAACTCCATTATTATTATTATTATTATTATTATTATTATTATTATATTTTTTGTATGATAGTTTTTCTGTATGTATCTTACTCTGTGGAGCTTTTCTCCCCGGGCCACTACTGAAAATGGAAATTTCTCCAGCTAGACTAGCCCGGTCAACAAATGTAAAATAAAATAAAAAATAAAATAAAATAAAAAATTTCTCAAGATGTGCAAATTACAGTGCAAATTTCTCTCTCTGCTCTTTCTGTTTATTGTCTCTTATTCTAATAATGCATTAATAACTGTATTTCTTTTCTTTTCCTAACACAAGTATTAATCAATCCCTTTACCATTAAAGCTGTATGAGTTATTGAAAAAGTAATTTCTCGAATATAAAGCAATTGAACTTGCTTTTCTATCAGTTATACTTTTATGCGTGGCCTTAAAACGTCAAGCTAATTCATACATAGCAGTACAGTCACTAATTTCTCGCCCATATTTCTAAGCCATCTTGAATTTTGCAGAACATCCTAGATTCTTCCTCATATTTTGCCTTGTCCCTGTAAAAAATGTTGGTTTTCTAGTCAATCGATAATGCTAAATACTAGAGTCAGCTTATCCCCAGCCAACGAATACTTAAAACATCTTATTGTGCAGAAAATGCACATCGATACAAGGCCTCTTGTTCCATTAACTTTTTAAGGGAACTGAAGTAATATTTAAAAGAAGTCTCTGGTTTTGGACCTTTGTCCTCCCATAATTTTTGACTATACATGGAATCCTTGAGAAAAGACGTTAAGAGGTTAAGAGGTATAAATAAAAACATGCAACAAAAAAGCAGTTCTGCATTGTTTTGTACCTATGGGAGATTTTGTTTAAGCTGAAAGGTATGTTGTTGTTGTACGTCAGTATCTTCAGTACTTGAAACATGAACATTATTTTTTTCTACTTGCAGTTTCAGATGTTAGGCCCTTTTTTCACTCTTTAGTGAATAAAATGGAAGCAGCATGTGTGTGCTGAGAGCTCTTCTTGTATTCCTTTGTTATTGTATTGTAGCAATTGCAAATATCAGGGATTATAAAACATTAGTTCTGCTCATTTGCAAACACTGCTAAAAGAAATATTCATAAATGATGCATTATTCATGGAATTTGCTGCAGGAGTTAACATGAGTAACGCGGCTAAACTATATATGATTAATTGGCATGTATGACAAGTTACAATCAGTTAAGTTCTTCATTCAACTAGGGAGTTCCCTTATCCATTCATGTGTTCTTTAACTTGATTCAACTTCATATAGTCATCTTTTATGCTAATACTTTTTAAAGCCTTGCTCTTAAATTCTCACACTCACACTTTCTCTCTCTCTCTCTCTCTCATTCAGTCTGTCACACCATTCTACATGAGGAATTTTTAGTCCAGGGGCTGACTTTATGTTGTTTACTCCCAGCTAAAGTCAAGTTATTTTTTTATGCCAGAATTTCCAAAATGGTCAACTATGACAGTGAGCTCCCATCTCTGGCACAAAATATTAACTTTAAAGTGTCCCTCAACAGGAAAGAAAGGTTTCTAAGCTAAATAAATATCCACAGTTAAAAAAATCCAATCTGATACTTAGAAGTAAACAGAGGCGGCTAGTGCCATCGGACTGCCGGACTGCAGCCCCTTCAGCAAGAAAAGAAAAAAAGAAAAAAAAAGTACTTTTTTTTATTTTTACAAACAACACTGTCTGTCTTTCATCTCTGTCAGCTGGCTGCTTGCTTTACGCCGACTGACGAGCATGCGCACTGTCGAATTCCGGGTTGCGGCGGGTTTTAAAAAAAAAAGTTTTTTTTTTCTTTCTTACTTGGAGCTGCAGTCCGGAGAGCCAGTTAAGGCATCAGGGTGATGCCCAGGCACGTACATGACGTGGACGGGCTAAATGGCTGCTGATTGGTTCTCGCTCTCTTCCCGGGCTTTATGTGCTGGGAAAAGAGTGAGAAGCAAACAGTTGCAGCCAGTTTAGGTTGTGGACTTGAGCCTTGAGGATTTATTTGCTGGATGTTTTTATTCTTTGGCGTTGGCGGCCTATTCCGTTCGCTTTTCTTCTTTCTCTTGGTGTTGGTGCGGTATGTATATTGTCAGTTAGGTCATTATGTTACAAATATATATATTATCATTTCATAATGACTGCAAAAATTTGATCTGCATGCCTGGCCCATACAAATATATATGCTTCTTTTTGTCAGAAACATATGAATACCAAATGAGCTGACTAACCAAACTGTTGATTCCATCGCTACTGACATAATCAATAGTGAGACTTGACATATAAATACAAATTCACAAATATTTTCTAGGGAGATGCAGCTATTCTTTGCCCAACAAATTTTAGGAGCTTTGCACTTCATTCCCAACCAGTACTGCAATAACACTGGCATTCTGCAATCCTGGAGTAAAAGCAATTTGTTTTTAATATTTTCCCTTTTAATTTTGTCTATAAGAGCTTGAAGACGTTATATAAACTTAGACACACTAATTTGACTTCTTGTAAGTTTATGTATATACTGTATGAGTGGATTTGCACACATTTTACAGTTTTTTATGTATCTGTTTAAATATAATGTATGTGCGATTGTATAATGAGTGTGTAATATATATTCCTTCTCTGTCCTTATCAAGAGTTGGGGATGATAATTTTTTATTTGAGTGTGTAGTAGGGTTTGCCACCTTGAGGACACAGGATGTGACCACAATATGACCACACATAAGGTGTGGTCATGGGTAGCGAGTGTGGCCAAGTATGTGATAGCCTGGACATTCCAGAAAAGCAAAGACAGTTGTGAGGTATGCTGGGATATATAAAACCATGTCTATCTAGCAATTAGTGCCTTCCCTTTCCTACCTATGCTCATCTCAGTATATGATGCTTAGAGGAATTTTTGCTATTATCTCTTCTTAGTTTCAAGTTCTGCCTGCGTTGCAAACTTTTGGAGTGGACTGTTCTCTTGATTTCAGGACTTTACAAAGCTCTGGTTCTCTTATGGAAGAATTTTACATTTTAATGCATGTGGCATTGTCTGAAACTCAGCATTGCAGATCCTTTTTGATGAATGTAGCCCTCAGTGGTTGTTTTTTTTTTTTTAATAAGCCATTCTCTGCTTGTCATGACCATTCTTACATAATGTTTTAGTGACTAAATAACTGAAGGAAATGTGACTAGTACTTGAAATGGAATACACAGAATAGGAATAAATGTAACTAGACTATGTGGTGTTCTTTTGCCATAGTCTTTCAGTGGAGGCTTTCTAACAGTTTCAGCATTGCAACGGCCTGGGTTAAAATTTAGTTTGATCGCATTCTTTTCTGTTTATAGCTATTTTTCACTGAGTGAGAGTTGAGAAGTTGTTCAGAGTACCTTCAAATGCATTTGTCTGCAACTGGGGTTGACAACATTTAACCAAGGGGTTAAGAACTTTTTAGAGTGGTGAACAGATCCTGCATAAGTGATTAACAACTTCTTTTTGTACTGATTTCCACAGTTAATGTAATTTTAACAAATATTATATTTAAATAAATAAATGTGAAACAGATACCAGGTATATCACTGAATACATTAACAGCATGCAGATATTTAAAAACATCTACTAAAATTTCTAGAATTCATTCCTTACTTCTGCAAAGTACAAAAATTACCATCATATAAAATGTTTAGTTAAATCTGGAAGTGTACCTTAAAACTCTTTAATGGGTTTACTTACAGCAGTTCCATGTCAAGACAAATGAGGCAACAGAGACATGTTAAGCACGAGAGCAGCTGCAAATGGAGATACTTCCAGCATTTTGTGTGTGTGTGTTTTCCGGCTTTTGTACACCCATTATTTTAGGCTTTGCCCAGATTTCTTGCAATAAGATATTTTGTGTGTGTGTAAAATGCCCCCGTTACTATATACAGGTGACTAGAGAGAACAAATGGTGGTGGATAGAAATACTCAGGCTTGAACACTGTACTTTGGATGCAGGTGGCAAGAACCTGAATTCCCTATCCACCACCATTTCTAAAAAAAATTGCAGATTTTTGCCTCATATTTGTTCTGTTCCTCATAAAATCTGTGGTTTCTGTATCTACATTTTTCCTTGCAAAGTCTGTAGTGCAGTGGTGCACTGGTAGCATTGCTGCCTAACAGCTACAGATTCTCTGGTTTGATTCTTGGCTGGGTGCCTTCTGTGTGGTGTCTGCATGTCCTCCCATCTTACAAAGATGTGTCTGGCATTTCTCCCTGCTCTGCTGAAAATGGTCTTTTGTTCCAAGTCAGACTACTTTCTTGGTTAAATGTTTAAAAGTAACAGGCATTTGAATTTCAGACTCCATATTTTTCAGAAAGTACATGGTAACACACAATTTATTTATTTTATTTTACATTTGTTGACCGGGCTAGTCTAGCTGGATACATTTCCATTTTCAGTAGAGGCCCGGGGAGAAAAGCTCCACATAAAATTGAACACAAAATGTTACAATAGACAAGCAAATGGACAAAATCATCATAGATGAATAGACAAATAAAAAATATAGTAGCAATAACAGATATATACAAAGAGAGGATCATATTTATAAAAATAACATTAAGTAGTTGAAATAACATCAAGAACAAGGCACAAAACAGAGAGCAAAATTGATTAATAATGTTATAAAGAACTAATCTTAGTAACAGAAGGAGAAAGAGAAGCAATAAAATAGGAGAGGAGGAAGGGAAGCAATATAAGAAAAGAGAAGGGAAAGTAGTGACAGATTAGTTTAGAGGTAAGATGAAACAGAATACTCTAAAAGGAGGTAGACTGAAGCAGAATACAGTAAGAGAGAGGGAAAGTAAAGCAGTAGGAAAGTGCAGAGTAGTAGGAACTGTTTATTCTAGCAGTTGTCTAAGTTTATAACACGAATATTTGAAATTCGTCCCTATTTTTGGGACTGTATTCCCCCATTATTGGCTTTGTCCAGGTATTTTGTGCTAAGGTTGAGAGTTATCTATGGTGAGAACTGAATTCATTGAATGTTTGGGGGCTGTATTCCCCCCATTACTGGCTTTGTCCACATGTTTTTTTGCTAAGAGGTTGAGAGCTATAGTGAGAACTGAATTCACTGACTATGTTTGGGGGCTGTATTCCCCCATTATTGGCTTTGTTCAGGTGTTTTGTGCCAAGAGGTTGACAGCTATGGTGTGAACTGAATTCACTAAATGGTGGCCATTTAAGTTTGTCTTCCTGTCTTTCACAAAACAGCTGATTTGGCATAGTGGTATGTTTCTATGACTGTTTTGCACAGGGTCCCCTGGGTTAAAGACGTGGCAATGAAATGTATGGTGGTAACATAGCATTTTATTCTAGCAACTTTCCAACATTATACAAGCAATGTTTAAAATGTGTCCCTGGTTTTTGGGCTTTTGTCCCCCCCAATAAATGTCAGCTTTTTCCAGATTTCTTGTGCTGCAAAGTTCAGAGATACAACTGCGTGTTGAGCAGATTTTACAAGGAGCTGAGAGCTGCAGGGGAACAAAACTTTAGTGCTGCTTATTCTGAGACTGCTTGCAATGTTAATAGCACAACAGGTCGTGTACTTGCTTTTGATGCAGAAGGCTGTGGGTTCTACTCCCACAGTAGATAGATGCATTACTGATACTGTACTGTGTTGTAAAGTGGGTGGATGCTGCAGTCCTTTTTGGCAAAGATAGCTAGAGTAGTAACTATGAACCTGTTATCAGTTTGCCATACAGTCCCAATTGTGATATTACTAGCTTATCATTTTTTTAATGCATACAACATAGGCAATTTATTCCTCAAGGGCAACAGGCACTTTATTTGTAGATGAATAAACAATGACATATAAAGTTGTTTGCTAGCAGCAACCTCTTCATTGTTACAGATTTCTTTAATGTGGAATTATTTAGATGACTTTTACTACTTCAGAGATTGTGCATATTTACTGATACTGGTGGACTGTAGAAGGTTGAGTAGACTTTTATGATGGGAAATGTTCTGAATTGGGTAGTTTTGTCATTGGTACATGCATTTTGTTTTTTTGTTTACTGGAAAAATGTTGCCGTCTAACAACTGTGCTGTATTGTACAAGGAATATAATTTAGTTACAAGCAGGAAGGTGTATCAAAGAGCACATGTATGTTTCATGTGCAAGGGGCCTATGATTTGAAAACAGCCACTGGCAAAATGTATTTTCTTTGAATGTGGGTTTCAATGCTGTTTCACTGAATGTGAGTTTCAAGGGCAGAGAAGTTTTAATGCTAAGCCTGTTTTCATTGTGAGACTGCATTGCTTTGTTTAGCAGATGTCTTAGTGTTTGTGCTGTAAAATGCAAAATAAAACTTTAAAATGAAATCCAAATCATCATAGAAGTAAAGCAATATGCACATTAGTGTTTATGGCAAATGGAGTGAAATAGCCAAGTAATGGATCACTGGAATGGCTGCAGGGGGGAGGGCTCCATTCAACCATGATTTTGTGAGGGGGAAGGGCGACAAACTCAGACAGCCCCAGCTGAACTATACCTCCCAACTGTCCAGATTTTCACAGAATGAATAGATTTTTGCTTCTTATTTTTGGTTTGTTCCTCATAAAATTTGGTTTTCTGGAAAATCATTTAGGAATGAAATCACTATATCACACTGAGTTTCAGACTTCATAACCTTCAGAAAAATGCATGCGAAAGTAAGACCTGTTATTCTATCAACTGTCTTAGTTTATACAAGAGCAATTTTTAGTACTGTTTATATGTCTCCCCAATATATTTGGCCTTGTCCAGATTTATTGTATTATCAGGTTGAGAGGTACATGCAAATAAATTGCTTTATAGAATTCGGCATAGCCAAACCTCTCAACTGTCCCCGAATTTGGCTCAAAATGTTGCTCTTCCCCTAATAATCCCTCCGCAAAATAGCAATTTTGGAAGAAAACATGGAGTGTTTACAATTAAGAAATAACTGTAATAATCAGAGTTATAGATTACTTTTATTTCAGAAATGCATGTAGATTCTTTTATTTTGTCAGCTGCTCAAGTTAGCAGTACTAATATTAAAAAACTGTCCCTTCTTTGACAGGTTCCCAGCTGTATTGTGTGGCTATTTTATATTTTTGCATCACATTTTGGTTCATTTTTCACAAAATTGTTTTTTTTTTTGGCAAATTAGTGGCAAATCATTAAAGACTGAAGTTAGAAAATAATGAGACATTTGAGTTTCAGATTTCATATCCTTCAGAAAATTCATACTAATGCAAGACCTACTATTCCATTATCTTTCTAAGTTTATAAGAGCAATATTTTAAAATTGTCCTTATTTTTGGGCCTTTATCCCACTTCTATGTATGGCTTTTTCCAGATTTCCTGCTCTGAGGTTGAGAAGTATGACAAATGTGTCAGGGCCATCACAGTCAGCCAGAGACATTTCAAATTGTGACATACTTGTTGCACCCCACTCTCCCATCTAGTGACTCTGGATGTGTCCAAGCAAGGCAAGGAGCAGTTATACAGTGTAATATACAGGGTGTAAATGTGCAGGGTATCCCCCCATCCAAGGTAGACACAAGTACTACAGCGGCTTTTCATCTGTTATTGATTTTGCAGAATAGTCTGGTTTCTGCCATATTTTTGTACTGTTGATTTATGCTTATTACTCAAAGTGCCTGTTGCTCTGTGTTTTAAGTAGCAGTGCTTTAATGACCATCAGTTAAGCTTGTCTGAGATCATAGCATGCAAGTAAGCTTTAATAAGCATACTGTTAAAGAATTGACAACATTGAAAGCCTTTCTGTTGTTGCCATGCAGAGAATACTTAACTAGATAATGTATAAGCGTTGGGTATTGAAATGCATATGACAGTATTTGCAATAAAGGACAGGATTGCATTATTTTAAGAACCTCATTACACTTGTTGGAGACATCCAGTGATCTCTTGAGGGCTTTAATCGTAAACTAAACAGAATGCCATTCATGTGTGGTCCATAACCTGTACAGTAATCCTTTAAGCAATGTATCTTGAACTTGTTTCTTGTTTGCTTTTCATTTTTTACTTTGATCATGTTTTCCCCATGAAACAAGTAGATAGTTGTCAGGCAGCAGGTCTTTTTTGGATAAGAAACATTTTTACAAGTGAGGACATCACAGAGATTGCTACTTTCAGCATGTTACTTGGTATTTTAATAAAGCTGAATATAAATTATAATTAGAACTGCAGTGCAAGGAGAAGCAGTTTGAGTTGAGTGCTGCTTGTTTTTTTTATACTTGATTTTGACTGGCATTCCAGTAATGTATTTAAAAAGTAATTTATTTGTTCATGCCTCACTACCTTTTTGTTTCCATCTAGATATTAAGCTGTCATGCAGCCAATGCATTGAAATATTTTTATTCTTTTATACTTCGTTTGTCTTGATTGGACTCTCATAATGAGGGTTTGGCACCCAGGGCAGCATATTTAATTAAAGTTAGTTTTTGTGGTTTTGAGCATAGCTCCTCCCCTTTCTAGTTGGACACACCCCTTCCCATTGACCCCACCCATTCAGCTATCTCCTGCAGCCTCTCTTTGATTTGAAGTCACCAGCCGCCACTGGAAGTAAAAGACAGGTATGTAACATTAAAGATATTAAACTGTCTCAGAACTCTGTCACAAGTCATGTTGCCATAGGTCCTGTTAAGTTGGATAAAATATTCAAACCGTTGTAGATATTGATAGAAAAGATTTTCAAACAATAATAGTGACAATTCAAAACCTGTTAAAGTAAATAAAAGTATTTAAAGATACTATAACCACATAGTTATGAAGAGATAACATCCTTGCTAGCAGTTTTTTAACATAAGATATCAGCTACAGAAGTTTTTGTCAATTAGTTTGATGCTAGGCCCCAAAAGGTAAATCATATTTTACAAGACAGACTTATGATCTGGAAAACAGACCAAGAACAGATAATGTATGAATATACAAAGTTTCTGAAGAAAGTCAATAGTGTGTGTTCCAGTTAGAGATGGATCTTTATACTCAGTATTCCTGTGAAAACATATTACTAAATACTGAAAAAGATACTGGAGTTTAGTGTCTGATACATTAAGACATCTGCCTATAATAAAGTGGTTCAACTCATTTCTTTGAACACTCATTCAGTGGGTCACTAGAGTATGCCAGTATAATCTGTATGTGTTTGTTGTATAATAGATATCCACAGCCCTTCTATCCTTCACCCAGACCCAGCAGAGGCAAGAGATAATAATAAACTATCATGCATATTCCTCAATCTCTCCAAAGCATTTAATACCATCTCCCACCCTAACCTCCTTACTAAATTAACTGAACTCAATCTCTCAGCATCCACTACTCTTTGGTTCTCTGGTTATCTTACTAACAGACAGCAATTGGTTAGATGTCAGACCTCCTGCTCACCTTTCTTACCTATACAAACAGGTGTACCCCAGGGATCCATTCTAGGCCCCCCCTTCTCTTTAATATTTTTACTAATAATCTACGCTCTGCCTGCTGCACCACATCTCTGATCCAGTATGCCAATGATTCTACTCTTATTATCCTCTCTGACAACCCTACCGACCTTCTCTCCCTCACACAGACTTCTTTTAACACCACTGAACACTGTCTAATCAACAACCAACTCATTCTTAACCCAAAGAAACTAACCTTCATCTTTTCCTTCCAAAATCTATGTCCAACCTAAAAACTTCCTTTACTGTCTCTTCCGTAGACAACATTATCATTCATGCTGACTCCCATTCCAAACTTCTAGGAATCATAATTGACCATCAACTAAAATTTGACCTTCATATTTAACAATCAATCAAAAAGACCAATCAAAAACTTGGTCTGCTGTACAGAAACAAAAAATTCTTATCCATCATCTCAAAGATCTCACTAGCAGAAGCCTGCCTCCTTCCTTGCCTACGCTATGCTTCCCCTATACTTACCAATCTACAAGCAAATCTTCTAACCAAACTTGAAAAAACCTACAACTAAATAGCCAGAATTGCCTGTAACTTCCCTTACAAATCCCATCATTGCCTCGCCCTTAAACAAAGAACGTGGTTGAATTCCCACAACTACTACAACTTTCTCAGCTACAGATGGCTCATTCTGTACTTTACAAGCCTGCAGACTGCCCCTCCTTATCTACCATCCTATCCCTATAGAAACCTTCATGATCTCTCCAAATCACTGACCAACAGCTACTTGGCACCTACAGTCCTAACAAATCTATAGATACAATACTTCACAAATTGACACCTACAGGCCTAACAAAACTATAGGTACACTACTTTACAAATGCTCTGTATCTCAAACTTGGAACAAACTCCTTATAACATACATTCTATGCAATCTTCCTTTCTTTTCAAAAGGGTATTGAAGAGCTTCCTTGCTAACTCTCCCTCCTGCACCTGCCACCACCCTACCTAACTTCTACTCACCCAGTTGTTACAGCTCTCCTCTCCTGACTCTAATATAACTCTTATACATATTTACACTGTTGTACTTCAGCTCTGCCTCTGAACAATGCTCTACCTAAATCTCATCTTTTCTCTTCCTTTGCTGCTATACTTCTCACCCCACCCCCTTCCCACAACTTGACTTTCTCTCTTTACTCTCTTGATTCTCCTAAACTCCATCTCCATCCCCTCTATTTTTCTACCCCTCTATTAAACACCCTTCTTCCTCTCTACCAACCTGGTTTAATCATTAAAAATATTTTAAGGGTTTTTTCAGGGGACCTACTCTAAATCTACACTTTGTTTTATCACAGGTTTCTACTTATTATGATGTTTCGCTATTGCCTATGCTGAGTTTGTGAATTGTTAATTTTTCATTATTGCTTGAATATTTTGCGGCTTTGTAATAATATTTCTTATATTGCATGAATGTATGTAGTTATGATCCCATTACCGCTATGTAAACTCTGTTATTTTGTTCTCAGTGTTGGAGCTTTTCTCCTTTGGTCTCCACTGAAAATGGGCCACAAGCCCAGTGGATTAACCTGGTAAACAAAAGACAAATAAATATATAATGAATAAACAAATATATATATACATATATATATATATATATATATATATATATATATATATATATATATATCAAAATGTGGAATGGCAGTTTTATGACTGCCACTTGTTCGAAATCGCGGTAGTCAAGGTCCGCAATGCTGAACTGCAATATTACGAACCATAATAACGAATGTAGAACTGCATTTGTTATTATTCAGCATTGTGATTGTAGATCTCGGTACAGTGGGGAGTGGGGAATTTCACATTTTCCTCACTGTAGTGCGATCTCGGAGTTGGTATATTTACGTTGCAACTCTTTGATGACCACTTAACAAACCATTTTTATATAATTAACAGAACTGTAAATTCAGATTTTTCTGTACCAATCAATAAATTTATTATTACTGCTATTGGTGTATTTAATCTGGTTGTGCTGCTTTCGGGTCTTTGTTTAAAAGGCAACCTGGGATATTGTGTGGTTCCACTGATGCCTTAGTTTGTCCTTGGAGAGAGCAGA
Source organism: Protopterus annectens (assembly GCF_019279795.1). Classification (NCBI taxonomy): domain Eukaryota; kingdom Metazoa; phylum Chordata; order Ceratodontiformes; family Protopteridae; genus Protopterus; species Protopterus annectens. Next base: position 1,764,317,777 of record NC_056731.1, read on the forward strand.
GGTGACAAGATCTCTTGAGATAACATGCTAAGAAATGGTGACATATTTTGAAAGGGAACTAGCAGGTTGACTGTTACCTCCAGTTGAGTATGGCTGATGGCATCCACAACCAGTTCAGCACATAGTTTCAACTTTTAGAAATGTTTCTGTAACTCAGCTTTAAAGAAGGATTAAATGTGGGGTGGAAGTTAACCCCATTTCCTGACATATGGAATTACTCAAGCTTTATTACTGTGGTAGAGACCATCTTAATTGTAGAAGATAAAACGAAAAGAGATTTCTGTTACACTGAAGAGTATGAAAAAGACTGTGACAAAAGATAGGTTCATAAGTTTATAAAGTGTAATTTTTTTGATATATATATATATATATATATATATATATATATATATGTGTGTGTGTGTGTGTGTGTGTGTGTGTGTGTGTGTATTTAACTTCTGTCTCCCTCTCTCTCTCTCTCTCTATATATATATATATATATATATATATATATATATATATATATATATATATATATATATATATATGGGTCTACCTGATAATGCCGACACACCAAAACACAGACAACGAAATAACCGACCACAAAACCGAAAGTTCAAAATCATGAAACTTCACATGCCCGACAAACCACAATCTCGACAATCAACAAAACAAATACCTTTTCCGAAAAACACACACACAACACAAGCACACCAAACACCTTACAAACCTACACTAAACCTTACATACACAACTATCAATGCACAAACATTAACCCAAACCCTAACCCTAAGGTCCGTCACTGTCGCACACTTACCTTACCCACACCCTAACCCTAACTCACTTAATCCACCCCTAACCCTTAAGTCTGTCACTATCACACACTTACCTTACCCGCACCATAACCCTAACTCACTTAATCCTCCCCTAACCCTAAAGTCCATTACTATTGCACACTTACCTTACTCGCACCCTAACCCTAACTCACTTAACCCACCCCTAAACCTAAAGTCCGTCACTATCGCACACTTACCTGACCCGCACCCTAACCCTAATGTCCGTCACTATCACAAACTTACCTTACCCGCACCCTGACCCTAATGTCAGTCTCTACTGCACATCGGTGTTCTCAGCATGGGGATTTTCAACTTTCGGTCTTCTCCATTGTTGATCTTCCAGTGTCAGTTATCTCGTTTCGTTCTTCTCAGGTTTTGGCGTAATCAGGTAGACCCATACACATATATATATATATATATATATATATATATATATATATATATATATATTTATATATATATAAAACTGAAATTGGTTAACTCTAACTTTGGTCAACATTTGTTTAGTCAACAAAATTTGATTGACTAAAAAAAGATGGTCGACGTGTGTGAGATTGCACAAATCTTGAGGTAGGGAAGTATGCCCTTTCCCTGACATTGTGTGATCACGGAGTTAGCATCTATAACTAGCAGGGTTAAAGGAGACTGCAGCTCCCAACATGGGGGGGGGGTACAGGGAGTCCTGACAACTGCCCACCAAATCACAAAGCAAGAAAATGAATCAATTAAATTAAATCTTAAATCCAACAATGTATGGATAAACACTATTTGCATTTTTCATAATGCTGCTTTCTGCTAAGCACCACTTTGTAATTAACATTACTGTTCGGTCCTGGTGGACTATATGTGTACGGTTTGATTTGTCATTTTAATTTGCTGTATCTAAGCTCTCCCTCTTTGCCGCCAGTAAAATGTGTTAGAACATAGTCAATAACAAAAATAAAACTTCTGAAAACTCTTACACTGAACACCATGTTTGGCTAATGCATTTTCTGTGTTTTTCATCTTGATTGCATATTGAAGTTCATAAATCCTTTTTCTGAGCTCCCTATTAGTTTTTCCTATATAAACTGCTTCACAAGTGTAGCAATTATTTAAATAAACCATGTACCAAGAACTACATGTGAAAACACCAGGTATAAAATAAGTTTTATCACTTCTGCTTTAGACATACAGTCCACCAGGACTGAGCAGTAATGTTAATTACAAAGTCATGCTTAATATGAAAAGTGTAAATAGTATTTATTCAGGTATTGTTGATTTCAGATTTAACTTCTAGATATCACTTTAAGAAATTAAATTGATTAATTTTCTTGCTTTGTGATTTGATGGGTACCTTTTAAGATGGTATTTAAGGCTGTTAGTACTTTAAGTATTTATTCTGATGAAGACTTCTGGAGGTTAAACACACTCAAAAATTTTTAAAAGGTTGGACTTTTATCTTCCCTTTGGCTCCTTCGATTGTGTTTTTAATCAGTTCTAGTTTTTTCAACACTTGCCATCTAGACTTATTGTTGCCTTTTACTTCAAATGTCTGCAAACTAACATCAGATTGTAACTGAAATTAAACAATTAATTGTAAATATTAGTGGTACCATACAGTATATCAGTGAAAGTAATAGCCAAACAAATGCAAAATGAATGTCTCCACTCTTCCATACAAATATAATTTTCATAAGTAGTTTCATTTGGCTATTGGGGCAGTAAAGCAAAATTTATTGATTATAGTTCCAGTTTAGCTCTTGTGTAAACCATCATGTGGCCCTGACAAATAACTGTATGCAAAAGATTAATTCCACTCTTCATGCAAATAAATTTAATTGAATGGTGTTTTAAAGAATAATCCACATGGTGCTACCAAATAAACATACATGTATGTGTATATTACATACATATGTGTATGTGTATACATATATATATAAATATATATATATATATATATATATATATATATATATATATATATATATCTATATATGTATATATATATATATATATATATATATATATGGGTTCCATACACTAGATCGAATTTTCACTAATTTGAAATAATACATGAAATGCTCACTGCAGTGAAAGTGCATTTAATCAAAAGTGCACTTACGCGAAGTTCAGTACAACAAACGGGTGTTGTACTGAACTTCCGTGCAGTAATCACGGACCTTAGGGTTAGGGCATGGGTCATAGTAAGGGAATAGCCCTACTATGACCCATGCCCTAACCCTAAGGTCCGTGACGACTGCAGCGCAGTGAAGGACATAGCTTTACTAACTATCCCCTTACCCTAACCGGTGCCCTAACCCTAAGGTCCGTGACTATCGCACCATAGTGGAGGACATAGCTTATTTTTTATGTCCTCCACTATGCAGCGGTGTTTTCAGTGAAGTGCACTGACATAAAAGTTCACTTGCGTTAAAGTGAACTTTCACAGAAGTGAGGCTTCCTATTACAAGTTCGAAGTAGTGAACTATCGTTCTTGTAATAGGAATCCATATATATATATATATATATATATATATATATATATATATATATATATATAAGCATTTGTATTATATATGCAAGTGTGTGTGTCTATGTATATAGATTTTCAGTGAGAGAACACTTGAGGTTTCTCAGTCTGTCAGAAAATACTATCAGTTCTTACAGAAGGATTTTCCAGAATGTACACCCATTCCTCTTGTTCTGTCTGCTTTACAGGATGTGTGGGTTGCTGCCTGAAACTTTCCTGGTTGTTAGCCTCCTGCCCTAAAAAGGCAGATAGAATCTATAAAGTTCCTCAGTATTTTAATTTTGTACACACTATTGTCAAACCTGACCCAGCAGCTACAGCTTTAGTTGATCCCACTGCTGCTAAACATTTAATTAATTCAATCGTACCCTTTCTGATAAGGATGGGAAATTATTGATAAGTATGGGGACAAAAGTGCATACTTCTGCAACTTTGATTTCCAGAATTTTTAATTGTCTGGCTCATGTGTTAAGGTTTGTTCTGACAAATTGTGAAAGTACGAGAGATGTTTTATTTGCAGTTTCTTCTTGTGAGGAAAAATCTGCTCTAAACAATTTAGTTTCTTCTATTGCATGGGTCACTGCTCATTGTTTACGGACTGTGTATATGACCCTGTAATATTACTTCCAAGGCTATGGCCAATGGTACTGTTTTGAGTAGGTTTGCATGGCTGCATTCTCAGAACCTCCCAGATGATGATAAAATTTGGATTTTAAATTCTCACTTGGATAGAGATTTAGTGTTTGGACCTACTGCATAGGTGAATAAAAATTGTGATGGAAGAGTCAAGCTAATCCATGGAATCTAAGACTGCTTTTCAGCCCTCCTTTACCAAATTTTCCATCGGATTTTTTTAGCTTATATATGAACAATCTACTTGCAAGATTCTGTTCTAGGACTCCATGCAAGAAGACCTGGAAGACAGATGTTTTTTTCTTTTCCTTGGACAGGAATGCTCCTGTGTGCTTTTTCACTCTTTCCACTAATATACAGAGTACTTCTGAAGATGCAGAAGGAATCCCTCAAGATCATTGTCATCACTTCCTTATAGACCAGAAAGCTGTGTTTTTCCCTTCTTTTTTGAAATGGCTAAGGACAATTGCCACAAGCTTCCTCACAAAATGGATGTACTCACACAAGAACAGGGCTGTTTGATACTGCCCACCATCAGTCAACTGTATGATAGCTTCTTCATTCTTTTTTGGCACGTGTTTACTGAAGAGGTACAGCAGGTACTAATGGAGATGGGAACGCTTGTTGCTAGAAAACCATAATTCTAGTTTTTGTCTAATTCAGCATTATTTGTGTGAATAACTATCCTATGGCATTTCTTATTCCACTGTCAAGGTTCATTTATTGGCCATTTTGACTGACCATGAATCCTCCACTTTCAATGCAGTGTCATGTTAAAATGTTTTTGAAATGGGTTTTACATAAGGGGCCTCCAGAAAAACCAGAGACCCCTCCTTGGGATCTTAATTTTGTGTTAGAGAAACTAACACTTGCTCCTTTTCAACCAACTAATCTGGCTGACTTGAGGTTTGTAAAATGGAAAACATTTTCCTGATTGCTTTGACCTCTGCAAGAAGGCTGTCTGAGTTGCAAGCTCTTATGGTGAGTCAACTCTATATCATTTTCCATAGGGACAGGGATTCTTTGAGAACTAATTCTTCTTTTTTTGTCTGAAGTGGTATCCAAGTTTGCTTTTAAGCCAAACTATCCATCTCTGTTTTCTTTCTTGAATATAAAAATGAGGGAGAAAGGATAATCCATACCTTGCATGTCCACAGATAGCTGAGGTACTATCTTCACAGAACTAAATCTTTCAGATCTTCGGATCAAGCGTTCATTTCTTATGAAGGTAAGATGGGACAACCTATGGCAAATCAGACTTATTTCCAAATGGTTTTCTAAGGCTACAACCTTTCGCTATACTCACCATAACAAAACTATTCCAGGTAGGGTAAAGGCCCACTCTACCATGGCCTTGGATTCATCTATCACGTTTTGGAAAGGGTTGGACTCTAGAAGTATTCTAGAAGTTGCAACTTGGTCCTCTGTGTATACTGTTACAACGCACTAAAAGCTTGAGTCCTTCTCTAGGTCCAGATCAAGCTTTGCTAGGGCCATTCTCCAGGGGCTCCAGAACCCTTCCTCTTCCACCTCCCAAATGTTGTAATCTAAGGTGATCCACCCATATTACTAAGGCTACCTTAGCAGTGATCATTATAATAAACATAGCGCAATTATGTAAATAAACTTACCATAACTGCTCCCTCCCTCTACACGCTTGTTTTGTGTGTGTGTGTGTGTGTGTGTGTGTGTGTGTGTGTGTGTGTGTGTGTGTGTGTGTGTGTGTGTGTGTGTGTGTGTATGTGTGTGTCTGTGTGTGTGTGTGTGTGTGTGTGTGTGTGTGTGTGTGTGTGTGTGTGTGTGTGTGTGTGTGTGTGTGTTTTATGCCAGGGTGTGGAAATGTATGTTTTTGTTATTCTTAGCATTGTCCACTAAGGGTCTAGCCTCTGTCTCTCTCTCTCTCTCTCTCTGCCTGCTGGCAGGAAAGCTGTGAAGGAATGGGCTCTGCTTCACATAAATTGTCAACCTCTTCCACAGCATGGGGATCCTCTGAGACACATATCTGTCATATCAACATGTCGTATTTATGTTGCAAGCAAATTTTAAATCCTTGTTTCTAGTGGTTTTGATGCTTTTCATTTTGTAGATGTGCAAAAGGCCATCACAGCTGGATCCAAGGATGCCTTGTATGCAAGACACATATCACCGCTCCATAACCTGTAGGTGACTGAACATAGAGACAAGGCTTTAAGGTGATCGATATAGTACAATGTGATTATACCCTGGATTCCCCTGGTAAGGAACTTTTGTGGGCATTCCAACTGTTGCACATGTCTGGTCAGATACATGCAGAATGGAGCATCATATTCCTTGATGGGTCTGATAAAGGCTGAATAAAGTGACACTATGACTTCAAACCTGGTGGGGTTCATATTACATTATCGAAAGATAACGTAATCAAACAATCAAAACTTCAAAATGGCAGCATTTCGAAGCTTGTATTGTGGGGGGCTGCACCCCCCACACCCCCACTAAATATGTATTCCAACTCTGAGATCACACTTCAGTGACAAAAGGGCAAATATTCCAATCCTCACTGTACTGCGATCCCACATTGCGATCTTCGAAATGCTGCCATTTATAAGTTTTGATTGTTCGATTATGTTATCTTTCGATAACGTAATACGAACCCGATTATTGTCTACATATGTTCCCAGATCCATGACTACTGGGTCAACTCTTAAGGGTGTCTTATCAATTGAGGAATTAGCCTGGGTATCCGTTTTCCCAAAAGGCACTAAACTGCATTTCTTGGCATGGAGTTTTAATCCTTACTTTGGCACCAGTCATTTGTCTGTGTTAGTCCCTCTTGTAACATGTTTGTGTTATGAGGAGGAATCTGTTATAGTTCTCAATGTGCAGTCATCTGTGAACTTGGTCAGCTGAAGTTTCTTGACATTACCTTTTATCTCTGAGAAGCAGATGCCAAATATGAGCAGTCCCAGCACCTAGCTCTGAGGTACTTCACTGATGAGTGGTCTCTTAGTGGTGGTGGTCTCACTAATCCTGACTTCACTGGTTCCTGCCTCTGAGACAGCTGGAGCCAGTTATACTATTAATGGCTTTAAAGCTGCATTTGGAAAAGAGACAGTTCAGTATGACAACCTTGGAATAGTAGTTAGCTTCCTTATTTGCTTATATTTCAAGGGATATCAGAAATATCTGTCAACTGCTAAAAATTTTACAGAATTTCAGATTTATCCTTATATCTTTGGACTGTTCTTAATAAAATCTGTGGTTTTCTGGCAAATCATTGAGGCGAATGAAGTCACTAAATTTTATTTATTTATTTGACATTTGTTTACCAGGAAAGTCCGACTGGGTATGAGCCCATTTTCAGCAGAGGCCCGAGGAGAAAAGCTCAACAGTACACATTAAACAGAGTTAAAAAATTGAACAGTGGTTACAAATATTAAGACAATAACAAAGTACTATAATATGTGAATACAATGAAAGAAAATAAGCAAAATATAAGGAAAGCAATAAAGTTGACCATACATTATATACAAGATGGAAGAGAGTTCCTAATATGCATGTTGCATAATGATGCATGACAAATATATAACAGAATAAGTAATAGGTTGTAAAAGGCATATACTCTTTCTGAGAGGATAACTAGACAGTACATTTCAGTTATAAATTATGGGATAGATAATGGATAGTCTAACAATATAAAGAAAGGACATTACAATGTTAAGGAAATAAAGAGAGGTGAGGCTAGAAAGTAGGCAAAGCAGGAAGGGAAGTAGGACAGATCAAGAGAAAGTCTACTAAGAGTGAGGAAGAAGGGAATAGAAAAGAGTACTGAGATGGTGTGGAGCATGGGCATTCCAGTTATTGGCTAGATGTTCTTTCAGCCTAGATGTGAAGGAACAGTAGTGGGGTATAAGTTTGATTGCTTCTGGAATGTTATTCCATGATTTGGCAACACAGCGAGAGTACAGGCCTACCCCATTAGATCTTTGAGGTTTATAAATAGATAGTAGATACTTGTGAGAGGAGCATAGGTCATGAGACAGAATATTCTGTTGTAGAAGCGATGACGTAGTTTGCGAAAAGGAGGAGTTGTACAGTATTTTGTGTGCTAGTGTTAGATTAAAGGTGAGAAGGTGGGGTAGTTCGAGCCAATTTAGGGACTTGAGAGCAGAGCAATGGTGGGAGTAGTGGGCCTGCCCTGTAGCAGATTTAGCTATTTTATTATAACATTGACTAAGCTTTGCTTTGAGGGAAGAGTGAAGATTCGTTAGAGTAGGAGAAGCGTATAGAAGGGAGTGTAAGAGACAGGTGGTGACAAGTGTTACTTTTGTGGAGTCAGAGATGAATTTCTTAGCCTTATACATCACACCCAATTTTTGATTCGTTTTTTTTATGATTTTGCTGATATGTATGTCAAACTTAAGATTGTTGTCAATAGTTACGCCTAACAGTTTTGTATGTGAAACCACATTGATTGAAATATTGTTCAGAGAAGTAATAGCAAAGTTAGAGACATCTGGAGAAAATTGTTTTAGTAAAAATAGTACAAGTATAGTTTTTTGGGGGGGTTTAAGTAGTAAATGTTTTTTGGTGAGCCAAAACTCAATGGAATTGAATGCTTCTTGTGTTAAACTCTGTAGATGAAAGAGAGTCCTGGCAGAGCAGATTATTGAATTATGGTGGCTTGTTTGCTCTCAGTATTAAGATGACTAATAAAATGTTGAAGAGAAGTGGACCATTTGACAGACTGATATCTCTTAGAAATAAATAATAACAGACATTTGAGTTTCAGTCTTCATTTTTGTGAGAAAATGCATGGTAATGCAAAACCTGTTATTCTGGCAACTTTATAAGTTTATAAGAGCAATATTTAAAATCTGCCACTGATTTTCAGTCCTTATTTTTTGCTTATTCCAGAAGTTTTGTGCTAAGAGGTTGAGTGGTATGCCATATGATTATAAGATCAAAGCAGTGCCTAAGTGCAAATTGTTTTGAAATCCAGTCTCATGTTATCTGTAATCAGAGGAAGAGATACCCAACTTGGCAGAGAGTAGCAATTTGATTATAGCAATATCGTAAATATTATTTAACAGATAAAGCTCTAGTGTATTTGTGAACAGATATTATTCAGTTTCATAACAAAAGAGATTTTTTTTGGAATCGCCACAACAAATAGCTCATCAGCTTAAACCCTGTTGTTTTGTACTGTAAAATGAATGATATCTTACATCAGCCAGAATACAGCTGTAAATTAAATAGTTTAATTCTTGGATAAATGCCCAACTTTAAACAAAACTGTTCAACTGTTTTGGAATTACGGGATCTGCCTTGGCAAGATCAGCAATTATTGTCCGGGTAGAGCTTACTGAATACTCATTACTGTCCAGAGTCTATATTTGCTATAAAATGCCAAGGGAATTTTCTTCTTGTTGACAAATGTAAAGCACATTTGTGGGGTATATACTTGTCATAATATATGTTCTGATAATAGGACTGCTGCTGCAAAAATCAAAAAATATCTGGTATAAAGCTGGGTATGGACAAATGAGTCTGGCCAGACCAGTTTCACAGCAGAACATTGCAGTTAGAGTAAATGATCAGATATGGCTGTTAAAAGGAAACTAATTATGAAGGAAACAACAACAGCCCCATATGATTTTATCATTTTTTTTATATTCTTTCTTTTTTTAGGCACTCACTGTAACCACTCTGCAGCACATGCCTTGGCTGCACCTTTAGACCAGGGCCTTCCAAAGGGAAGAGTAGTGGAGATCCCTGAGTCTGAATACTTAGTGGGAAGGCAAGATACAGGAGATCAGGACATTTTGATACAGCTCCATTCACATAGCCAATCATAACTGCCAGAGTTTTTTTTTTTAGCCCCAGGGCACACATAACATTTAGCTTCTATGAAAATCTGCCATGTGATCACAGGATTGCCTCTATGATGGCCTTTCTACCCTGAGCCAGTAATCAAGGAGTCTCAATCCTCACCACTGACACCGGTGAGAGACGGTCACTAAAAGCAGGAATTAATTTTCACAGTATTTTCAGATGCAGCTGTATGCATGAAGCAGAATTTCCCCCAGAAGCACACAGAAAACATACCCCAGACCTGAAACTGGTCTCTCCATCTCTCAAGATGTCAAACAAGCCACACTTCAGAGCACGGTGTCCCACTTCCAATTAGCTGACACACCCACACCTGGGTATTTCATTTTCACATACACACACTCCTGGGAAAGGCTGGTACAGATTTATTAGCTGTACCCATTCTGCCCAGACTATAAGGTAACCATGCTGTCCCCATTCAACCACTCTCAGGCTCTTACAAGGGTATCTAATTATACTGAGTAAAATCAGTGCTAATATAAATGATAGAGTGTAACTAAAGCAGCAAGACTTTTCGGAGTGGCCAAGGTGTCACTAAAATAAGCACAAGTACTCTCAAGATGATAAAAGTATTCTCTAAAAGACCAGCCACAATGAAAGGTATAAAAATATTTAATAATAAATAATAAAATAAAAAAGCATGCTAATACTAAATATTTCATTACAATAAACACCAGAGTTTCAGTCACAGGAAAAAAAAAACACGGTTGGACAGATTCAAACAGATGCAGAAAAACAATACTTAACCAATCTCACTGTATTTTTTGACTGTCTAAAGAATAACTAATGTAATTAATACAGCAAAGCAAGATTGGATGCTGAGGTGCTTACTTCCACAAGGCAAGGTGATGAGCTTCCAACTTCTAACTAACTGAACTGAACTAACTTAACTAACTGACTGTGATGACTGTCATAGATCTTTATATCAGGTTCCAAAGAAAACAAAACAAACTGCTGTGAGAGTTCCATCCTCTCAGTGCTGGCTATGGAATGACATTACATCCCAGGCTGCATCCTGCATCAACTCAGGGAGGAACTCACAGCACCATTAGGCACCCTATTCAACCTAAGCCTGAGCTACTGTCATCCCTCTGCACAAAGGTGGAGTGTCCACCAATCCAGGTAATTATAAACCCATCAGCCTAACTAGCCTGATTTGGAAAGCCATGGAATACATTATAATGGACCACATTAACAAGGACATTGGCAACCTCCAAACACTTGATCCCACACAGTTTGGTTTTGTCAAGGGAAGATCATGCCTGTTAACTTTGACAGACTTCTCTAAGTCAGTCACTAAACCCATGGATAAGAGGAAAATGGTGCATGCCACCTACCTTGTCCTGGACAAAGCCTTCAACACTATTTCTCACTTGGGCATGATAGATAAATTATCCCAGCTTGGTGTAAACCCATATGTGACCAGATGGGTAGCTAACTGGGTCACTGATAGAACTCACTCAGTCAAAATAGGGGAAGCTACCTCAAGTACTAGACCCATAATGAGTGATGTTCCCCAGGGATTGGTCTTGGGACCCCTGATGCTTGGGATATACTTCTCCAAGGTACAATCCAAAACCAGAGGTCTATGGCTGACCAAGTTTGCAGATGACTGCAAGCTGGGGGTTGACATCAACTCCCATAGTGATGTAGACATACTACAAGAGGGTCTCACCCACACAAATTACTGGTGCCAAAAACACTACCCCAAACTAAACTCCAAAAAATGCATCATCATCCCCCTTGGGGAGAGTGATGTCTCCACAAATTATCACATTAATGACAGTGTCATAAGCACGCAAGCAGTTGTGAGGGACCTGGGCACCCAAGCTGAGAGCAATCTAGCTTTTAACCACCATGTTGCCTCCATTGTATGGTGATCTTTCTACATGACTCACCTCATTAGTAAGGGTATTTCTTCCAGGAACAAGGAAGTCATAACTTCCATATATTCCTCCCTTATCAGGCCCATCTTTGAGTATAACCCCCTTTTGGCATGTACCTCACAAAGTATATGCAGCAGCTGGAGAAACCACAGAGGTTCCTTACCAGGAGAATCTAGGGCTTCAAAATTCTATTCTACATGGATAGGCTAAAAGCCCTGTCCCTCTACTTCATCTCATATAGACTCCTCAGAGATGATCTATGTCATAGGATCATAGGAGGTTACTAGGCTAATGGCCCTGGGGCTCTTACAAGCCTGGCCAAGAGTTTATCCCCAAAAAGAAACCTCAGTCAGCACCTGTCACCCCTGTCAGTGAGGGACACAAGTGGAACCCCTAGGAAAAATTTGTGGTTTCCAATCCACTCATCAAGGTTGCTCTTGAACAGGGTCAGCGAGGTGCTCTGTTTATAGGAATTCTATTCCAGAGACAGGACAGACTCTGGGAAACAAACCTGTCTCTCCAGCATGTTTTGTTAATGTCACATATTAGAGTCAGGCATTTTCAGCAGGTAGTGCATGAAGAGTTAGACTTACGAATATGGAGTATCTCTAGTAGGGCAGGGTCCAAGATTTTCTTGTAGATGAGACACAGATCACCTCTGAAAAATCTGCATGATACCAAGTAGAGTGATAGTGATTTGAGCCTGTCTGTATAGGACAGGTGTTGGAGGCCATGGATACTCTTTATGAGGTATTTCAGTGGCCTTTCCAGGTGGTGCAGATGTTTGGAGAGGTACATCCCAAACGTGGAGTTATACTCAATTATTAGTCTAATGACAGAGGAGTATAGAGAGGTAATAACCTCTTTTTTTCTGGATGCAATCCCTTTACTTATGAGATGAACCAAGAAAAGGCTTTTCTGACCACTGCCGGTACACGATGGTTGAATGTGAGGTTGTTATTAACCTGAGTGCCCAGGTCTCTCACCACAGGTTTTGTGCTTAGGGGGTTGCCGTTGATGTGGTAATCAGTAGGGGTCATGTTTTTGTTGCATGGTATGATGACACATTTTTTTGCATTTAGCTTAAAGCCATGACTTTGGCACCAATCATTAGTTGCTGTGAGACACTCCTGCAGTATGTTAACATCATTTGGGGAGTCAATGACAGCACCCAAGTTACAGTCGTCGGCAAACTTGGTCAGCTACAGGACTTTTGTCTTTGCCTGTACCTCTGAAAAATAGATTCTAAACAGTAGGGGTCCCAAGACAGATCCCCAGGGAACTCCACTAGTGACAGATCTGCTATCAGAGGTAGAAGTGCCCATTTTGTCTTTGAGGGTCCTGTCGTGAGTCAGTTGGCCACCCACCTGATGAGACAAGGATTTATGCCAAGTTGTGTTAGCTTTTTCATGATGCCCGAGTGGGGGATTTGTCAAAGTCCTTGGCCAAGTCAAGGTAAGCTGTATGTACTGAGTTTCCCTCATCCAGGACCTTGGTGACAGTCTCAAATAAGTCAACCAAGTTCAACAGGCAAGATCTGCCCTTGACAAATCCAAACTGGGTGGGGTTAAGTGCTTGGAGATTGCCTATGGCCTTGTTTATGAGATCCATAATAATAATCTCCATGGCTTTAGAGATCAGACTTGTCAAGCTAATGGGGTGTTTCCAGGGTCAGTAGAGGCACCACCTTTGTGCAAGGGGATGACAATGGCGGTTCTCCACTGTGCTGGAATGAAGCCAATACTTAGGCTGTGGTTTAATAGGGTGCTCAATGGTGAAGCCAGTTCTTGCTGGAGATGATGCAAAATACATCCTGGGATACTATCAGTTCCCATGGAAGCTGTGTTTTTTGCCTTGAATAAGGCCTGTAACACTTGATCTATGGAGATGTGAGGTGTGGGACAAGTATAGGGGATGTCGAAAGGGCCTTTGTGGGGGACAGGATGGTGAAGTTTGCTCTGAACCTATCTGCTAGCAGATTGGCTAAGTCAACAGAATCAGTGTAAGTAATGCTGTTAGGTACTAATTCAGAACAAACCTAGGCTTTGCCACGGAGATTCCTGACATAATTGAAGAAGTCTTTATGGTTTCCCTTTGTTATGGAGGCTAGCTTTGATTCATAATTGGCCTTGGAGATTTTCACTAGTGATCAAATTTTCTTGTCGAGGCTAAGGAGGGAGTTTTTCCAATTTGGAATTTGTTCTCTTTTACCCTTGGACAACAGTTTCTTCCTTTTGTTGTAAAGCCTGTTGATAGAGGATGTTTTAGTTCTATTGGGTATGGCTGGGTCCATGCAGTTGTACAGGGGCTTGTAAACTACATTGGCATACAGTTCAGCATAGCTGTCTGCATCCTCTGGGGGGGGGGGGGGTGAAGCTACAGATACCCTCCCTTAGAAGGTTTTAGTCAACTTTTGAGAAGTTTTTTAGCTTGATTTCATCTGGGGGGTGGGGGTGGGATAGAAACTTCGAATGAGACTGTCAGAGGATCTGGTCTAAACAGGGAAGGACATACTATGTCTGGCATACAGAGCAATCTCTGACCCCACCTTGAAGAAATTTCTGCATATCCACAAGCCAAACTATATTCGCGTGACTCGCATGCAAAACCTCAACTTGGGCTGTGACATCAATAGGACTTGCTGGTGGGCCAGACTTGTCTCCCAGAGACTCCCCCATCTGTGGAACTGACTCCCAGTACAAGTCAAGCAGAGTACTTCATTATCCCTCTTTAAGAGGAACCTACATGACTGGATGGGAAATAGAAAATACACCCCTGGGATTCCACCAGGGGCATCAGGTGCTGATTTATGGGAACATGGGCTAATTTATCGGCTAGGCTTATAAGGTCCTCAAGACCAGTAGCTTAATAACTTGCTATGATCCTATGATACTATGATTTGATCACCTGACTCTGGTACAGCGCACACTCAGAGCTTTGCTAAGATCTGTTGCAGTATCTGAAAGCTATACAACAATTTCAAAAACTTCTACTCTTCCCTTCTAGAATTCTTTGTTTAAACATAAACATTTAATCAGTTATAATAACACTGTTGATGCATTTTTAACACAAGCATCTGTACATGTCAGTATGACAGTCAAACGATACAAAATCATCCACAAAACTCCAGCCAACCATGCTGGCACATGCACCGCCCCACTCTCCTCGACACAGACAGCAACACCACACATAGTCACAGCCTCCATCACTGGGGGAATACCATATTGCTTGCAGCTACTGCCACCATCCATCCAGGAATGGGGGGAGCCAATACTTTTGATTCCTTAACACCTCCGAACAGGCTCTTGTGCTGAGTTTGAAAGGTACACCTGACTCGTGTAACTCTCTACATGCAAGAGATGTGCTTCTGATACAGTGACAATAATGTCAAGGAACATAACCATTCTATTAATTTCAGTTTCTTTCAATAGTGGTCTTTAGTACAAAGATGAGCACAGCTCATATCAGCTCCCTCAGGAAGCTAACATTAACAATTTGACCCAGTTAGAAAGCAAATACCAGTAACCAAAGCTAGAGAGGATAGTAATGGCCACAAGCAAGCTAGTGCTTACTGTCTGCAGAAAAGTCAAAAAGCAAGACCAGCAGAGTTCATTCAAGACCCGGAGCACCACACGGATCACAAAACTGGGAAATGATTGAAGCTGAATACATGCATATATCTAGTGCAACTCCGTCCCCTACAAAGGGTACCGTGAGGAAGAAGCTGATATGTTGACCTTAAAACAATTCAATTCACTTCAAACCTCTGGAGAAAGAAGAAGATGTACAGGCCAGATATGGAGCATTTTTGATATAAAGCTTTCTACTGACAGTGCAGATTTTGCTTTCTCTGTCTAAAATGTACACCCAACAAATCATTCTCATCTTGTATTATTTATCTTCATGTCATGGTACACAGTATTTAACTATATGCTTGTTTTTGTGCTTTTGTCAGCAGTGGTACTGTTAGACTTCAAGCAAAAAGGCAGCCAAGGTAGGCACGGAGCATTTCATGTTGGTAGAATGGCATGTAGTTTCAGTTACAAGGGGTAGTGCAAAGGAAGCATTGATTAACTAACCACATTGCCATTATCTCACCCCTACCAAAATCTTAGAGAAATGTATCCGTAAGCAGCTCCTAGACCACCTGACTACAAATAACCTCTTATCTAGTTCACAGCACAGCTCCTGTCCAAAACACAGGACCTCCACAGCCCTCATAAGTTTCATTAACTACATCACCCCCTCAAAATAAATGGATGGCCGGCCTCTACCTTATTCCTTCATATGTCCAAAGCTTGAGTCTATGTTATAAACTCGAAAACCTTTTTGAGCAAATACTATAACAGCGACACATATAGCCTGAGCCGCAAATACACCGAAACCCCTAAACCGCAAAATTTAAATTCTGGAATCGTCATAGTCGGCCAACCCCACCACGCACTACATACTACGTACCCAAACATAATAAATAAACCACATACATACACTAACCAAACCCTACTTCTAACCCTACACCAAACCTTACATACATTACTATCTATGCACACTTACCTTAACCCGCACCCTAATCCTAACAAAACTGGGAAATGATTGAAACTGAATACATGTATATATCTAGTGCAACTCCATCCCCTACAAAGGGTACCGTGAGGAAGAAGCTGATATGTTGACCTTAAAACAATTCAATTCACTTTAAACCTCTGGAGAAAAAAAGATGTACAGGCCAAAGTAATGATAAACTCACTGTTTTATACATGAAACTTAACTGTCTTGGTCTGGACAGATGCATTGATCAGTGGATAGAGCAAAAGTCATGCATACAAAGGCAGAACTTATTCAAGGATCTAAAACTGGTACTAACACAAGGGCATTATAGACATATGATAGACATTATTATAATGTGCCTATAGCGGTTATTTCTGCGTGGCTGTAGTTCACATAGTCTGAACTGTATGTGTTCCCTGCTTTGTGACTTTTGGGGTACAGTTTAATGGTCCTCATGACTACTGAGTGTCCAAGAAGCAAAGATACTTAGAAGACTGAGAAATCATATTCAATGCATGATGGCTCATGCTGTTGGAATTATAACTGAAATTGCCTCACTGGATAGCTTGCTAAGTAGATAGACTAGCTTATACTGAGACATTTAGTTTGCTGTACATTTTATACCAATAATCTGAGGATTTATCTAGTTATTTTGCAGTTGCACTTGTCAGGCTGTAGATCCATAAGGGTATTTATAGTGCATTTATGTGATCCAATAGCTTTCTTCTTGTTTGTAGGTAAGGTGAATGCTAACCTGTGCTGATGCATTTAGTAATGTAAAATCAAATATGCATTTATACAACAATATGAACAGCATGTTTGATATAGTCCATGCAACACCTTGACTACTGCTGATAAATGTCAGTTATATTTAATGAAACAGAATTTATTTGTTGCTGCTATTTGAATACTGTCTCTTTATTATATGATATGCATGCTTCTCTTTTATGGGTTGATGTGCCAGTTCTCAAGCACAAGCTGGCGTCTTCTCTGCAAGACAAGATTTTTTTAAATGCAAAGTTAGATGTTTATAGATACTGTTTTAAGTGTGACAAGGTTTCTGTGATTATTTTCTCTAGGAACAAGTATTTGGTTAGTGTGGATTTTACAGCATGACAAAATTATTTTAGTTTGTCTTGAGTGCTGCTAACCTTATTTTTCTTCCAGGTGACAAAGATAAACTGGTAGAGATGATCCATCCATTCCCAGTATAACTGGGTGATGACTGCAATAGATATTTAATAGATATTCAGGAATGTTGTCAGGTCATAAAATAATGACACTATAAAGTGTTTTATATCGGTTATGTCTCAAGACACAGTAATCATTGAATCCTTTATAATACTAAAGACTTGAGAAATTGTATTAAGCATAGTAACAGATGGCAATAACTGAAAAGATGGAAAACAAGTGCTGAATTTTCAAGAAACCAGTTTAAGGAAAACCAGATATCATTAAACTACTGAAGATGTGTGCATTGGGAAGGCAGATGTCAGCTCTTGTCAAGCAACTAAACAAAGTACATCTATTTTGATTCATAACACTTCAAGACGACAATTGTTGGAATGTAAGGCAGATGGGAATTGTAGACAGAATATAGGCAAGTATCACACTCAAAATGGCTTTTTAATTATTGATACTTTCTATGGTGTTAATGTAGCTGAACAAAGTCCTATAGCAAATATGATACACTTGAATGAGGGCTGGGCATACAATTTTAGGAGTGGACTTTAACATAATTCAAAATCAGTATTGGATAGAGTCCTATCAGGATATATGGCACATCATAAATTGCAAGCATATTTCCAAATGGCAATATGAAACACTGGCTGAGTAGTTCTATGCCATGTACTGTAGCTCTAATAGAAGATCATTTTCATTTGATAGCTAGATAGGAACAGCTACTTGATTAGATTACAAGGTTTTGTTTAGTCCAGACTATGAAAGCACCCAAATTGTTAACTTCACTTTAAGTGATCTTAGTTTGGTCTTCACAGGAGTAGAATAACAAGACCAGCCACGCCCAATTGCCCTGTAGAAGCTAGATCAACTTCTACTGAAATAAAGAAACATTGTGGCTGATTATTGGAAAACAAGATCAACTATCAAAGCCTTCAATGGAAGCTAAATGAGAAATGTTTAAAATACATATCAACAAGGAGACACTGAGGCCAACAACATTAGGAGTTTAGAATGTAGACTGGTACAGCAAAGCTTGTAACTATCAAGGCAGAGACTAAGGAATACATTCACTATATTGAATGTTCCAAATGGCAAAAACACAAATGTGAAACAGAAAGAGATAGAAAAAGAAAATGTTGGAGAAACTTTTTCCACTCATTAGAAAGCCAGTTTTGTATTACCCAAAGTCCAGGTAGAGCCGGTACTTAGTTTTTGCCCTTTTGTCACTGTGTTGTGATCTTGGGGTTGGTGTGTGTGTGTGTGTGTGTGTGTGTGTGTGTGTGTGTGTGTGTGTGTGTGTATATATATATATATATATATATATATATATATATATATATATATATATATATATATATTTATATATTACGTTATTATCGTAACCAGATTTTTAATGGCACATAATTGTCACTATTCTCGGGAAACAACTGTATATATTAACATTGGCCAAATATTAAGAAGAACTTTCAAGTAAGTAATTATATAAATAATTCAGAAAAATCAATAAGTGTATTTCAGTACAATGCATGTAAGCAATGTAACTTTATCTGTACTGGTAAAAACTTTGCTCTGGCATGGCAGCCACATTTCAAATACTATGAAACGCTAACGCGTGACACTACTGACTGCCTGCAATGCTCAGTGATTTCAATGACTGACTGCAATGACTGGTGATTTAGGGCAAAAACATTTTATGAGGGACAGGAGAGGTGAAAGCCGGGGTGCGTGGATAACTTACCTTTCAGTGATAGCATTTTACAGTGATACAGACAAGCCACAGCAGAAGAATAATTGCCTAAATGCACCATGACCACTCCAAATTTATGCTGATCTGTAGAAATTATCAACCCAAAAATAAGCAAACCGAGTACTACCAACCCTAACAGACCTGAAAGTGACAGTCCAACAACTGCGAGTAGTGGTCTTTTGGTATATTTAATTCTTATGAGCTGTCCTAGCAGTAAGGACATTCTTCTACTAGTACCCATGTTCATTTCAGTTTACATTCACTTACTTCGGTAATGCGCACTAAGCAGAAAGAGGAATTTTGCCATTATTCCCATTCGTGCTACCTAAACAATATGAAATAATAGTAGTTAGCACTCGGAACACCCCTTTTCAGTATTATATACAGTTTCCCAAGAACAGCGACAATTGTGCCTCCATAAAAATCTATATGGATTCACTTCAGAAGACTGAAAGCTATAATAATTATAATACCTGTTTTCTTAATATACAAAATTTTTTTAATACCTGGAATAATATGATGTCCTTCAAGGATGCATCTGCAGTCTTTACAAATGGGTTGTCCTGTCGTCAGGCAGCCCTTCGGTCGGCCGGATTCCAAAGTCTGGGTCTGGCTTCGGCTGGTGTCGCACTTCACCCGACGTCATTGCGGCAGTTCTTCGGGTATAAAGGCATCAGCCGACGCCATTTTCCTCAGTCTTTCTTGCGCGTGGCCAAGCAGAAGCTGTTCGCAAGTGCCGGTCGGTCAGATCCAGAGATTACTACTACCGAATACTACTTCGAAGACTTCTATAAAGCTAAGTACCCCGTTGGGGACTCTTTCTTGCCTCAGCCGATGTCAGAGAAAGTTAATAACTGTTTATCTTGTGGGAAACAAATACCTCATAAAGATTTCCACTCCTATTGCATACATTGTTTAGGCCCAGACCACGACGTAGCAGCTTGTCTAGCCTGTGCTTCTTTTAACCGGTGGACGCTTAGACGTCGCTCGGACTTTGCTGAACAGATTTTCGGCTCCGAATTTGCCTACATTATGCCGTCGGACCCTCCGACTACGCAAATAACCAAAAAGCGCAAAGAAAAGGACTGACACTCGCGGTCCGCGGTTTCGGCCGAAACCACGGTTAAGCAAACCACGAGTGTCTCGGTTTCGGCCAAAATCAAGCAAGCGGTTCTTTCTTCAGCCGATAACTTGCCTTCTACCGAGGCCTCTTCTATCCTGGTAGAAACGGCTTCTGAAATCCAACCTTCTGTTGCGATTTCACAGGATTTGTCAGACACCGTTCCCCTAGATATTTCTACCCCTGCACGTGGAGCTGCTAGGCCTCCTCCAGCTATGTCTATTAAGGCCTTTGCCAGGGCTAAAGCAGCCAAAGCTTCAAAACCTGGGCCTGCCAAGCCCCCCTCTCACAGGCCCAGCACCAGCTCCCATATGCTTTCTTTGGCAGAGGATCTCATCTCTTTAATTCGTGGATCCCAGCCTCATCCAGACAGGGCCTCTCTCCCTCCTCCAGAAAAGAGGCCTAGAGTAGAGTCCCCTGAGCCAGTAGCCACAGATGATTCCTCTGATGACTCAGAACATACAGACCCTCCTGACGCTTCTTATTCTCCTTACGAAGACTCTGATGCTGAGGAGTCCATCCCTTCAGCCTCTCCTCCTGAGGAATTTTCCTTTGGGGAAACCTTGCATGCTATGAGGGAACAATTTCAGTGGCAGGGCCAATATTTCTCAGACCCTAGAAAAAGGCTTAGGACCTTTCTACACTTGCCACAGCATAGGCCTTTAGCTATACCTCCAGTTCTATCTGTTGTTGATGATGCATTTAATGATGCTTGCACAACTCCTGATACTTTACCTCTGGCTCCTGCTAAGCCCGATAGGTACTACAGGGTCCCGGACACTCATCACCACTTATATAAGGCCCCTTTTGCAGATCCAGAGACTATCGCCCTGGGCCCTAAAGCTGTAGCAGCTACTTCTTCTAAAAACCCCCTCCCCTCTGAAAGGGAATCCAGGTCCTTAGAGAGATGGGGTAAAAAAGTTTACACCTCTGCTACTTTGTCAGCTGGAGCTTTGAACTGCCAATTTCATATGATTCAATATCAAGAGTTTATGCTTGACCAGTTGACTAAAAAACTGTCCTCTGAAGAATCTATAGATAAAAAGTATGTTCAAGAAATGTTACATAACTTACAGCAGGTTAGTAACCATTCTTTAAAATGTGGCTATGATGCACTGGAGGCTTCCTTTAGATCAGCCATGACTGGCACAGTTATCAGGAGGCATGCATGGTTGAAAGAACAGGCATTACCAGACCATGTCAAATCTAAGCTTTTGGATGCACCTATGGACAAGGTCAATTTATTTGGTGCCCCCGCACAGCAGGTACTAAAAAAGATGGAAGAGAAAGCAAAATCTGTGCAAACAGTAAAAGATTTCTTACAAGTTCAACCTCCAAGGTTTAGCAGGAATTGGCCGCCAAGAATTGGTCCTTTCCGGACTCCTCTAAGGCACAAAGAGGCAGGAATAGGCGCTCTAGAGGCAGAAACCAATCCAGGGGTGCCTACAGGGGTCGCCAGTGGCAGGGTAACAATCAACGAGGCACGGATACAGCCACCACCACTACAACAACTCAATCACAGTGACTTGGCGGTGGCACTGCCTACCAGGGAACAACTAGAAGCACCCTTAGGTGGAAAGCTAACATTATTTTCAAAAAACTGGCACTGCATTACAAGAGAAAAATGGATTTTGCAGACTATAGACAAAGGTTACAGGTTCCATTTCCATACACTACCAGGAAAGAGAGGAATGCCAAACCTACCACCTTCTCAAAGGGCAGAAGCTCTAAAACAAATATCTCAATTATTAAGAATGCGAGCTGTGGAAAAGGTACCATCTATGGAGCAAGGGAAGGGATTTTACTCCAGGCTCTTCCTGGTACCAAGAAAAGAAAACAAATGGAGGCCTATTCTAGACCTGTCCGCTTTAAACACATTCCTCATTGTTCCAAAATTCAAAATGCTGACCCTACAGCAGCTTCTTCCCATGCTGGGCAAGGAGTCTTGGCTGGTAACTCTAGATCTCAAGGAGGCATACCTGCACGTCCCCATAAGACCAATTTGCAGAAGATACCTCAGATTTCTTGCAGGATCAGAGCATTATCAATTCTCAGCATTGCCCTTTGGCTTATCTACTGCGCCCAGAGTGTTCACGAAATGCCTGGCATCAGTAATCGCTCATTGCAGACTTCAGGGAATTCAAATCTATCCCTACCTGGACAACTGCCTGATACAAGCGGACAACAAAACAAATTAACAGAAGACTTACAAAGAGTCATCTACCTGCTACAAGCCCTGGGATATACAGTCAATACAAAAAGTCAAGGCTGATTCCATCCCAAATAATAACCTTTCTGGGTGCAGAACTGGACACATCAAAACAAATGGCATTTCTAACTGCAGAAAAGAAAGAGCAACTTCCTCTCTACTTCTTGGCATTAACAAAGCAGAGCCATCTAACTGCAAGAAAAGTGCTACAAGCTCTAGGCTTCATGGCATCCTGCATAATTCTGGTCCCTCATGCCAGGCTTCATATGAGAAAGCTACAGTGGTACCTAAAAAAATTTGTGGTCTCAGCACAAGCACAGCCTAGAAACCAAAATTCCACTGATCCCATGCCTGAAGCAAGAGTTCTTATGGTGGGCTCAGGCCTGTCAATCAAACACAGGACTGCCCTTCTGCAAAAGTCAACCAAGACAGACTATCACGACAGATGCCTCAGACCTCGGTTGGGGGGCACACATGATGGACAAGTGCATTCAAGGCCTATGGACTCAAGACCAGCTGCATCTGCACATAAATCTAAAAGAAATGATGGCAGTAAAATTGGCAATCCAGGCATTCAGACCTCTTCTCCAAGAAGGCCAGTTGATGATAAGGACAAACAACACCACAGTTATGTGGTACATCAACAAACAGGGAGGCACACACTCATACTCCCTATGCTGGCTGGCACTGGACCTATGGGATGTGGCTCTGAGCTACAACATTCAGTTACAGGCAATTTATGTACCAGGGAAGGAAAACATTCTAGCAGACATATTAAGCAGAACTACAACAGATGCCCACGAATGGATGCTGCATCCGGACATTTTCAAAACCATCACAAGAGAATGGGGATTACCACAAATAGACTTGTTTGCATCCCCATGCAATCACCAGTTGAAGAAATTCTGCACAAGGACTTACCACCCACTTGCTTGGAAGGTGGACTCCCTATCCTTCAGTTGGAAAAGCCTGACAGCATACGCATTCCCACCACTTCCTTTGATGCACAAGGTGCTTCTCAAGATCAAAGAGGAACGTCCGAGGATCATCCTGATAGCCCCAGACTGGCCAAGACAACATTGGTATCCACTGCTGAGGAGCATGTCCCGGGAACAAATATAGAAACTGCCCCTGATCCCATTACTGCTGACACAGAACAACTACAACATTCTGCATCCAAACCTAAAAACTCTGCAGCTAACTGCCTGGAACATTACATAACAGCAATTAACCCAAATTTATCCCAAAGGGTTAAAGACACAATCCTGGAGGCTCGTAGACCTTCAACAAGAAAGAATTATGCAGCAAAATGGAAAAGATATCTCATCTGGAGTACTGCAAAGGGGCAAGATGTGACACTGGTGAACATAGCCAACATCCTGGAGTACTTGGCGGAGCTCTTCCATACAGGCCTGTCCTATTCCTCCATCAAGATACATGCATCAGCTATTTCAGCAGAATACAGCTTGAATCCTCCTGTCTTCTCGCATCCTCTGCTCAGACAGTTTCTGAGGGGAATTAAAAATGTAAAACCTCCCAGGAAACCTCCATTGCCAGCATGGGACTTGAACTTTGTGCTGGAAAAGCTGACTCTACCTCCTTTCGAGCCAGCAGCTACAGCAGAATTGCAATACTTATCCTGGAAGACTGCTTTCCTGCTGGCAATAACTTCAGCAAGAAGGGTCTCTGAACTACAGGCATTAATGGCAGTACAACCCTTCCTGATCTTCCATCAAGATAGAGTGTCCTTGAGAACAAATCCTACATTCATGCCTAAGGTGGTATCCAGAGTCTCTTTAAATCAGGCTATCCACCTTCCTACATTCTTCCCCAATCCACAAAACAGAGGAGAAAAGCTCTTACATACCTTGGATGTACACAGACAATTACGCTACTACCTGCACAGGACAAAAAACAATAGAAAAACTGACCAGCTTCTGGTAGCTTATGCAACAGGAAAAGAAGGAAAACCAATTTCTAAACAGACAATCTCCAAATGGATAGGAAATTGCATTAGATTTTGTTACTCCTACCATGGAAAGAAAACTCCAGAGAACATCAGGCCTCACTCCACAAGGGCCACAGCCACTACCACAGCTTTCTTACGAGGAGTGGCTACCAAGGACATTATAGAGGCTGCTACTTGGACCTCCGTGCATACATTTGCCAAGCATTATAACTTACCTCTATACTCTAGATCCCGTGCTGGTTTTGCCACTGCTGTTTTGCAAGGGATCCTGACTACACCATAATCTATTCTCATTTCCTCCTCCCTAGTTTAGCTATGGTATTCTACCCATTTGTAAAGACTGCAGATGCATCCTTGAAGGACATAGTACAGTTTTGTACCTACCATAAATGTAGATGTCCGAGAGGAATGCATTTGCAGTCAGGATTACCCACCCTCCTTCCCCCTGAGGTACTCCTAGGGTACTTACCAATCTTCAGCTAGCTTGGGGGGGATCTATTATGGTGTATTTGTTTGTATATATGTACATGCATGTTTATTTTGTGTGTTTGCTCTCTACTATTTGGAAACTTTGGCATTTATCCAAATTTAGCCAACCAAGAGGGCACCTGGCATCTGGGGCAAGAAACACTGAGGAAAATGGCGTCGGCTGATGCCTTTATACCCGAAGAACTGCCGCAATGACGTCGGGTGAAGTGCGACACCAGCCGAAGCCAGACCCAGACTTTGGAATCCGGCCGACCGAAGGGCTGCCTGACGACAGGACAACCCATTTGTAAAGACTGCAGATGCATTCCTCTCGGACATCTACATTTATGGTAGGTACAAAACTGTACTTTTTTTACTATGGAGGAGAGACTTACAATTATTAAAATGATAATATTCCCCAAGATTTTATACTTAATACAATCAATAATACTTCCACCTACAAAAATAATTATAAAGAAACTGAATACACTAATGTTAAATTTCCTATGGGCACCTAATAGACCTAGGATTGCATTAAAGAAACATACTAATAGCTGGTCTCAAGGGGGTATTTCTTTTCCAGACTTTAATTTATATACTATCTCTTCTATTGTAAAAGTTATTACTTTATTAATAGATCAGTCATATGTTGCAAAATGGAAAGATTACTGGGAGCTAATTAGTATGCACTTCATGAAAATCTCCTTAACACATAAAAATATGATTGTAAATAACTCCATGTTATGGTTACTAAAGGAATTTTGTACTTCACCTATTGCACCTAAGCATATGGTTTGTTACCCATTAAATATTATTATTAGCTATTGTAACTTTATATTCATGCACCCTAAATATAGGGAATGGAATTTTATTATATTCCCTATAATGTATACTCAGGGTATGCTTTTGTCATCTACTTCTGAAGGAACTCATTTAGCTATAGATAATGATCTAAAGTACTGGTATCAGTTGATATCTGATAATAAAGTTAAAAATCTAGATTTCTTAAAACAAGAATTTGATCTAAGAGAAACTTGCTGGTTAGAGGTTCAGACCTTTAGACAACATCTCATTGATAAAATAGATCTAATGTCTATAACAGTTAAAGAATCTATTCCAACACTGATTGATTACTTGATATTAAATTTACAACATAAAGTTTCTGATAAAGGTAAGCTTTCATACATACATAAAATTATCAGACAAGAAACTTTTACAGTGTAGATACATACTGGAATTATTTCACTTCCATTAATGGGGACCCACCAAATCAACAAGATAAACAATATATATTGAATCTGCCTATAGAACTACGTCTTCCATTGTCTGGAGACTTTATACATGGAAATTTTACATAGATCTTTTATACACCTTTGATGATGAATAAAATAAATAATAAAGATAATCTATGTAAAAGATGTAATGTAGAAATTAATGCTGACTGGGCTCATATGTTTTATGACTGTATAAAATTGAAAGAATACTGGAAGCCAATTAATGAATTTTTGCAGGCTCTTTTTACAGATAATTTCATTATTTCTAAATCTCTTATATTATTCAACACACCTGTACCTCAAAGTGTTAAAAAGGTTAAGCTTCCGTTGTTTTGGTCTATTCTAGCAGTGTCTAGGAAAATAATAACCAGAAATTGGATTTCAGATACACCTCCTTCGTTCAATGAATTTAAAAATGTTATGAATATAGTGTGCCATATGGAAATAAACACAATTAGGTCAAGAACAACTAGAAAAACATCTTATTATATTGTATGGGATAATTTACAAAATTTGTTAAAAAAATCTTAATTTCAATAGCATGGTATTTTAGTTTAATTAATTGATCTGATTGTAGTGGATGTCTTTGTAAATACTTTGGTTGTTTTGTTGAATGTTATAATCATATCTATTTTTAATTACTTGTATAAAATTGTTATGATATTTCTATTGTATGTTAAAACAATAAACCCGTTTTGAAAAAAAAAGAAGACTGAAAGCTCACAATCTCGAATCCCATAAGACTGACACCCAAAATCTTGAAAGCTCAAAGACTGAAAACTCAAAAGACTGAATAATGAAAACACACAGGATACAAACACTTACTATATTCCATTACAAGGATATAGAGAAACAAATACAAGACAAACCATGTTACTTTCCACCAAGTATAAGCAGGAGGGAAAGCCCCCCCCCCCCGTACCAGTATGTAAGGCACAGGGGATTTACCCCCTGCTGAGAACATGTCATGTTTACTTTTATTTAGTCTACATTTTCTTTTTCAATATTTTTCTGTTCAATGCTTGTGCTTTTGACATTTGGAACATTTGATGTTTTTAATGTATTTTGTGGGCTAGATTATGATTATAAAATAATCCCATGTAGGAAAAAGGTGTTCAAAAGGAATGTAACACTCCTGCCTACTTGCAGATAACGTAAAATAGGAGTGCATAAAGTTATTTCATTTAGCCAGTAGTATTAAATCACAGAAACTTCTCCCAGCTACATTGAAAGACATGAAGGCAAAAGAAACTATGAAATATTTCTAGGCATTAAAGATTAGGTGCATTTCAAAAGCCAGTATATTAGTCATGAAGTACATAAAAAAACACAATTAGTCCGAAGAAAGAAAGGGAAAAAGACAAACTTGATAAGCACTTTTCGGATAGCAAAAAGATAATTAGCAAGCATTTGCTGAACACCCCATGGAAGGGTGGGGTAGAACAAACAAACTCAACAAGCTCACGAATAACCTCGCAAAACAAAGCTGCATTAACTGCCTGCATATTACCCACTCACTAAATGGAATTTAATGTAAATCAAAAAAATACTTGACAGCCTTGGTTTAATAAATCACCCTTCACCACAGCATAAATCAAAACAAGGAAATATTTCCTCTTTTTATTATTATTTGTAATAAACCTTGCATTAATATTTACAGATACTAGACTGGATGCATTTAGATGACACCAGCTAAACAAGATATGTATATGTATGTGTGTATATATATATATATATATATATATATATATATATATATATATATATATATATATATATATATCTATATACATGTATATATAATATATATGTATATGTATATATATATATATATATATATATATATGTGTGTGTGTGTGTATTTTATATACATATATATCTATATATATATATATATATATATATATATATATATATGTATTTTATATATATATATATATATATATATATATATATGTAAACATAAAGGACTTACCTTATGGTCGCTAGGCAAAGCAAAAGATGGGCAGTGTTGCTTTACCAAACTACCAGACTGGTATATATATATATATATATATATATATATATATATATATATGTATATATAAAATCTACCTGTTAACCTACCCACCTTTTGGCTAGGCTTATATAGGCCCTAGGGCCAATTGCCTAGTACCTACCTATGAACCTGTATATATATATATATATATATCTTCTGTCTAGTCACACCCTTACGAACTTCCCCCATTCTTGGCACAATCAGACAAATGCTTTTGCCAGCAAAGTCCATTTGACATCAGCTCATCAGGTCTCATGCTAGTGGTTAACAGCAGGTTGTGCCAACTGACAACGAACAGCAGCAGAAGTTAAAAAAGCTTAAAAGCTGTAAGATGCTATGCTCTGCCATACTTATAAACACAAATGGCAGAAACACGTCTACCAGCTTTTAATACCATTTGTTCTTTAGATGGATTCTTATTTTCTGCCTGCTATCTGTTTGGAACTGCTAAGCATTTTACTGCCATTCACAGGCTTTGAAAAAAGTAAAACACTGCATGCCTGCACTTTTATTTTTATGTAACTGGTAGTACACAAAGCAGATAAAGCTACATGCACCGCAAAAAATTGGATCAAGTCTCAGCTCTCATAAGCCTTATTATTACTTTCAACATGGATGCCAAGATATACCACATAAGCTACGCTCTGAGGGTGAATTTCTTGACTTCCCTGTTTTGAGCACATTATAAGTTAATTGTGATCTGAGACCTGATCGTTATTCTCTACATCATATGTAATTAGTTTTAGGGTATGTAAAGAAAATCTACTGTGAAAGATGGGAAACTTATCAGTTTTATGAATCACAGACAGCTGTCTACTTTAAGTGCTGAAGAATCAAAAAATGCTGATATACTGATTGTACTGCATGAAATAATAATGACAGCTATAGATAGTTTGGGTGTACAGATTTCAGGACTCCAGTTCAGTACAAGCAAGACTATATTGGATTATCTCATTTGTGTATGTCTAGTTAAGCAGTTGCAACTACAGAAAATGGGTTTCAGATTTTCAGCTACTAATAGCTATTTGGGGATCAGACAGGGTCCAAGTAATTCCAATAGTCCACATGTCAATGTTATCCCTTTAGATCCAGTGCTCTGAAATAGTGGAATAAAGTCCTGACTAATGGCCATGTAACCTAAGTTTGATTAACAGCTTGGGCATCTAAGGAACTGGCAGGAAGGGATGGGCTTGCTCATCCTAGAGACAAGGGGCTTTGGGCTGGGCATTCCCAATGGTCAATTCCTATTGGAGGCTGGAAACACAGAAGTGACTATAGTTCAAGAAGAAGGGGTGGGCATTCCATGATCTGCTGCAGAAGTGGGACAATACTCCAGCAAGGGCCATTTGCATGCCTGCTCTGCTGATATACAATCAGGTGCATGGGGTAATGAGATAGGGCATAAAATAGGGGCAAATGACAGCAGTATGATAAGGTCCAAAGACACATCAATATTATCGACCCTGACTCTAATTGGAAACAAGTTCAGAGGAAGACAGGAAGGGTAGGGAGACCCAATGAATGAGGAAAGGCACCAAGGTCTGACGATGGTCAGCCATATGGGAAGAAAAAATAAATAAAGAAAAAAAGGACAAAAAATAATTTAGACTGAGAACTTTTGAGCATACCAAAACACTGGTGAAAACTTTGTATACCCTTTCTTACAACTGCTGAGACTTTTAGCGTTACTAATGATGTTATTCCTTTTCAGTCACTTTCCGTAGGGAAGGCTATCTAAGTAGCCAGAAAAATTATAGAAATGTTTGGGAGATTTTATGTGGGATGAAAAGAAACCTTGGTTATATAGGGAGAAGTTGTGCCTACCCTTACTCTAAGCAATGGGAGGTTGTAAATTCCCTAACATTAAGGATTATGGTCCATCTCCATGTATGTCCTCATTGATATACACTAGACTAGGTTCTCCACCAGTATTAATGGAGGCAGAAATATATGTGGTATGCTTTGTATAAGAGAGATAGACTGATAAAAATATGAGACCTTAATAAAAAAGAAAGCTCATATATGTAGATGATTACAGCAGAAAATGGGTTAATAATAATAATATATAGGACATGCTCCAAAGTAGACAATTAAATACTTTTTTACCACCTTGGACTTGCAGCTAAATGATCTTGAGATTTTTACTGTCTGAGAATCTCATGTAAAAGTTCAACTGGGGGAAGTTACCCTTTTAACATTGTTTACAACTGATAACACTCTTTCAATAAACATTCTTTCAATAAACTGGCCTGTTTCAGTTGCTGCTATACTGTCAGCTGCACAAAAATAGGATTATTTAGACTGTTCACAAAGTGAAGTATAATTTGACAATGGTGAGTATTTACAAAAAAGTGGTAAATTACAGCAGAATAAGGAAACGTATGTATCAAATTACTGTCTGACATTTGGGAACCACTATTAGTGGAAAAGAGGTGATATAGTAATCTAACTGCCTTACTGTTTGAAGCATTTCAATGATTAAGGACAAGACCTCCAAATTATTACAAAACATTTTACAGACAGCAATTTTACAATCTTCAAAAATAAAACAAAAACATCTGTAGTTTAAATTAGACATAATATAAAAACATTGGTTAAGAATTAATGCAAGGAATATGACAATCATTTAATAGTTATAGAAATTTTAGACAGTTTGCAGAGAAATTAAAGGTAAGATAGTCTAATAGAAACAGGAATTGCAATATGAAGTGAGGGAAAAACAGGCTTATTGTATATTTAGAGAGAAAGTCAGGGAAGATAATTAGATAGCAGTAAGGAAGTAAGTGAAGAAGGGAGAGTAAGGAGTAATACGGAATAAAAAGGTACTTTCTCACATTTAGGGATACAGTTTATCCTGGTTTTGAGCTAGAACAGAGACAGATTTTAGCTTGGAAGTCTTTCAGAATGTTTTTGAAAAATGGAAGGGTATACCTTGTATGAGTACAAACAATGTCCAGCAGATTTGCTAGGTCTGTAGACAGGCAGGAGTTTTTGGTCACTAGAGCGCAATGACCAATTGTGAACATAGTTGCATAGAATGTTTTTAGTGCTGGACAGGTAGATGGATGCTGGATAATTTTACAGGTGGTAAGAAACTGTGTATATATTAGTTAATGTGGAAGTTCTAACCAATTTAGTCTTTTCATTGCCATACAGTGGTGGGTATTGAAAGGGGCATGTGCTGCACATTTAGCAACTTTGTTATAGTATTGTTCAAGTTTTAATTTTTATGAAGCCTGAAGGTTAGTAAGGATGGGAGCAGCATAAAGAAGTGTGGGAAGGAGATAAGTAGTGGCAAGTGTAGTTTTAGTTTTAGCGGGGTGAAAGTTTTTGGCTCTGTAAAGCATCCCTTGTTATTGATGAGTTTTTCTTATGCAATTTTGTACACGCATGTCGAATGTAAGATTATCATCCACTATCACTCATAATAGTTTGCTATGAGAAGTGACTTCAATGGTTGTATTATCAAGAGAGAGAACTTTAAATTTTGTTTTTTCATGAGAAAGGGATTTGGGAAAAAAGTAGTAGTTTGTATTTATTTATTTATGTTTTTTGAGTTGAGCATGAGGTGTGAGTTAGAAGGCCATGTTTTAGTGGCTGCTAAAGCTTCCTGAGTAATTTTTTGGGGGTATGCCACGTTGTCAGATGTGGAAATGAGAGTGGAATCATCTGCATATTGTATTAGGATGGCTTGTTGTGTGGAAGTATAGAGGGTGTTGGTGAAAATGTTAAAGAAGAGGGGACCAAGGATAGAGCCTTGTGATACACCGGTGGTGACTAGGAGGTAAGAAGAGAGTGTAGAGTGCCATTTTACTGATTGATACCTACTGGTTATTGGAATGATTGTTCCCTGTTATAAGCTGATTTCATAATGACACTAGCCTGTATATTTTGTGCCATTAAATATTTCTACAATAAATAGTAATCAAACACATCATGAAGAAGTCCACCTCAAGCATAACGCATTTGAGCAATTACAAAACAAGCAATTACAACTCAAGCAAGTGAAGGTAAAGCAATGCTACCTACTTTAACATGGTATGAGAGTGCACCCAGGTTTATGGCAGGTAGTGTGGGAATTGCCTACTTATTTCTCAGGGATGACACTCCCACCATTATCAGATACCATCTTTAAAATACTTGGGACATATGTGAAAGACTATGTAATAAACAAAGTAGTTCACTTGCCCCATAGCAGATAACATTTAAGTAGTTATTACATTTCAAAATGCAAGGTTTATGCAAAACAGTAAGACTAGGGCTACAGATATATGACCACAGGATGAATAAGACCAGAACCCAAGCATTGAAAACCAGAACACTATTTAAAAATTATTAGTCAATATGTTGTATTAGTGATTTAATCTGTGAATTTGCACTTCATAGTTTTCTTATCAATGGACTTATATTATCTGTCTGACGCATTGGTGTTCTTGCTTAATTGCATTGTTGGCAACTTCATTATAATATATTGTTTTAACAAATGCTAGTGTATTACCGTTTGTGACTAAACAAGTCTGTTTTCATTAAACATATGTACTTTATATAGCAATCAAATGCAAATGATTAAAAAATTCCTATTACTATCTGTACAAGAGGAGTATGCTACAAAGAGTAAATGCCACCTAACAAAACAGATATGGAAAAAAATGAGAATAAAGTATAACAAGCTACAGATAGTCTTAGTGAAAATCATAATAAAGTCAAACAAAACACCTATAACTATCTACAGCTGCTGTAGAAGGTATCACTATAAAAAGCAGACCCACAATCCACTGACTGTAAACTTGGCAAAACAAATACACCAAACCTGAAAAGAAAATGAATAAAACCTAATGACACAATGCAACTATGGTAAACTGTGTAAATCTTCCTGACCAGTGGTACTATTACTAAAAAAAGAGATTTTCAGGATAGGAATTTGAGCTCTGAATTACTGATAAATTCAAATGGAAAATTAGTTCATTTTTCATCTGCAAAATGTAAGTCTAACACATGCTGCTAGGTATATTAGAGTGGTATATCAAGCAATAAGCCATGTGTACTACAGCATTATTTATTCATTTTATGCAATGAGGTTTATTAGAATTAGAATAAGAGAAACATTGAAATATTTAGTCATCTTTTATTTTATTAAGTTATACTTTTTTGTTCTTGATGTGTATGTTTTTTTAAGTCTGACAATTCAGGAGAGTTTATTTTCAGTATAAGATGCCATACTGCACAGAAACATCTACTATCTTGGGGGGATGAACTTATAGAGCAGAAGGTTACATACATTCTGGAAGATAATGTACAATTTCAGGATTCCAGGTTACACACCTGACCTTCAAATACATCTGTACATCGAGCTGGGAACATGACCCGGAGAATGAAATGCACAGCAGATACAATAAATAAGTGCACTTTGATGGATTAGAAGGACAGGACTGTTTCAAATAAAAAAGTTATGCATTATAGAATTCAAGAAGCTGAGGAAACAATAAGCACCAATCCTTTGCTTTCCACAACAAAGAGAAAATTTTAGCCCATCTTGATAGATATATTTTTTCAATATTTAGTTGTTTAGTTCCCTTTGACATAGACAAAGGGTCTGGAGGAAAAACGATGGTTAGTTGGAATTAACCTGAGATCGTTCAGGCTATAAGAGTCAAACTTAGAATTTGGATGCAGAACTCTACCTTGTTGTTTGTGACAAGTCCTGGTTATGTAGAGACAGACTAAATAGGAGACACCTACATCTGAGAAAGCAGAGTGAATCAAGACTGTCTACAGCTATAAAAACTAATTTTACCCTCTTTTCATGTTTAACAACACTCATACAAATCGGAGAAGTTGATGGCAAGGCATTCACAAGGTCCTGAATGCACTGGATTGAAAAAGTGTTGGTCAACATCAGTTGGGCTTGAGGAAGCCTGGAATAGAACTCAGGATGCAGGTAACTCTAGGTTCATTACTCCATTATCTTTGTCAGTGACAGTAATGTGACTTTGTTCATTTGCAATACATTAGGTTTTTGAGACCTCTCTGCTCAGTCTAGCTGCAAGATATTCTGTTTAAGTGGAATTAAAATCATTAAGAATAAGGATATGTCAATAGCTTGCTTCCAAATTAGTATAAGTCTACCAGCAAGGTTAGAGGTATGACAGCCCCCCCCCCCCCATTTCTGTTGATGTACCACATCACTGCTATGTCATCTGTCACATTCTGCTAAGTGGCTGTCACAATATCTCACTGAAAAGTTACTAGACCAAGGAGATGACTTGGTGACTTCTGAGATGTACATAAAGTTGTCAAGAACATTAACAGTTCAGTTGCTGAAATCAAAGCTGTTTAGTTAGTGCAGCCTGCAGTGAGTCAGTCAGATTTCTTCAATAGCAGGGATATTCTCATTTCTTTCAGTAAACAGATATCTGTAATAATGTTGCACTGCACTTCTCACACCATTACACATCTCTTGGCATGTGCTAGAGGTTGCTAGATGCAGTGGTGACACTTACCAAAGACATGGGTGTGTTCCTTCCTGTCTCAACAATTCAGTAATGTGTGCCAAATGTGAAAATGCTGCATTTTTAAGCATTTAACTTAAGCTCATTTTAAATACACCAAGTGTTAAGTGTTACTGAATCTCCAGATTTAAAAATGTTATTGTTCCCTTATATTCAGCACGTCAGAATTATTATACAATGCAATGTCCCTTTTTCTAGTGTACCTCACCAGATATAGCAAACAGTTGGAAGGATCCCAGAGGTTCCTAACGAAGATGATGATGGACTTAAAATCCCTATGCTACCAGAAAAGATGGGAAGCACTGTGCCTCACTTTTCTGTCTAATAGGCTCCTCACAGGAGATTTGTGTTTTGCCTTCAGAGTTATCAGGGACCCAGTTGTCCAAGACCTCTTGTTCTTTCACAAATCATATAGTACCACAACTCCCAGAACAAAGGATGTAAACCTGCTTCCGTAGATCAGTAAAACATGACAGAGAGATTTGTTACTCAACATCTCCTTTACCTCTGGAATAGATGCCCCCAGCAAATAAAGCAGAGTGATACATCATCTTCCTTCAGATGGGATGTAGATAACAATGGGTACTCCTAAATTCACCCTGGATATCAATGTCCCAGCTCTCCTTGAGAGAGAGTTACAGTCTAATGTGGGAACTGCCAAGGTGCAATGGTTGCAAGGCTCAGTAACCTTGTACTTCATAGGATTCCCATAAACATAAACAGTTTTTTTCAATATGATGTGATTTGTGCTGCTCAATGGTGAGCAAGACAGAGCTGTGCTATACAACTGTTCATTGGTCCACAGTAGTCTTTTCATAGCAGCTGCTGGAAGCACATTCTGTGCTAATTATCAAATTAACAAGTTATCAAAGACCCCTCCCCCACTGCTCAAGTCTGACAGCATTTCATTTACTTTTGACTTCTATTTGTATTACCACAATGACACCTCGCTCACTCCATTTTTCAGTACCTCCATTGAACTTCAGCTACCCCATATCAACACTTTTGCTTAACTGTATCTACTTTCTTCATCAACTCTTTTCACTTCCCCTGCTAATACTTCCTACAAATGCTAACCTCTGAAATTAAAGTCGGCTCATGGCTCTACCGCTACAAAAATATGTTTGTGTGCAGGTAGGATAATTATTGGATTCGACGAACTGCAACAATATTAACTAAGCATTCTAAACTTTCCTTAAAAATGTTATGTACATGAATCCCATGAGTTCCATTATCTGTTTATTTTGTATTTTTTCTGTATCTTGATGACTACTATGGTATTGTGAATTTCTTGCTCTATTTGTTTTCATTTGTGATTACTGTTTACTCATTATCGTAAAAGTCATTTTATTTTGTCTTTTTCTTTGGCGTTTTCTCCCTGGGCCTCCTCTGAAAATGAGTTTTCCACCCAATCAGACTTTCCCGGTAACCAAATATCAAATAAACAAAAGCAAATAAATAAATTAAATTAAAATGATAATCACCGAAATGTGAAGTACTGGATATTTCATGTTTAATTGGAGAAGATGACATTGTTGTGAATAATTCAGACACAGCTGTAGCAAAGGAGCGTGTTCCCCTAGGCAACCAATATGCTTGGTATCTCAGCTGGTTATGTGATTACTTATTGACAGTTTGTAAACTGTCATACTATTTTATTTGTTGTTGTTGTTTTTGTTGTTGTAACCTAATAACTCATTCCAACCTCTGAATAAATAAATTCAGTCAAATGTTTCAGACTGTTTGAAATAGGCATGATCCTAATTTGACAGCATTCTAAGTACAAAATGTAAACAACCCCCCCAAAAAAAAAAACCTTTTATATAGATGGAATACAGCTTATAGTACCAGATTATAATAGTGCATTTATTTACTTGTGAATTGGGTAAGCGGGCTAGCCAGGGAACCTTTTTCATTCATGAAATGGGCCAACGATACAAAATTACAATATCACAATAAGAATTAGTGAAGCTAGATTAAATGAAGAATAACTACACTCATCATGATTTAAACATCTACAAGATAGCAATCTAGCACAAAATATCACAGAAAGAACAATACAAATTGTAAGAAAACTTCAATACAAAATGTTATTATTTAGATAACAAGCAATTTCTCTGAACAGAGAAATTTCATTCTGACCAATCAATTCCTTAGTTAGCTGTCTTGCAAAAGACCAGAATGAATTATTAACTTAGCCATTATTCCCAAATTGTTTGCTTTTATAAGCTGGATTTAAATATTCCTTCAGTTTGTTTTTGAAACTTGGTCAGATAAATTCAGTGTTAATTTCAGTCAGTAGCTGGTTCCAGCAAACACAGATAATCTTGAAGAATGCCTTCCCCCAGCTAAAAGCCCAATAGAGCATCCCATAAGAACAAGCCTACCTGATCTTCAGATCTGAATGAGTAGCTGTAATTTTAACAGCCAATTTATTAGTGGGAGAAAGTATTAAATATTATAAAGCATAAATGTCCATAAAACTACTTAGACAGTGTATCTTCCAGTACATAAAAGCAAATGATGCTCTGAGGCAGCAAAGAGTTGTGAGGATACTTCTCAACATCTTACCACATGATATTTGGGCAAAGTCTAAAATAATAGGGGGAAAAGACCCAAGAATAGAGACAGATTTTAAATTTTGCTCTTATAAACTTAGAAAGTTGCTAGAATAACAGGATTTGTGTTAGCATACATTTTCTGAATGTTGTGAAGTCTGAAACTCAAATGTGATTATTCAGTGACTTCAATCCATACTGATTAGATAGAAAGCCACACATCTTATGAAGAACAGACCAAAATGATGAGTCAAACATGTGGACATTCTGCAAAAATCGGGACAGTTGAGCAGCAGTATGGTTGTGAAACCTGTGATCTGCAAGGATAATAAAGATGCAGATTCTGTTTACAGCACTGTGTAGGAGGTCTGTGTTGTAAGGGGAGATAACTGTAATGACTGGAAGTGCATACTCAAATTTTGGAACCAAAGTAGTAGGAGAGGTACAAAAGATACATATTATATGGAAGAGGGTAGAGGGAGGGTTACAAAATAATTAAGAGTGAAAGGTCTTGTAGGTAACTATGCAGTGAAGGACTTCACAGCTTATATCTTGACTGTTAATGTAACTCAGAGGCTGACAAGATCAAGGTAGTTGGTAAGTGTGAGGATAAGGGTTCCATACATCATGTATAGTAGCTATGGTGAGGCAATATAACAGCTATTAGGAAATATTGGTGGGATAAGAAAGGTAATTTACTGTATTGTGAATGCTTTTATGAAATGTCCACTGCAGAAAGGCATAGTATTAAGAATGAGTTGCAAATATGAATATATACAGTACTCAAATGCCTCGATCAGCATGGGGTATCCCAATTTAAATGGCATACTCCCTACCCCAGTTCCTTTCTTGAACACCTTTCCCACCACAAGTTTATATTGACAGTTACAGCCTGCCACTCATCCAAATGATACACTTGCATTTTGGTGGTCTACTGCATGTGTAACAGAAAGCAGAGTTCATTACTGGTCTTATAATATATAGTATCTCAGTTCCACTCCCCCTCCAAAAAAATAAATAAAAAACACTAAAGTGACTTATCTAGTTTCTTACAGTCCAGTCCACTGAAGAGTTGTTGCAGGCTTTTTTGACTGTCTGTCTTATTTATAATTATATGCCTTGCTGAGCTGTATGTGTGTGTCATCTGACCACAGCTACTGAATTGCTGTGCAGATTGAGTAATAGAAGCTAATGATGTGGTGTGTACTGATGTTATCTAGGAGATGTAGCAGAGAGGAAAAGTGTAGCATTGCTTGAAGTCTAGTCCAAATGTTTTGTTGGTATTTTCTGCGTGTCTATGTCAAATAAACAAATGCTTGAAATGTCGATCTTCATATGGTTGAGACAATATGATCAACATTTCAAGTGTTTGAACGTTGACTTTAATGGCGCCGTACGGTGCAGAATGGGAGAATTTCCATTTTCTGAACTGAAGTGCGGACTCGGAGTTGGTATATTTAAGTAGGGGGGTGTGGGAAGGGTGAAGGGGGGGCTTGCCCCCCCTGCTCGCACTGTTATGGTATGTTTTTTTTTATATATATTCAAACTTTCAAATATCGACCATATGGTCCTGAACATATAGTATTCAATATTTTGATTATTTGAATATATAGCATAGATCCTTTTCTGCTATATGAGACACACAGGTGGTCTGAGAAGGGTATGAGCATGTTTTTTTGGGGGGGTGGGGGTGGAGACTAGTAGTGGATTTCACTGTCTGGGTAGCCGAATGGGTGTGCTAGTTGTAGTCTGCATATCATTTCTGATGACTTCCTGGAGACTGGGTACTGAGTTGTTTGCTTTAAATATTATCATGTCATCTGTGAAAAATATGAGGGGGAGGAGCCTGCATGTAATTTCTGTGGATTTCCTGAA
The DNA here is from genome assembly GCF_019279795.1 of Protopterus annectens. NCBI lineage: Eukaryota > Metazoa > Chordata > Ceratodontiformes > Protopteridae > Protopterus > Protopterus annectens. The sequence continues at coordinate 1,764,356,988 of NC_056731.1, forward strand.
GATTGAGTACTGAGTTGTTTACCTTAAATATTACCAAGTCAACTGTGAAGAATGGGAGGGGGAGGAGCCTGCATGTCATTTCTGAGGACTTTCAGGAGATTGGGTACTGAGTTGTTTGCTTTAAATATTACCATGTCACCTGTGAAAAATAAAAGGGGGGAGGGGCCTGCATGTAATTTCTAAAGACTTCCTAGAGATTGGGTACCGAGTTGTTTATGTTACGTATTACCATGTCATCTGTGAAGAATAGGAAGGGGAGGCTCCTGTATGTTATTTATGAAGGCTTCCTGGGGATTCGGTACTGAGTTGTGTGTGTTAACTATTACCATGTCATCTGAGAAGAATAGAAGGGGGCAGAGGTAGATCAAGGGGAAGTTCATTCATTAAAATGGAGAATGATAGAGAAGCAAGTATGCAGCTTTGTGCAACTCTTGTCAAGGCTGACTGATTAAATGATTATATCACTACAAACATTAAAGTGTCTCATTATGACACATGTATGTCAATGTTGTGCTTTTTATGTGCATGGCTGTGACAGTACCTCATTATGAAGAATGCTCCTCATTTTGAGTCAAAAACTATGTTCTACACTGTTCCACATTGCAAGGGTCTGACACACATTCATTGTTAAGATTTCTTAAATAAATACCTCTAGTAAATAATTCACAATGAAGTTAAATCAAAAGGACTTTTTACAGGTATGAAGAAACAGTAAGTAAGCTGTAAGCTTTGCATTTGAAGTTGTATTTTGCTTATTGTGAGAGGTAGTATCCCAACACTTTTGGAGACTGATTTTATAAGAGCAGTGTGTGTCTGTCTTTCTAGATGTAATTGATAGTTTGTTATTGTTTGTGAGTAAAAAGGTCTACCTGTTGGTTACAAGAAATAAAACCAATATGTAGTAACAAAGACGTGGTGGTGGTGGAATTAGCATAATGGTTAAAGTCTTTAACTCACAAACACAAGGTACATTGTTTGATTCTAACTTCTTGCTACTGGCTATGCTTGCAATTATCTACATACTGATAATCCAACATTTAATGGGAGATAGTTTAACATAATAGTTAAGGTCTACATGGACTACATCTCATAAACACTAGGTGAAAAGTTTGATTCTGTCCTCAGGTTGTTGGCTAAGCTTAAAATAGCCTTTGATGGAAGTTAGTCCAGTATGCAACTATGAGCCAATGAAGTGTTAAATACTTCAACTATAATGCAAATGGTGCTGTTACTGAGACCAGCAGGGATCTACTAAATAGACTCAAGGTGGGTAGCATATCCTTTTTTTAGTAAAAAGCCTAATACTTTTTGACCTGTAGGGATCAGTATCTAAATAGTGATGTTATATAGCTGACTAGTTAAAATACGTAGGTTCATTGCACGCACTTATAAAAATGTGTTTCTCTCAAAACAAGTGCACATGCTTTGGTATAATATAGTACTGATATTTCACATTAATGTGGTATGAGTAAAAAGCATTTTTAATGTGACCTGTAAAACGGGGGTCATTTGACAGACATGAATGCCATGAATGCCGGTTCTGAATGGAAAACTTGCCTTCTTTCCCTTTTTTCAGGGCCATCTGAAAGTAAGTTTACAGAACTGGTATGGGAAATAGACTGAGGAAGTCACACATTATTTACAAATAATGTTTTAATTGGGTACTTTCTATATGTTCATTATTTATAGCCCTAATTATAGTTAAAAATCATGCAGTCTTCATCATTGTGGTCCATTTTTCTTGACCTCTGAACATTATAGCCTTCTAAAGTCATAAAAGAAGAGCCGTAGCAGAAAAGAAGGAGCACTATCCTTTGTTTCTAGAATTAAAACTCTTCAGATGCAGTAGACCCCATATAATTAGTGATAATGAATATATTTATAAGGTTAAGTAATAATGTAAGTGCAATTAAACAGGTCGGACATTATGAAGAATGTTAGTAAATCTAGTAGGGAAAGCCTAAATCTCAGAATAAAAATCCTAGTTGCATGTTTGAATCATAACAGTTGAAAGGTATGGGAACAGTTACCCAGATAACTTTGTTTAATTGTATCATAAGTCTGTAGGTGTTTTATTTATATTCTGAGCAATTTTTATCTCTTCAACTGTGACTGGATGAAATCACCAAGAATCAGAATCCCCAAACTACATTCACAGAAAAAAAAATTGCTAAAAAACATTTTTTACATGTCATTTGCAGGTGGGGAAGCCGCCTTGCACACCCAAACTTATGTACCAACTCCATGGTCACTTCAACTCAGAAAAGGATGAAATTTCCCCAAAAAGCAAATCACTTCCAGCACAAAACGGCATAAGTGATTTCTTGTGTTGGAACTCTGATTGTTGGCGGGTTGAACCTTGGGCAACTGAAGCTCGAATATTCAGTCTTCATCCACCAGTAGGTTATCATTTTTATAGCTGGCTAACTTGGTCCAGGACAGAATTATTTTAGCCACTGTTGGCCTCATGGTAAAGAAATACATGGCACCATACTATACTGAAGTGTGCAATTAAGAATAGTCACTTGACACTAGACAACACTTAAAAAGAAGCTGGTCTGACTGCTTATATTTGATTTGTGATTTTCTGGCAAACAAATGTATGTCTTGCCAACATGGTTACCATGGAATCTGTAATCGACAGCAGTTTTTATAGAACATTTTTGATTTATAACATTTTCCCATTGTACAGTGTGATTTTGCTTAGTAACTAAGATGTAGTGAAACAACATCATTTTGGAGATGTAATGGGATCCTATCTCGCCTACATTCATAACAGATGGGTTCGGAGCCGATCCGTCGGCTCCGACTCGGCCACTGTATACTAGAACAAAGTCTCTCATTGGCTGGGCTACCCCTTATCCCATAATGCACCACGCCTGCTTCCCCAGATCTCGTTTGCCGCTTTTCAAGCCGGACATGGTCTCGACTTGGCTGGAGCTAAGTAATTTTCTTGACCTTTTGGTCTTTTTTGTATAGGGTTTCTGTCAGGAATCTGATTAAACAGCTGTTTTAACAGCTTTGTGAGTGTTTGTGTTTAGTTTGGGAAAAATTTAATTTTATTGTTTCTCGCACTTCTTGTGGACTGGGCAAGGCCCGTTTAACTTAAAAGGTTTTTCCCTTATTGGATATTCATCTATTTTTTTCCTGTTGTGGTGTGACAGAGTTAGTTTTGGGCTAAGTCTGTTTAAGTTAGAGGGCTTTAGCCCATGTAGTTTCCATTTCTGTTTATTTCACTGTTGTGGCGGGCTAAGCCCGTTTAAGTTAGAGGGTTTTAGCCCATACTTCAGTTCTGCCCTTTGTGTTATTGCTAGTCACCTGTGCTTTTCTTGTCATAATGTCTAAGGAGCAAAAGTCAGGTTTTAAGAAATGTGCTAAATGTAATTATAACATGTCTATTACAGACAGCCATGCTATCTGTGTGTACTGCCTAGGCCTTAAACATTTACAGGATTCTTGTAGTGTATGTCAAGCTTTTTCCTCCAGGGTTCTCCAGGAGAGGAAAAATAAATTGATACTCAGGGGTCTGGTTAAGCCTTCTTTTGAAGAAGCTTTGGCTTCTTCTCCAGCTTCCAAAAAGAAGAGATCATCGGCTCCGAGCAGTCCGTCGGGCCCGGCGTCTAAAAAGCATAGATTGTCGGCTCCGACCAGTCCGTCGGATCCGACAACTAAGAAACAAGGCTCGACTTCTTCTTCCTTGGCTCCAATGGCTTCGGAGCTGATGGCTGAAGAGTCTGCCTCGGTACTTCTCTCCTCGGCTCCATTGGTTTCGGAGCCGCAGGTTAGTACATCGAGAGGCCAATCACCTGCCTCGGCTCCATTGATCTCGGAGCCGTTGGAGGTATGCGGCTCAGACTCTTCCCCCTCAGCTCCGAAGCTGCCTTCGGCGCCGACACTGTTGCAGCCGGTTCCGGTCTCGGCTCCGATAGTGCTGGAACCTTTTCAGAGCCAAGGCAGAAGTCTTCTTGGCCCCAATCTGTTTCCTCCAAATCCTCTAGGCTATCTGATTCGGATTTGGATAGGGTTATCCAGAGGCTGTTCCAGTCCCCAGTTTTTACCAAAATGATCTCGGCTCCAGCCCACTTGGCTTCGGAGCCCACTCCACATTCCATACATTTGATTCCTCCTCCAACCCCCTTGGAGCCATTGGAGTTGGTGCAGGTGGAACGGAGCGGAATCGTCCAGTCGGAGATGGGACCCCCTCGGAGTTCCTCTGCTCTGACTTTCATTCCTACCCTGTCCTCGGTGTCAGGGTTTGGTACCGGGTCTTCCTCGGTGGGGGCCGAGGGCAACACTGTAGAGCTCGCCTCTTCGATGCCCAGTCTCCCCCTCGGAGCTTCTGCCGCAGGCATTCCGGGTACCACCGTGGTCTCTCAGCAAGTGCCCTCTGCAGAGTCTGGAGGTCCTGCTTTTGAGGCCATGAGGAGTGCGCTGGCCATGACTTTGCCGGTTCAGCAGGTTTCTACCCCATCATCCCAAGTTCTGGGTACTGGTGCCTCTGGAGACATTCTTTCCCATGACAGTGGGGCCCTGGGGCCTGAGGATACCCCCTTGGGGGGTTCCCTTCTTCCGGGGGGTCCTTCCGAATCTGCTTCGGATGAACCCCCAAGGAAGAAACTGTGTAAGAGGAAGCACGTTGATTCCCAGGATGAATCCGTCACTTCAGATACTGACCTCGAGGATGCGGAAGGGTCCCCTAAATCGTCCTTGGATGACGTCTCTTTCTCGAATATCCTTGAGATCTTGAGACAGAGAGGCGATTGGCAATCCAAAGCCCCTTCCGCTGAGGGGTCAGTTTTCCTCAAGGCCTTCGGGGCCCAGCCTTCCTCCTCCTGGGTGTCTCCACCCTTCGACGAATTATTGGACTTAATCTCGCGAAGGGTGTGGGAGCATCCTGACACAGTGGAACCGGTGCCCGCCAGGCCCAATAAGTTTCTTTCAGCTCCTCCCCAGAAGGAATTCCTCACTAAAGGTGTTGCAATTGATGCTATGGTGGTGGCATCTGCCACTCAGCAGGACGTGGCAGAGGCTTCAACGTCTATTCATCCTCCTAATAAGGATTCTAGGAGCATGGATAGGTACAAGAAGCGTACCCTTTCTTCAGCGACCTTTACCATGTGGTCGCTAAACTATCTTTGTCATTTTACAAGGCTCTAAAGGGACCTCCTCAAGGAGTTAGGAGAGTCCCTTGCGGGTAACCTTCCTGAGGCGTTAGCACAGACTGTAGGCACCCAGATGACTACCCTGACCTCTATTGTCAACTCGTCCATGAGGCTCATATCCTATGCAGCCGAAGGGGCGAGTAGAGCAGCAGGCACAGGAGTGGCTCTTAGGAGGCAGGCCTGGTTACGCTTGTGTACATTCGCGGAGGCCTTTAAGTCTTCCTTCGCCGATGCCCCCTTTGATGGGTCTTCTTTGTTTGGACCCAAGGTGAAGGACACACTTACTCGGTGCGAGCAGGAGGGTAAGACCTTGACTGCCGTTGGGGCCCGTTTTTCCGCTCCCTCTAGACCTTATCCCAAGGCCCAGAGAGGAGGGTAAATGTGGTTCAGGAAATCCCAAAAATTCTTCTCTACTCCACCGATTGATCCCCTCTCCAGAGGCGGGGGGGGGGACTCTGGAAGATGCTGTCCTAGAGGTGGCAGAGGCCCCCGTAACTCTGGAGACCGCAAATCCTTTCGTGGTTCCTCCTATCCTCAACGTCCCTAGGATGTGGCCCGACTGTGCTTCTCCGGAGCCAGTCGGGGGTCGTTTTGCGAAACACCCACAGGCTTGGGAATCAATAACCAAGGATCAGTGGGTGCTTCGCATTGTAACCGGAGGTTACCTCATCCCCTTTTTCAAGCCCCCTCCTCCTACAAGGAGAATCCCGGATGTGCCACCCAGTCAACGGGATCTGGCAGCCGTAGAAGTTTCAAAGCTGCTAAGAAAAGGGGTCATCCAGCCCGTCCCCGCCGACCAGATCGGATCAGGAACTTACTCAAGGTTATTTTTGGTGCCAAAAAAGACAGGGGACGTAAGGCCCATTTTGGACCTCAGCCTTTTGAATTGTTTTGTGAAGAAGTCCAAGTTCCGGATGGTCACCCTTCAGTCCATTCTCCCGTTATTGGAGAAGGATGTCTGGATGTGCTCCATAGACCTCAAGGACGCTTACTATCACATATTGATACGTCAGGAGTCCAGGAGTCATTTGCGCTTCCGCCTAGGAACCAGTCACTTCCAGTTTCGTGCACTGCCCTTTGGTCTCACCACAGCCCCCAGGGTGTTTACCAAATGTCTGGCAGTAGTGACAGCTCACTTGAGAAGTCTCGGATTCCAAGTGTTTCCTTATCTCGACGACTGGCTCCTCACTGCCACCTCCAAGCATCTACTGATTCGAGCATTGATGGCCACAGTAACTTTGGGTCTCTCGCTAGGAATCTCTTAAAATTGGAAAAAATCTGTGCTGCGGCCATCTCAGCGTATCACCTTTATAGGCGCAGAGTTAGACACAAAAAGTATGCGGGCATTTTTGCCATCAGAGAGAATTCAGGTTCTACAATCACAGGTCCAAAATTTGTTACCAAATCTCGAGTTCCTGCCAGACAGATTCTTCAGTTATTGGGTTCGATGGCTGCAATCATCCTCCTAGTACCGTTAGCCAGACTGCACATGCGAGTGCTGCAATGGCTGTTATCGGTTCAGTGGTCATACCAAGAACTTCCCTTGGATCACCTAATTCTGATTACGGACAGTTGTCATCAAGATCTCCGTTGATGGCTATGTCGGTCCAACCTGGACCGGGGGCGTCCTTTCGTCCTTCAGCCCCCTGTTGCCACAGTGACCACGGACACCTCCCAGATAGGGTGGGGGGGGTCATTATTTGGACAGGACTGTCCAAGGCACTTGGCAGGATTGCGAAGCGCACCTTCACATCAATGTCCTGGAAATGAGAGCAGTGTTTCTGGTTTTACAAGCACTTCATCATGCTCTCCCCCAGGGTACTATTGCGATTCTATCTGACAACATGTCGGTAGTTTGGCACATAAACAAGCAGGGCGGAACCAGGTCCTACCCCCTTTGCAGGGAGGCCATGAGAGTATGGCATGGGGCCATAGCCTCTCGACGTTTCTTAGTAGCCACGCACATTCCGGGAAAAGCCAATGTGATTGCAGACAGGCTCAGCAGGACTCTCCTGTTGCCCCACGAGTGGTCCCTCAACAACAGAGTGGCTGCGCTGATCTTCGCCAAATGGGGCCTCCCTTGTTGCGACTTGTTCGCAAGCCCCAACAATGTGAAGTGCAGAGAGTTCTTCACTCTGACGCCCTCTCAGGGACAGTCTCCAAGGGACGCTCTAGCCCACACTTGGCCCCCGGGTCTACTTTATGCCTTCCCTCCGATTCCCCTTTTCCCGAGGGTGATTCAGAAGGCTCTCCATGTCGGGTGCGACATGATTTTGGTCGCCCCACATTGGCCCCATCAGGTTTGGTTCCCGTTTCTTCAGAAGTATGCGGCACAGGGCCCTTGGATTCTGGACCCAGTACCGGATCTGTTATCCAATCCATTGGGACTCCCTCATCCGTCCCTCTGGTCGCTGTGACTGGCTGCTTGGTTACTCCACTTCCATCCTTAGTTAGAGATCTTTCTCTTTCTTCGGAAGTAATGCACATCTTGTCTTCTTCCCACAAGCCGTCTACCGTTAAGCTGTATTCCAGCAAATGGAAAAGGTTTGTTTGTTGGGCACAACAACGAGGCATTGATCCTCTTACGGCCTCAGTTCCGCAGGTCTTGGAATTTCTGGCTTACTTATTTCATTCTGGCTCTTCAGTCTCCACACTTAAAGTTCAACTGGTGGCTATATCTAATTTTCATGTTGCTGTAGATCCCTCTTTAATGGCTAACAGACTTTGCAAGTCCTTTCTTAGGGGAGCCTGGCTCCTCAGGCCTCCTGTGGCTCATCCTGTGCCCCCTTGGGACTTAAATTTGGTTCTGGCCTCCTTAACTGCCCATCCCTTTGAGCTGGCAGCCACTTGTGATATCAAATTCCTGTCATGGAAAACGGCTTTTCTAGTGGCTATTACTTCTGCTAAGTGTGTTTCAGAGCTTCAGGCTCTCTGTTCTTCCCCTCCATATTTGATCTTTCACAAAGACAGAGTTTCCCTTAGATTGAATCCATCCTTTTTGCCTAAGGTAGCATCCCCTTTATGCATTCAGCAATCATTAGAGCTTCCAGTTTTCTTTCCAAATTTTTCTAGTAGAGCAGAATATACCTTTCACCAGTTGGATGTTCACAGGCAAATCCGTTTTTACTTGGCTAGGACCACTCAGGCTAGAAAATCTGACCAACTGTTTGTGTCCTTTGCGGAGAATAGGTTGGGTCTTCCAGTTGCCAAAGCCACCATTGCTAAATGGATTAAGGATTGCATCTCTTTCATTTATTCCCACTCAGGCAAGGAGTTGCCTTTCCCAATCAAAGCTCATTCTACCAGAGCTATGGCCACCTCTGTAGCTTTTCATTCCAAAGTTTCAATAGATGATATTTGTGCGGCTGCTACTTGGTCTTCTCTGCACACCTTCATTTCTCATTACAAGCTTGATGTGGCTTCCCGAGGCAGAGCTTCATTCAGTTCCGCAGTTCTCAGGAGTGTGTTCCAATGAGCCACCCGGGGTTTTTAGGTGCTAGGGACGCTGTCCCATCTGTTATGAATGTAGGCGAGATAGGATCCCATTACATCTTTTAGTTATGTACTTACCATAACTTTGGATGTATGGGATCCATCTCGCCTACATTCATACATACCCACTCTCCTTCCCCCTACCTTTTGGATTTGGAGGAAATATAGATCTTGCTAACCTCTCCTATGGAAGGTCTCTAGTGGTTACTGTTATTGGTATATGTTATTTCTGTATCTGTATGAATGTATAAAGTGAACAAACAAGATCTGGGGAAGCAGGTGTGGTGCATTATGGGATAAGGGGTAGCCCAGCCAATGAGAGACTTCGTTCTAGTATATAGAGGCCGAGTCAGAGCCGACGGATCGGCTCCGAACCCATCTGTTATGAATGTAGGCGAGATGGATCCCATACATCCAAAGTTATGGTAAGTACATAACTAAAAGTTTTGACCCGTGGTGGTGGTGCTGCGGTAGCGTTGTCGCCTCACAGTAAGACGCTGTCCGGTTCGATTCTCAGCTAGAGCGTCTTCTGCGTGGAGACATGCGTGAATGGGCATACCTTCGTTGAAGGTTGTGCGTCAGGCTTGGCAAACCAGTACGTAAATATCAACTGTCAATCATTAGCGGACCGGAGTTCCACTGTGGCGACCCCTAACCGGGAAAAGCCGAAAGACACAAACAAACAATGTAGAGATTTCTTTAAATGCCACTGAATAGTTTAATAGTACAACAGTAGTGACTGTTTGCAATGTGTGTTATCAATATTGGTAGTTATCGTAACATTTTTCATAAGAAACAGCTTTTATAGAGAGTATATTTTGATAGAGGAGTTTGATTTTTGCTTTCTGTACTGCTTGTTAACTATGCAGTTAGCATAATGGTTAAGATCTGTACCTCACAGATATTAGGTACAGAGTTTGTTTCTAACCTCTGGATACTGGCTAGGCTTCTAATAGTCTACATTATAACAGCCTAGTATTTACTTAGGGGCTGGTGATTGTTATAATGTTTACGGTGTTTTTCTCCCAAACAAGAAGTACAGTGTTTGATTCTCACCAAGGGGAAATTGGCTAGGCTTAAAATGGCTCACAAGAACAACTAGACTAGTTATTTACCTATGATCCTATAAACTAAGAAGCAATGACAAAATATTTTTTAGTATCAAGGTGGAGTTTTTCCATAAAGTACAATTGAAAAGTCATTAAATAGCAGTTGACCTATTGCTGTTTAGTGATGCTGTGACAAGCTAATAAATACATCATGTCTCCTTAAGTACATATGAGGTCCATTTTGTAGAGAAAGGAAGCATTTTTTAATATGGAGCATTTTTGATATAAAGCTTTTTACTGACTGCAGATTTTGCTTTCTGTGTCTAAAATGTACACCCAACAAATCATTCTCATCTTGTATTATTTATCTTCATGTCATGGTACACAGTATTTAACTATATGCCTGTTTTTGTGCTTTTGTCAGCAGTGGTAGTGTTAGACTTCAAGCAAAAAGGCAGCCAAGGTAGGCACGGAGCATTTCATGTTGGTAGAATGGCATGTAGTTTCAGTTACAAGGGGTAGTGCAAAGGAAGCATTGATTAACTAACCACATTGCCATTATCTCACCCCTACCAAAATCTTAGAGAAATGTATCCGTAAGCAGCTCCTAGACCACCTGACTACAAATAACCTCTTATCTAGTTCACAGCACAGCTCCTGTCCAAAACACAGGACCTCCACAGCCCTCATAAGTTTCATTAACTGCATCAACCTCCTCAAAAACAGTAGACAACTTATCTCTACTATATTCCTTGATATCTCCAAAGCTTTTGATACGGTATCCCACCATCTACTACTCAACACTCTAGCCTCCTTCAACCTCAGTTCTACAGCTATCAACACAGTACCTCCACAGCCCTCATAAGTTTCATTAACTACATCACCCCCTCAAAATAAATGGATGGCCAGCCTCTACCTTATTCCTTCATATGTCCAAAGCTTTTGATATGGTATCCTGCCAACTGCTACTCAACTCTACCCTAGCCTCCTTCAGCCTCTACTCTACAGCTCTCCGCTGGTTCTTTAGCTACCTTAATAATCGACAATAGGCAACTAAATGGGATAATAACCTCTCCACACCCCTCCCATTCTCTGTTGGGGTTCCATCCTTGGCCCTCTGCTTTTTATTATATTCACAGATAGTCTAAACACTGTCACTAAATCTGCTTCTATCATTCAATATGCAGACAACACTGCTCTTATTTGCTCTGCTCCCACACCCCGAGAGCTCCAGGATAAACTGCAAAAATAATTTCTAGATATTGAAAACTACCTAAATGAACTTCAGTTCATCCTAAACCCAAACAAAACAAAATTAATGATATTCTCCAACAGGAAGTCCAAAGCAAACCCACCCCCTCTTTCCATCTACTCCACTAATGGCATTATAATAAAACCAATTTAGCAAACAAAACTATCTGATGTCACAATAGACAACAACCTAACATTCGATAAACACATATCATTCACAATTAAAAAGGTTCACATCACATTTGGTGCACTATACAGGGACAAACCTTCCCTCATTCAAAACACCAGACTGGCCACAACCAGATCCCACCTCCTATCTACTCTCCTCTATTGTTCTCAAATTCTCACTAACCTGCACGTCTGATTTATATCTATTTGATTCCTGCCCTAATGAAATAGCAGAATTTGCGGTTTATATACCAAACAGGATCCATCATTGCTTTGTTCTTTAAAAACTATACTGGCTTGAATTTCCCAATCTGTTATCACTCAATCAGCTCACCACTGCCCACTCCATTACCCACAAATCTAAAAACTGCCCTGCAATCTCCAACCTAGTGCAACTAAATACCAACCCCAGGACCCTTAAATCATCTGATAAACTTATACGCAAGGTAACAAAGTCCCATAATTACTTTGGTGCCTCTCTCTTTTCCTATAAAGTAGCCAAACAGTGAACCTAATACCCCAGAATATCCTAAAAAAACAGATAGCCATAGCTTCAAACAATTCCTAAAGGAATACCTTACTCAACAATGGCTATGCTCCTGTAACACTCCTGGCTAGTTTCTCATGCCATCAATCAAATGTTTCTTTTCTGCTATCTTGTCCTTGTCTTACTTCTGTCAAATGAAAATACCACAATGGTTTATTTTAGTTATGTATCTAATGAGTTTAATATTACTGTCTGTATTAAGGCTTGGTCAATGTAATGTTTTCTGTTTACATTCTCTTTTTGTAAATTGTGATTGTAGGCAACTGTTAAACTGTTTGTATGTTCTTTGTAAATCTTTGTAAAATTTTTGTAATCTTTTTTGTACAATTGTTATGGAGCTTTTCTCCCCAGGTCTTCGCTGAAAACAGGCTACTTGCCCAGCCGGACATTACCTGGTTAATAAATGTAAAATAAATAAAAATAAATAAGTAGTATCAAAGTACCACTGGTAGGATGTGACATTTTTATTAGTGAAAATGTATAGTTACATTGTTTTTTTTCTCTATGGGTATGTCTTTGGAAGTAAAACTACAAATATAACATTCCTCTAAATTTGTTGGCCATAGCTTAAACTAAATCAGTTCCTGTGTATCCTTGCTGAGCTAAAAGAAATCTGTAAATCAATTCCTGCATATCTTTGATGAGCTAAAATAAAATCTTTTTTTCTGCCTATGTCAGAGTGAAACTAATGATTATTGGACACTGCTGTGTAATAGTTTAGGAAGTTTCTCTCTTCCCCAGAGCTGTATGATTATCTTGCATGGCTTTGCCATAAATCATGAAATGTATTCTCTAATGCTACAAGGTAAGAACTTTATGTATATGAATTAAGCCACATGTACTCAATTGATTTATTTTTTTTTTACTGTTTACATTTTGAATTATTATTTCCCATTCATTCCATTCAGGCATTCTTGAAGTAAAGGAATAGGGCTGTCCATATTTTCCATGTTTTTTTTAAGTATAGACAGTCTTGTGGGAGCTATTTTACTGTCGTTCTGAAGTAATATCTAACATGTTTTCAAGATGTCAGCTATGTGTTTTGCATTACATTAGTAGTGCAGTGATTTATTTTTGTGCATGTTAGTTTCATAGCTTAGTTACATTGTCGGTAATTTTTTTTTTACTTATTTATGTAGGTATGGATCTATTTTGTTGGCAATGCCGTTTTCCATTAATTTAATAGCCCTGCTAGTTTACTTTTAACTAATTCTAGTTATTTTTATGAACTAATGTCAGATTCATGTTCTGGGAAGTTGACTAAGGTGGGATTGCCTTTATTTTTTTGTACATATAGAATGTGACATTTAGTATTACTGAAAGGTAATGAAATGTGTGAGAAAGCAGAGAGGAAGATTTGAAGTAGTGAGGAAGACACGAAGGGCTATAATGATGGCAGCATTCCAAACATTAAGCGTGAGCAACAGGTACTGGTTTGTGTGGGAAGCGGGGGAAAATGAAGGTGCAATTACAGATAGCAGATTCAGCTAGATGACACTTTAGTAATGTTCTGAACTCAAGACTAAGTACCAAGATCTTTGTTGTTGTGTGGAATGAATTGCCAGAGCTTAAATTTTGGGGCTAGCACAGAAAAGGTATGATTAGTCAGAGGTGTCTTGCAAATGGAGTCTGAAGTGACAGGGCAGAAAGGAGATGAGGTTAAAATCATAGCTGATAGTTTATTGTTCTTACTGAGACTTAGTTGGCAGGAAATCATTTGCAAATAGTTTGTAAAGTAGGAAGCCTACTGGAAGGTAACATCATTTTGAAATGGGAGTGAAATGGCTTTTGAACGAACAAAGCAGTAGTGTACTTTTTGATGTACTGCTGTAACAGAGAAATTCTGATAGTAGCTTGCAGAAATGGTTGATTTTTGACTTTTGAGGGAAGCAGTTGCTTTAAGATGGAGGCGCAGTTAAATAAAGGCAATTGTTTGCTCTCTCCTGTACCTATCCTGCAATAAGGGCCTAGGATGAGTGAAACCTTTTTGACCTAGAACAGATTATTTATTTATTTTTTCAGTCTAACTATGATGATGAAACCTATGTTTTAGTGAAGTGACATATAAAAGCAACAAAATTACATGATAGCCTCTGTTTTTTTTTACATGTGATATACCACTCTGCGTTTAGATCTTAAAAATGACATATTGCTCTTTGATATTGTAACAATACTTTATAGTAATAACAACTAATTTAACAATTATGTTGCTACAGTGTTCTACTGTTTTACAAAATCAGCTTATATTTTATATATATATATATATATATATATATATATATATATATATATATATATAAATATATATATATATATATATATATGTATATGTGTGTGTGTGTGTGTGTGTGTGTGTGTGTGTGTGTGTGTAAGCTTCTGTCTACACAATTTACTTTTCCTTGTATAATTTGTACGCATATTATAATTTGTTGGAGTTTTTTTCCCCAGGCATCCACTGAAAATGGGTTCCTGACCCAGTCAGAGTTTCCCGGTCACAAAATGTCAATAAATAAATTATGTAAAATGCGATCAGTTAGTGTACAAAGTGCAAACATTTTGCTTCTTTCTAACCAGAAACCAAGGTTTTTTGCTGTACAACTGTGCATTTAAAACCAATTAAGTTCCCATTATGTATACAATTAAAATGTTGCACAAAAGGACTTTGAAGTTAACTATGTCTGACATTACCGAGATGCTGTTACATTCTTATCTTAAAGTTTAGTTGCTTCTCCTGTATAATATTTTTCACATGAGCACCATATAACATATATTACCTCTTTAGATACCCGCAGTGGTGGTGCTGTGGTAGCGTTGTCACCTCATAGTAAGACGCTGTCTGGTTCGATTCTCAGCTAGAGCATCTTCTGTGTGGAGACATGATTGAATGAGTGTACCTTCATTGAAGGTTGTGCATCAGGGCTGGTAACTCAGCACGTAAAAATCAACTGCCAGTCATTAGCAGACAGGAGTTCTGCTGTGGCGACCCCTAACCGGGAAAAGCCAAAAGATACAACAACAACCTCTTTAGTTACACAAACAAACCTCCCTTTGACTTCAGATTTCTTTCCATTTATTTGATCTAATGGAAATGTGCATGCTACAGCCCTATGGAAAATTAAGCTAAATGACAGACACCATGAGTATTTACATTTATATACTCACAGTGACTGTCATTTGGATCATAGGATCATAGGATCTTAGGAGCTTACTAGGCTAGAGATGTTAGACATGGCACCTGCGATTCTCACCATGTGGGTTCTATCTCTGAACCAGTTTGCAACCCATCTTGTGATATAGGGGTTGATATTTAAGCTGGTAAGCTTATTTATGATGCCCGAGTGGGGTATTGTGTCGAAGGCTTTTGCAAGGTCCAGGTAGGCTGTGTGGACTACCTTGCCCTCATCTATGGCTTTTGTAACTGTTTCAAAGAAATCAACTAGGTTTAAGAGGCAAGATCTGCCCTTAACAAAGCCGAATTGGGTAGGGTCCAGTGTCTGGAGGCTCTCAATGTCTTTGTTTATGAATTCCATGATAATACACTCCATAGCTTTACAGACCAGACTAGTCAGGCTTATGGGGCGATAGTTTCCGGGGTCCATTGTGGCACCACCTTTGTGGAGTGGGACCACTGTAGCTGTACGCCATTCTTTGGGTACATATCCTGTAGTAAGGCTAAGTTTGAGCAGTGACTTAATGTGAGGGTTCAGTTCTTCTTGGAGCTCATGTAAGACACAGCCTGGGATACCGTCCGGTCCCATAGATGCTGTGTTTTTTGCTTTGGCGAGGGCAGCTTTCACCTGTGCATCTGTGATGTCATGGAGGTTACATTCAGTTGGGATAGGCGTTTGCTCCTTTGGGGGGAAGGAGGGGAGAAGTTTGCGCTGAATCTGTCTGCCAGGATATTGGCTATGTCTGTAGGTTCGGTATATTTTATACCATTATGCAACAATTCAGAGCATATCTGGGAGTTTCCGCCCATTTTTCTGACATAACTAAAGAAGGCCTTGTGATTATCTTTAGAGTCTAGGGCAATTTTTCTTTTGAAACTGGCCTTTGATGATTTTATGAGGGATCAAAGTTTCTTGCTAATACTGATCAGAGATGCCTTCCCTTTTTGGGATTTTGCTCTGTCATGTAGTAGCTTCCTCCTTCTGTTGTATAGCTTATTTATGGCCGGGGTCCATCAGACCGGTCTCCTGTTTTTAGAGGAGTGAGTCTTGGTTTTATTTGGGATAGCATGATCCATGCATTCCTGCAGGTTCTCATAGAATGCATTTGTAAAGGATTCTGCGGATTGGGCTGTATTATCCTCTGGCCCAGGGGCTTTGAAGGATTCCACCTCAGTCTTGAGAAGTGCAAAGTTGGCTTTGGAGAAATTCTTTACAGTGATTTCCTTGGCTTGGGGTGGGGACGGGATATGGATGTCCAGGGAAATTTGTTTATGGTCTGATCTTACCAATGAGGAGTTTACCTCTGGTGTGGAACATAGAGTCCCCATGTTGGTGATGACCAGGTCCAATATGTTGTTCCCGCTTGTGGGAGTGGTGACCAGTTGTTCCATTGGGTTAGAGTTTATAAATTCAAGGAACCATTGGGCGAGGCTGTTTGGGCTTGAGTAGTTTTCCCAGTCAATGTTTGGGTAGTTGAAGTCACCCAATAACATAGTGTTTGGAGAGACCTTCATATTCTCCAGTGTTCTCAGGAATGCCAAGTGGGGTTCCTGTAATAGGGAGGGTGTTCTGTAGGAGGCTACAAACTGAAAGGCAGTTTTGCCCGCTGTTAGTTGCACATGGATGGTTTCCGATGCTTCGTGCAGTGCCACTAACCTGGAGGTGTAGGTATCTTTGATGAATATAGATACTCCCCCTCCTTTTGTGCTTCGGTCCGAGTTTTGGGGCCGAAACGCATGGTATGAGTTATAACCTGGTAGTGCTGGGGTGCTCTCAGGAGCCTTGAACCAGGTTTCTGTTACTGCACAGACATCGATTTTCTCCATACTGAGGAGAGTCTCGAGTGTGTGCATCTTGAGGTTTAGACTTCTGGCACTGAATAGCATTACCTTTAGTTTTTTTTATCTTTGGGTTGTCTATGAAGGTGGGTTTGTCCTTTGAGCCTTGCCTAAAAAGGCACTATGGGGGTGGCAAGAGCCTTGGCCAGTATACAAAAGCCTAAGGGTGACAGGTGTAAGCCGTCCCTAGCAAAGCAACGTGGCTTGTCGAGCATGTCATCCCAGGCTGACAGACACTGGATCCCCTTTGAATGACACCAACACTTTAGCCAATTGTTGAAACTGATCATTTTGTCTTTATACTGTGGCATCATTCTTGGTGAGGGCAAGATGCTACTCAAGGTCAGGGACATACCAGCCTGGGCTACATGGTCAGAGAGCTCCTCTATGTCTATTTTCATGTAGTCCAGGGAGGTACGTCTCAGGTCATTCACAACAGCATGGACAATGACAGAGTCATACTTGTGCTTGTTTTGGAGTGACCTGAGTGCTTGCGTTATGTGGTGGATCCTGGCACCCGACAGGCAGCTTACAGTGACCTTCTCCTTGTTCAGTCTGGTGAGTGGGACGTCAGTGTGCCGGACAATAGAGTCCCCTATAACAAGTGTATTTGGTGTCTTGTTTGGCCTTATGGGCTGTGACTGTGAGGCACACTGATTTTGTGAGATATGTGATTTGTGGGTATTGTTGAGGGGTGGCTGTTGCTTGGATATCTGCTTAGGAGGTCTTTGCTGTTTAGGCAGATTTTTATTTAGAGCCTCCGAGTATGTTTTTGTGTGTTTATGTGTTGGGTATGCAGATGCAATAGGTCTGTGTGATACTGGATTTGTGGTGTGGGTGGTTACCTTTTCCTCCTGACTGACTGTGCCAGTCTTGGGTTGAGAGAGCTCTGCCTCCAGTTTGGCTGTGTAACTGCATCTCTCACATGTATTAAAGTTTGCTGGAAGGAGGAGGGGGTTGTCTGTGTACATAAGGCAATTGTAACATTGCCTCAAAATTCCCAGATTCACCAGCTGGACTGGAGAGTAACATTGAAACTGACACTTGGACATACCAGATTAGTATAGGGAACTGTTTTTTTTTTTACTGATCAGATTAGGGAAGGGAACTGATTTTTCACTTGATCAGGAAGGGCCAATCGTGAGTCTAATACTTATGAGAAGTCAAGGAGGGTGTAGTGCTTTAGTTAGTTAGTGTTTCCTTTTAAGAGCTGAGCAAGTGCAGGGCTTTAGAAAGAGAATAGAGTGATTACTTTGAGAGTTTGAACAGTTCTAAGGGAAAAGGTGAAGAGCAGACTTTGTGGAGCCTGGAATAGTTTAAACCTGTTTAGGCGGCGCTGCCCGACGCTGCTCAGTGCGCAAAACTGCGCAAAAAGAGAGTTGTAGGGTTTTAAGAGAGAGAGAGATCAAGGAGTTTAGAATTGACCCAAAATGGCCAATAAAACTACAGCTTCTAGATAGTAACCACTCCTCCAGGGACAGGCAGGCTGTTCAGTGTTAACCACTCCCACTGGTGAACACAGACACTTCCCTTTAGCCCAAGCAAGCACTGGCCTTCTAGAAACTTCCAAACAGTTCAGAACAGCAAATCTGTTACTGAACTTTCTTAATGAGTGTGATGTAAATTAAAGAAACTTACTTTCTTTATTTGCACAGCTTAAACTCTGGCATTAAGAGTTATTGTGCATTTGAAATAAAAATGGAATTTTTGTTTTATACGGGGGGGGGGGGGTATGCTGTGGATGACAGCAACATGTCCTCTTCTTTTCCTCAGTTTAAATTCTACTGTTATAGGCTAGTGTGCATCTGTGTGAAATATGTTGGAATTATTATTTTTTTAACATGCTGGCAACTAGTCAGTGGTGGTGCTGTGGGTGGAAGTAACATACTCTTTCACTTGATTGATTTAAAGAGGGACATTAAGGGCTAGTGTACACTGCAAAATAAATTTAAATATTTGTGCTTTTTTTTTTTTTTTTGATATGCCAATAGGGCCCAAGCCCAGGGGACATTATGCTTCTAATGAAAGCACCTTGTTATCTTTAACTGATCAGTTCAAAAGTCTGACATTAAGGCTTAGAGAGCATTTGTGTGAAATTAACTGTAATATTTACTGTGCCTAATCTCTGTGTGAAACAAATTAGAAACTGTCCCTGGTTTCACCGAATGCCCTTTTTCTTTGTATAATATTTTTGGTCTAATATTTACCTCTTGTTGTTTGCCCCACTTACAGTTTTGATTTGCAGGAATAGTATGCATTGGTATGAAATAATTTTCAATATTTACTGTTTGGGTGTTATAAGTGTGAAACCAAGTTAAAATTGTTTATAATTCTGCAAAACACCTCTGAGTTTGCTTCATAATATTGGTCTGCTCCTCATAAAATCTGTTTTTTTCTGGCAAGTTGCTGAAGATTGTAATCATTAAATGGGTGGTGGCTGTGGTTGAAAACAGTTTACCCTCTTATCATCTGCTCATTTTTTCATCTGACTGTACAGGACTACTATGCATTTATATGAAATAAGCTTTGGGTATTTTTTGTGTGAAACCTTGAAACTGTCACTGATTTTTATTTTTAGACTTATCACTGACTTTCATTTTGATCAGTTCCTTATAAAATGTGTGTCTATCTGGCAAATCTCTGAGGACTACAATCATTAAATAATGACAAACATTTGCATCTCAGACTTTATACACTTCAGAATATCCATGACTATGTAAAACTTATTGCAACAACTGTCTGAGAATATAGCAGCAGTATTTAAACTTTGTTTCTGAATTTTGGACCTTTGTCCATCATTATTCTTGGCCTTTGTCCCCGAGTCTTGCATTAAGAGGTAGAAAGGTATTATTTTTATCACAGTCAGATGAGGTGTTCACAACAAAGTGGCTGCAACTGCTGGGTGGGGTGGACGACTGTAGATGAAAGATAGTTACATTTTTATTGTTTCCTCAGTTAACCATCTGGCTTCAGAACATTAATGTGCATTTGTGTGAAATAAGTAGGAAGATTTGTGAGCTGGTTACTCTTTATGGGAAACAAAGTTGAAATCACGTAACTTTCATGGGTCCCTCAGTCTGCTAAATGCCTCTGATTTTGTCACATATTTCTGGTTTGTTTCTCATAAAATGCATGGCTTTCTGGCAAATCATAGAGAATTGCACTAAATAAATAATGATACTCATTTGAGTTTCAGATTCAAATTATTCAAAAATGTATGCTAATGCAAAAACATTTATTCTAGCAAATGTTTAAGTGAATAACAGAAGTAGTTAAAATGTATACCTGATTCAGATCCTTTCCTTCACATTATTATTTGGCTTTCTCCTGAATTTTGTTCTAAGAGATTGAGAGGTAATATTTTTATCCACATCAGATTAGGGGCATATGACAAAGTGGTTATAGCCCCTGGGAGGGTGTGGATATTGTGCATGGATAAAAGCAACTTACCTAATATATTCATGGGTCATAGTTAAGGACTAGTAATCAGGCTTCAGACCCTTTTGAGCCTTGCAAAAAAACCTATTCAAAAGTTCTCTCTAGTCTCAAGCAGGGCAAGACAATCTAGAACAGGGAAGAATTTGAGGCTGCCTGACCAATTATCTATCTATCTGTAAAAGACTGATTATAGAGAAAGGGCTACCAGTCTCCCATGATAACCAAGATTTTTGAGGCCACTGATATTTTATGCTACGGATCTCTGAGGTTTCTCAAGTTGTGCGATATGTTTAGACAAATGCAGCAAAATGGTTGATTATATTTAATAGTAGACCTGATAATATAGGGTACTGTGAATTCAAGACTTCTCTGGATCTAGTGGAGAAGCTATCTATAGTGGGGAATAATTATGTGTCGTATTTCCATGGGCTGTGACTAAAATAGATCCAATGTGATCACTGCTCTACCCAGTTAACAAATTCAAAATAAAATAAAACAAGCCTTTGAAATTAGAGAAGTCAGAAAAAAAGTTTTCCAAACTGCTGTGTAGACATGATGGGCAAATGATAAAGAATTATCAACAAGAGTGCCTAGATCCCTTACAGCAGTGTCTGAAGGTGTGCATCCCTTATATGGTAAGGGAAATTGTTTTGTTTACCAAAATGAACTGTGCCATCTTTTTTACATTTAATTTGTGACCATTGTCCTTGCACCAGTTGTTAACATGGTCTAAACCATGTTTGAGCAATTGTGACTCAGATGAAGATCAAATATTATCTCATTTACAGTTGTTTTCAAACTTAGTTGACCATAGTCCAGGAGTGCTGGCCTGGAGGTCTGAGAAATAAATGCCAAATAGCAGAGGGTAAAAAAAACGAGTCTTTTAGTACACCACTTGCGTTTTTTTTTTATTTGACACATGCAACTCTAACTATATATATATATATATATATATATATATATATATATATAAGCTTACATGCCAATGAAAAATGCCTAAATGTGGAATAGTATCAAAGGCCTTGGTCAGGTCTAGATATGCTGTATGCACTGCATAACCACTATCCACTGCTTCAGTCATTTTTTCAAAGAAATTAATTGGGTTGAAAAGACAGGGCATTCCTTTGACAAAGTCAGTTTCATGAGGGTCCAGACTTAAGAGATTGTTAACGTGCAGATTTATGAAATCTAAGATACTGCACTCCATAGCTTTATATATGAGGCTAGGCAGACTAATGGTCTATAGTTAGCAGAGTCCATGGTTGGGAAACCCTTGTGTAATGGCATTGCAGTGGCTGTTCTACAGGCTTCAAGAATGTAACCAGTGGACAGACTTAGATTAAAGAAGTTATGTAGTGGTTCAGAAGGGCCATATTTGGCACTATTAATCAGGCAACCTTGTTTGTTGTTAGGCCCATGGTTTAAGTATTCTTAGTTTTTAAGTGAGCTAAGAGAACTTGTTCCATGGTAATTTAAGGGGTGGCTGAGATTTTGGAACTTGTGAAATAGCTATAACTGTAGGTGGAGTGAAATTTGTACTAAATGTCTTAGCTAGGATAATATCTGTTTCTTTTGGGTTAAAGAGTATAGTATTATTGTAGACTAGCTCAGAATATTGTTGGATGTTAGTTCTTAACTTCCTGCCATAGTTAAAGAAAGATTTGCAGGTTTTTTTTTTTTTTTTTTTTTTTTTTTAGTGACTATGTTAAGTCCCCACTCCAAATGCTTTCCTTTAGATCCTTGTTAGTTTTCTTAAGTGTGCTTTTAAGGTAGATAGAATGAGACTTCTTATAAGCATTAAGCAATTTATTTTTCTTGTTATATAATTTATTTATATGGGTATTCCAACACAGGGTTTTGTTTTTCAATTTGTCATTATACTTGGTGTAGGTAGGGCCTGTCTTATCAAAACAATTATTTGAGTGGGAGTAGAAGTCACAAGCATAGGTAGCAACTTTTGCAATGGGAACATTCAGACAAAGATTACAGCAGACATTTATATGTCATTAAGTAATAGAAGATGGTTTGCTTTTGAGAAGTCGCTTAACACAGAGCTATTTATAGGTGAAGTACCACCAGGAAAACATCTCTAATATTGGGACCTCTATTAGAATGATAATTATTTGTGAAAGAGAATTAACATGTATAATTTCAAAGAAGCACTGGGCTTGTTGATCATTGACAATGTAGATCAGACAGTTTATTGTCATTTGCTCAGTTTAAACAGACTGACTTTGTACAACCAGTATGCGTTTATGTGAAATAAGTTGGAGCACTTGGTCTACTATCTGTTTGCATGGCAAAAACCTGAAATAAGTTGTGTTCATACTTATTATTTTTATTAGAATCAGACATATGAGATGCACGCTGTTAACAAATGGGGTATGATTGCTGAGTATGGGGATAATTTGAGGATAAAAATGTCTTACCCTACTACCATGACCAAGTGAAATAATAATTATTTTGGCTTTGCAGGACTGGTGTACATTTGTCTAAAGCAGGTTGCAATACTTCTCTGTGGAATTTTTTATCACATTCAAACATTCTCAAGTATATACAGTCTTTCACTTCTTCAGAACTGTTGCCATTCATTCATTATAACCTTTCATCAGACTTTGGATCCTAGCCAACAGTATGTAGAACTGCCAAAGAGACATATGCCACTGCATTGTCTATTTTCAGTTACAACTATGACAGGTTAGGGTTATGTGTTTCCATGCTTTCTTCTTAAGGAGTCAGGTTTGCAGTGACCAGTCATACATTCCTACTAAAAGAGATGATACATTTCTTAAATGTTGCAGTATACTTCACTACTCATGTGAACTAAGCAAAATCAGGCATGTATTTCTTGTGGATGTTGATGGAGCTAAGCAGAGTGACCAGCAATGAGTTCATAAACTAGATGGATGTGACCTGTATGTGCTCCCTTGAGCTGGCAAAAAAATGGAAATTAATAGTATGATGATTTGATATGAAATATACTTAACATTGACAAAACAATATCGTATTAATTGCATCTGCTTTTCAAATAATAAAAATCAAAACTTTTTTTTCAAAAATTAGAGTAAATCCTTCAACTAGAAACAGATTCAATGGAGGTGACTGTGGCTAAAACTTTACAGCATACTCAGTTATATGTATTAACAACTCATGGGTTCAAAGTATATTTCGGTCCTTGGTAAGAATGTGAACTTGTGTTTCTGACTCACTATCCAAGACTGAACTAAGAGTGAGCTATTTCTTAATAAGTCTGGTTTAGGGCAGATTAGGGAAGCTTATTGTCTCCTCTGTCAAGCAACTCTAGTAAAATATTACTGTCCCTGATTTCAATATACACTTCTCTGAAATGTAAACATCAGTTAACCATCTCAATAAGCTGCTGGCATCTACAACTGCTGCTACAAGCATTGGTTCCAAAGCTAGGTTCACAGAATGAGCAAAATTCCGCAGTCTGAGTGGAATGTCAGGATTGTCTAATTAAATACAACACTGAGTTTTTATTTATTTTTCCACCAACTAGACATTTTGTGTTATGCTGAGTTGGGATTTCATGTTACAGAGCATCTGCTCTGGTTACAAGACAATTCCAGCTTTCTGTATAAAAATCACATCCTTTTAATTTAGCTAACATATTGTGGTAAAAAATGAACAGCTTCAGAAAGGCATGTTTTTGAAGGAGATTTTCTCTTGCAAGGTTTCTTAAAGCTACATAATAAAGTCATAACAAATTAAATAAAATAAAACACACAGATAATAGTATGATAGCAGATAATCTGAGACTCTGACTGTATTCACATTATGGCATTCTCTCATTATGCATTTTTCAACACACCTGCAATGACCACAATCAGCTATATTATTTGTGGAGGAATTCCACACACACAAATGGCCATCAGACATATTGTACACAAATTATAACAGAGGAACAGGACTTAACTGCTAACCTGTAAGGCAGAGCCCGAGAGATACAGTGATATCAGAATGAAGACATGTATTAATTTGTAATCTGTTGCTATATGTGTATATATATATATATATATATATATATATATATATATATATATTTTTTTTTTTTTTTTTTTTTTTTCAAAAAAATGCTGTCTTCCCATATTTTTTTCTTACTAAATTTGTTGTGGTTGTTTTAGTAATGTAGAGGATAAGGTACTTTTGAAGCAAACAGAAACACATTGGTTACAGCTAGTGTATTCCAATACATTTAGCTCATGTTATTTGTTAACCTTCTTGGGTTGTATATTTGATATGTTTTCATCCCAAGATGTATATACCTCAGACAAATATTACTTAAACATGGCTTCTTAAAAGGCTACATCCAAAACCAAGAGACTTCATTCCTATAGATGATTATGGTTACGGGTTACATGGTAAGTCGTCATAAAGTAGTACTTTGCCTATGAGTATTTATCATTGCCCATATGAATATTCAACTCACATTTAAATTTATTTAAACATTTAGTTAAAGTTTCATCATCCTTACACATAATGGTATTCAATTAAACAATCATGCAAAACAAACCTGGAAAGGTCTTTCTCTCATAGCCCAGCAATTGGTTGGTAATTGTAGCAATTCATTTACTTTGTTATAACTGTAAAATGTTATATAATTCAAGTTGAATTCCTACTGAGTCTTCTGTATGTTAGAAAAAAAGATGTGCTAATTATCTCTGCTTGGAAGGAAAAAGATAAGCTAGAATATGTCTGTTGGGCTGAAAATAATCTAAAGTTATTTAAAATTTAGAGTGGAAGCAGCTCTATCAATTTGCTGCACTGCATCTGACTGTATAGTATCATATTAACTAGCAGTTGGCGTTTGGTATTCTTTTAGATAGAGTCAGATAGATTATTTAGTTAGTATGAGTCCAAGTTTCCTTTTAAGCATTCTATCTGTATAATTATCTCATTTTTTTTCTGCAAGCATATTATATCTTCATGTTTAATTTGTATCAGTATTAGTGTCTTTAATTTCTTCATAAAGTTTGTTGTATTCACTTTTTAGATTTTGCAGCTTGTGGCCAGTGGTTATTTGTATATTATTTATAATCTTAGGAAAAGGTTACAATGTCAAGCAGCTATATCTACCTCTAAAGCCATTTCACTTACCAAATTACCTGTGATGTGTTTTTATAACTGTGTTTGGCTATTGATCAAGAGTGGCATGGTAACTGGTGTGTTGGGTCCCTAGCCCAAAAGCTAGTGTAGTAGAAAAATTACCTTGCCAGGAAGAAAGCTGTGTGAGAAAGAGCATAACTCCTAAAATAATATTAAGCTGTTACAATTCAACTATAATATCATGTGGCCACTGTAACCATTGATAATAATTACGAAAAGTAATGGCACATGATGAATGGATGCCACGACAAAACCCATGGCAACCATATATATTCTATATATCCATATATCTATCTATCTATATATATATATATATATATATATATATATATATATATATGGGTCTACTGCTTAACATCGAAAGTACACTTCTCCAAAATTAAGCAGTAGACCCTACACTTCAGCGAAAGTCCACTTAAACGAAAGTGCACTTTCGCTGAAATCTACTACCAAAAAAAAAAACCCCACTAAAACATGTTTTTGCTGGGGGGCAAGCCCCCCTGCACCCCCCACACCCCCCTACTTAAATATACCAACTCCGGTATCACACTACAGCAGAGAAAAGGGAATATTCCCATTCCATGCTATAGTGTGCCTGCCGAAGTCAATGTTCTAAGTTTCACTACATTGAACAAGTGGACTCAGTGAAGTGGAATTCGAAGTAGTGAAACATCGAACAAATTGACGGAACCCATATATATATATATATACACACACACACACACACACACACACACACACACACACACACACACATGTGTGTGTATGTGTGTGTGTGTGTATGTATATATATATATATATATATATATATATATATATATATATATATATATATATATATATGTACTATGCAGGCAGAGAGCATGTGTCAGACTACCAGAAGCCAGCACTAAAGTCTATCCTTCATATTTTTTTTCAAAATCATTATGTCTGTATAGTGTAATTAACAGATTTCCAATATATGATAGAACAAATATCATTTAAGTTCTTAGCAATCATAGTATTAGTGGGCCAGACACTTTCCAGACATTAAGCAGGTAGTGTAAGTCTGATCTCTTAATAGCTGGTTGTCACGCATGCAATCTGTTTTCTGTAAAGCTGTACTTGGTTCTAGAAACTATCCTGTCCATTCAACTATTTAGACTTTACATGTGTTTCTAACTGCTTAATCTTTATAAGTTAATGTTGTTGAGCTGAACTGCTTCTTTTGCAATGGTAGAACTATATATTACATTTTACATAGCATATGTATCTGTTATAAGACGTAATAACATGTCCGTTGTTCTGGTAGTATCTGCACTAACTTATATTGACTTTTAGACCAGAAATTTCTTGTCAGTTGTAAAGAATCATCTAGAGAATCAACTCAACTGCAGCATTCAGATCAGAAGCAGCTAATGACAATTCCAGTCAGTGTTTATGATTAAGCATACAATTAAATCTGGTGGGCCTAAATTAAAGTAGTATATAACGTGACTGAAGAGTGAGCTTATTTAAATTGTTATTCCTATGAGCATGATATTGTATACCTTCTGTTTCAACTAATCTTTCCTCACCTTCCTTTCCAGTCCTCCTAGTCACAGTGCAGTGAACTGCTGTACTGCAACTTGTCCAGCACACTTCCCCATTCCAAATCTCTAATATGGTCCACAGACTGATAGGGACTGAATAACTCTGTCCAGGAAATGTATGTTCAACTGATTTAAATTAATTACTGTTATCTGATGTCTCCAAATATTTAATAGTACTATAAATATGTTTATTCCTTCTGTTTAAGAACCGCATGTCTATCTGAAGCAGACTGCAGAGTGGTATGCACACTAATTTGGGACCCGATCACTGGGCTATTCACTTCTTTCCCCATCTAAGCAAAGTTTGCAGTGATCTACCTCAGAAAACCCCTTGGCAAAACCCTGAGACTGTTTTCTTTTCTCTAATTATACATGTTTTCTTTTAGGTTATCCAACAGCTTTCTACCACTAAGTGAGGGCTGAATCCCTTTCCAAGATGGTACTTACCTATACTGCTATATGTCTGTCTGAATGCAGCATACACTGCTTTTTTTATATAGTGTTATAGACAGAGTGAGTATAGACGCTAACCTCCGGTGCTCACTAGCTGACAGTTTTTTCAGCAATAATCCTGCTCAGGGAAAACTTCCAGTGGGTACAACCGCTCCATTTGCCCTCGCTATGCTCAAGCTCATGCTGCTCCCCTACCCTACCCACAATTCTGACCCACTCCCACTGCTCCTACTTTTATACCTCCTCCAACTGTGCCATATCTGTGACACATTCAATCATTATCCCACCCCCCCACACATCCTGTACTATCCATTTACCATCATAACGCCAAAAATCAAATTAGTCTTACCCCTGTATCGCTTAACAAATATAAACTCCTAATCTCCTCTTTTCTTTCCACTCTCCAACCAATCACCTAATTCTACTACTTCTCACAATCTAGCATTAAAATAAGGCCACCTCCTTTCTCCTTCTCCAGCAAGACACCACCTACTACACACCCCCATTCTAACACACATGGCAAACCTTATCACTTCCTCTGCCTGACTTAAAATGCTCTATACTTACTTTATAGTGATTCTACTCCTAACTTTGACAGCTCAGCTATAATAATACCATAGACCTTTACCAATAAACTTATTTTCTGTCACTACCCCAGTCTCCTCCTCCAACATTATTAAAGCCACATCAGTAGAGATTTCCCCAGAACTCTACCCTGCAGCCTGTATACATTATTTTTCTATTAAACACATACACAAACAGATTAAAACCCATTGGTCAATACCAAAAAATAAACTAAACTCAAAAGGAATATGTTCTTATTTATATTCAATAATACCCCTAAAACTCAGTGGAGACATACTGTAGACCTCGACTCTGTCCCCCAACTCTAACCATCATAACCTCCACAACCAAACTATAGTAAATACCCTTATCCATTCAAATACCTCCTCCAAAAGAGCTAACCTCTTCCTACCCAATTTGAATGTCAGAAGCTTAACTAATAAATACATGAATTCCACACTTTCTTTGCACAATACTCCCTAGACATAGCAGCCTTAACTTAAACTTGGCTAAAACCAGAAATTAAAGACAATAAAATCCTGTTCCCAGGATATAACATGCACAAACTTGACAGAACAAACAGATGAGAGGGTAGAAAAAGAAATAATATAGAAAAGCAGCATTGAAATAGATATCCTCAACCGTAACATCCCAAAATGTAATAACACTAAAATTATAATCACAAAACTGAAAGTTAATCTCAAAACATCTGTTACCATTGTTGGTGTCTATTTTCCCCATGGCAACAACATAACCACAGCAGAGGATATTCTCTACTGGACATCCTCCCAGTATATTCACTAAACCTACATGGTTTTCCCCAGTTAATTCAAGACCCAACCACAGTAGAAACAAAAAACAAAAAGACAGTCCATCCTAGACAGGATGCCTCCCAGGTAGTGTTAGTGATCATCCTCCAATGTATCTGCAAAGACAACATCTCTATCCCACCAAAACCACAATATATAAGCAAGTATGCAACCTGAAAAATTGTAACAAGCAAACCTTCATTTCTAGCTTACTCCTATGCAACTGGAATCCACTCAAAATACTTCCCCTGTAAGATACTGTATCTTACTTCAAGAACACCTTTCTTAACATCTTAAATGAAATGGCTCCCATTAGAACTAAAAGAGTTAAATCTGCACTGGCTCCTTGGTTAACAATTGATACCATGCAGTTACTTAAACAGAGATGCATAACTTGGAAGCAGTGGTACTGTATGAAAAACCAGGAAACTGTACAAAATTTTAGACACTCAGAACTCTAGAAAAATCAAAACTGATAAAAAGTCCTACTACTCAAGGATATTGCAATAATACCAAATTAAATCCAAAATATTCTGGTCTACCATAAAAAGCTCCTTCAGCATGGTCAATCCACCAACCTAAACCCACAAACCTCCAGTAACACTGCTACAAAAGTTAAAACCCACAACCTTTACGGCTGATAAATTACCTGCCAAATGCTTCAAACCGGCAGCTGATGCCATCTCCTACCCTATTTCTATACTAATCATCCACTCAGTTATATAGGACTATGTCCCTGATTTTTGGAAAATGTCTTAAATCATTCCCTTAAACAAAGGTGGTAACTCCAGACTGAGAAACTGAACTTCTCATTGTACTAATTGACGGTGCAGTGGTGCAGTGGTAGTGTTGTCACTTCACAGCAAGAGGTTTTCTGTTTGATTCTCAGCTGGAGTACCTTCTGTGCAGAGTCTCCATGTCCTCCCTGCATTTGAGTGGGTTTTCTCTGGGTGCTCTGGTTTCCTCCCACATTACAAAGACATGCATCTGGAGCATTTCTCCCCGGGCCTCTGCCAAATATTGGCTCATTCCAAGTCAGACTTTCCCGGTTAACAAATGTTAAATAAAATAAAATAAATAAATAATTGATGAAAAGCTAAAATCTGACAAGCCCATAACCCAAGCTGTCAAAACTAAATGTACGAAGTCTTTTATAGACTCAAGCCTTATCTTACTAATTCCACAAGGCAATCGATAAGCAGAAACCATTTACTTACTACTCTTCTATATGCTTCTCCAATTCTCATTAACCTAAACAAGAAAGAGATATCAAAACCAGAAGCCAAATTTGCAGCCAGTACCCCCCACAGAACATATCACTGAATGGCACTTTAGGAATTACACCAGTTAGAAGTACCAGATTATGTAACATTTACCCAACTAATCATTGCCAACAAACTCATCTATATGCCTTAAAAATGCCCTGCCACTTCAACACCTATTACAGTTCTACTCTACGATCATCCTGCAAATCATTCTTTACCTAGTCTAATAATAATAATAATAATACTTCTGGTAATTCCCTGTATTCCAAGTACAACTCAAAAATCTGGAGTTCCATTCATCTTCCTATTAAAGTTGCAGACAAGCTATCATCCTTCAAAACTCAATTTAAACATCTGGCTATGTTCTTGTTCCAATCCTAGCTAATTTCAGCTTTAGTTATTCATTATCACATCACAACAATCTAACTGCTAACAACAAACAGTCTAATTCCTCTGCATCCCACCCTTCTGTGAGATCTCCTATTCCAGTCCCTATAGCATACCTCTACCTTACCATGTCTTCACCAGCTTCACCTAATCTCCTTCCCATATCCCCACAACCTCACACCTGCCGTGCAAACCATCACACGTACACCCTCACATATACTTTTTCTCCCTTTACCACCATTCACCAATATAAATCCAACTAACTTTTCTCTTGAACTCCTATCACCACAAGCAAGAATCCCTTCCCAACCACCCATCATTGAATCTTGCTCTCTTACCCTTCCCCTCAATCTTCCTCCCCACATATTCTTTATTTACTCAGTACTTACCAACTTAAAAACAATCTTTATAACAACTATGACTCTTTGTCAAATTGTTCATGCTTAAATTTCTTCGCACCTTCAATGTAATGTGTTGTGTCTGCCTTGACTGTAATGTGCAGATATACAAACTGTGTATTTAAATGCTGTATTGTACTGTTCTTGTAGCTTTTCTCCCCAGGCATTTGCTAAAAAAGGGTCCTTTCCAATCAGACAAAATAAATAAAAAATAAAAGCCATCATGATCTACCCACATTCAACATGGTTAATTCCTGTATTACCCATACCCAGTCATGGATTACTGCTAACTAAGGTCCTTCAAGATTTTACGTTTCTTATATGAAAAAAAATACATAACAATCCTGGCAGCAACAAACATCTTTTTTTTTCAGAAATTCCCTACCTTCCTTAACAGTTTTAACTATCTCCTCAACAAGGGTATTATATTCTATAACAAAGTAACTGCATGAAGTTGTTTTCTTGATTTCCTACCTAAATGATCTAGCACCTTTTGGGGCCAGTCTATCGCAAAAAAAAAAGCTGTAACAGAAGCAAGTTGATTTAAGCCTGAGCTTTATTTATAGATTTATTTATTTCTCATGTGTTCATGATGTATTGCTGCCCCTACATCTATTCCCAGATACTTATATACTCATTTGTGTTCCGGTGCTTTTATTTCACAATCATCACAAAGGTTATTTTCTTGATAGTTTAATCTTCCGTGATACAATTGTTGTGTTTGTACATTGTTATTTTTATCAGCATCTCAAAAAAGTTTATACATCTTCCAGCTGTTTGTTGGATGCATTATACATTTTAGATAATCCACAAAAAGACAATGATGTATTATTTGACAAGATTGTTTTCTTGAAGTCATACTTTTTTCCATAGCCTAGTCTGTTAAGTAATCAATGTAAGTGAACAAAAACAAGGCAAAACAGTTATAGTGAAAGTATCACCCTGAACTATTTCTTGCTGGATTCTTACACCCTAAATAATAATTTGCATTTCTCAAGATTCATTTGTAAAGTGGCTTGTCACTTTTTCATAGTAACTGAAGCACATGTTGAAAGTTGTCCATTTCTTTAACTATTTGAAGTTAATTTTAACAGCCTGCATGTGTCTTACCTAATGTCTTTAAGCCTAGATTTAGCATTCCAGTAAATAATTGCACTGCATGTTGCCTTTTAAGTGGTCTAATCAGTGGTATTAAGCCCAGGTTACTTTCTTGTAAGAGGAATGAGTGTCAGACTAGTTCAGGGATTGTGATTGGTTTAAGGCAGGCCAATCAGCAAGTGAACAAAGTGGCTAAGCATTTTCCCACTCTTTCACGTTGCTCTTGTTGTGTTCTAATACCCATTGTATCTCATGCTGTCTGCAACTTATGATAGTTTAATCCTCCCATCTCTTTCATTATAAGTTGTCAGTAAGCAGAAATGTATCATTTTAATAAAATATGTCCCCTTAGGCTATTTAAATACATTTGTCCTCCCACTGTATTCCACAGAACCAGAATACAGAATACCCACTATGCTAATCCATGCTGTTCTTTTAAATTTGGTGGTTCCTCAGTTGCCTGACCTTCCTATAATTGTTATCTCCTCCCAGTTTCATCTTATCTGCTCGCACTAGTGAGCACCAAAGAATCCGACTAGGATGTTCCTCCCTTTTAATTATTAAACATTTAGATACCCTCACATTCATGTTTTACCTGCTTATTGTTATATTTACTTTATTCATCTAAACACCTAATTGCTGTACAAAATGGAAGATCAGCCTAAAAGGTTTACCCTTGTCATCATCCTTGTCTCCAAGACAAGTGCACAAACTACCTTCTGCTCTAAGGTAATGAACTTATACTCAGTACTAATAATTCTGCCTGTGAGAGATGTAAATACCTAATTGATCTTTAGTAACTTCCCTCTCACCTAAAACTTTGTCTCTGAGCTTCATCCACCGCCACCATGATCTTTCTCTAATCATGCCAAATTGTCGTATGCTAAGGCTGTAAAAAATAAATCCCCAAACCTCCTAAAAAAAGATTGTCTCAGCAAAATTCACTCCAGTAAACCACTGCATGTATACCTCAAATAGTCATCCTGACCGATCACACAGAAGGCTTTGCAAGGAGAACATTGGCTCAACAAGGAGAACATTACAATGAGTTTTCTTTCAGGTGCCAAGGTCTTTGATGCTGCAACAGCTCTAAGCTCCTGACAAATACAACTATGGCATGGTAGTGGTACATGTGGGAGTGAACAACTTAAGATGTAAAACCAAGAGGGATATGCAGAGACAAGGAAATTTAGTATTTATGGGACAAGCTGTTCAACAGTCAACCTTGTTTCACAATGGGTGTCTTGCACCTCTCCTGTCAAGTTTTCTGCATATTGGCTAAAGCCTTTGCTGTACCCTAGTGTCTTTTTAGATGGAGTCCAGTTGATGGACTTCCAACATAACTAACATATCAGTCCTGAAACTGGATCAAGTCAAAGTGGTTCACCTCAATGCCAGAAGTCCGAATGATACATTGTCTGATACTGAGGCACATTTGCCTTTGGAAAACACCCATATCTGTATAATTACTGTAACCTGGTTTGAATATAAAGAGAGCGTCTCTCTGTACAAGGAATTTGTGATTCTGATGCCTTCAGAGCCAACAGCAATTTTACGGTGTTGTCTCCATGTTTGTAAAGCATTTCCCTAGGGACTCACAAAATGAACACTTTGAACTTCAAATCACTCTAGATAGGATTAATTATCAACTAATAACTTGTTACAAAAATGCTTTATTTGTCGCATAAGAATAGAGATGATTTCACAGTCTTCTAAATAATCTCCCTATTAGCAAAAGGTCACTTATTTTAGTGACTCTGACATCCTTCAATAAATGGGGACACATATACCTGCTATGATGGATATCCCCAAAAGTTTCTAAAAATTCCTAAACCTAATAAATAAAACTTTCCTTGAGCAGTTTGTAAATAAGCCTATTCGAGAACATAACATTTTTGACCTGATTCTTCCAAATATGGTCATCTCTTGTACTATTCCTCTGGTATCTACTTCCCCAGTGAGGTCTGACCATGAACTTGTGACCTCCTCCTTCAAACTACCCAACGCTTTTACAGAAACCCTGTTGAATTTACAAACTACAGACATGCTGCCCTTGACACACTCTGTGACAAAATATCAAAACTCACTTCTAACTGCACTTCCCATTAAAATTTACTTCACCTTTTAAAAATGTATGCAGCTGGCATCCCCTAAGAAAACCAAGTATCATGAGAAATTCAAAATCAAACCATCAAAAATAAACTATACAACAAAAGAAAGAAACTCTTCAAATTACTCACTAGATCTAAGTCTACTCTTCTAAGGGATAATATCAAAAGCATTACAAAAAAAGCTGAAGGACTCCATCATGCCCACAAAAGGAGCCCATGAACTTAGACTGACCTCTGAAGCCAAAGATAAGTATAAATCCTTCCTTGGAAAACTAAAAAAAGTAAAATGCTAATGCAGGATAGAGGAAAAAAGCATGGAAAGAATGACAAAAATATAAAACAACATAATATCTCAAAAACTTCAGAATGCTCTGCACCCATACTAAAAACAAATACATAAAGATAAAAAAGTATATTATAACAACATTCAGAACAATAGTAAACACAAACTTAAAAATAATTCTGGTCAGCCTTTAAAGAAAACGTACATACCATACAAAAATTCAACCCTGGCCCCTCTCCCACTAATTTATCACTTGAAACTGCAACATAATTCATCTCTTATTTCATAGATTGTATAGCATCTCTAACCAAGGATTCACCAGCATCCAGTCCCAACCCTTCCCAACAGCCATGTATCACCACATCCACTTTCACCTTCAAACCTGTGCCCATGTCCTATATAAAACAACTTTTAAACAAACTCAAACTTATCAGTTTATAGGTCATTCCAGGAATCCCACATTCCAACTCTATGGAAAAAAATCACATACTATCCCTTTACACAAAGGAGTAAATTCAACAGACATTGCTAACTTTAGACCTCTAACAATCTTATCCCCACCTTTACAAACTACTTAAAAAAATGTATTCAAAAACAGTTGCTAAACTATCTCCTGCAGGAAGCACTCCTATCCCCCACACAACATGCCTTCTGCCCCTCTTATAGTACTAACACTGCACTTCTAACCTTTAAAGATACTGTTGATAAATCTATAGATAATGGTAAACACATCTCCTCTTATTTCTAGACTTATCTAAAGCCTTTGACATAGTTTGTGACATCAAACTTCTACCTCAAATGTCCTCACTAGTTCTATCTGAATCAACCCTTCTATGATGTCAAAGCTACCTGTCCAATAGGTATCAGCCAGTAAAATTCCATGCTGCCCTCTCTCCAAACCTCCCAGTCACCACTGGTGTATCACAAGGCTCTATCATTGGTCCCTTCTTCTTTAACATTCTCACCAACATCCTCCACACATCTATGTAATAGGCCACCCTAATACAATACACAGATGACTCCACACTCATATGCACATCTGATAACATGGCATATCCCCAAAAATTAATCTGAAAACCTTAACAGCCACTGAAACATGGCTTTGTAACTCACAATCCATGCTCACCCCCCCCCCAAAAAAAGCAAACTACTACTTTTTCTCAAATCCCTCTCTCATGAAAATAAAAAAAAATTGAAAGTTTCTGTCTTAATAATTTAACCACTGAAGTCACTTCTCATATCAAATTATTAAGAAATATAGTGAATGATAATCTTAAATTTGACCTGCATATATAAAATCACATAAAAACTAGGGATGCTTTACAGAGCCAAAATCTTTTTCACCAGCACAACTAAAACTACACTTACCACCTCTTACCTCTTCCCTTCACTACTTTACAGTGGCCGCATCCTTACTAACCTCCAGGCATCACAAAAATAAAAACTTAAACAATTCTATATCTTCTTCTTTCGGCTGCTCCCATTAGGGGTCGTCACAGTGGATCAACTGTTTCCATTTCTTCCTGTCCTCTGCATTTTGCTCTGTCACACCAACCACCTGCATGTCCTCTCTCATCACATCCATAAACCTTATCTTAGGCCTTCCTCTGTTTCTGTTACCTGGCAGCTTCATCAAAGCTTTTTGAACTATTTTTTTGAACAATTGAGCAATTCTAAAATAAAGTAGCTAAATTTGCAACAAATATCCTTTACAATGCCCACCACTGTATAGCACTAAAAGACCTAAATTGGTCAGAACCACCCCAAAAACTAACATATATACTGCTTCTTGCCACCTATAAAATTATCCAGCATCTATCCACCTGAACAGCACTAAATACCAATCTATACAACTATATTCCCAAATGGTCATCATGATCCAATGACCAAAACGTTCTCTCTGTCCATAAGCCTATCAGATCTCCTAGGTATGGTCTGTACTCAAACCATGCTGCTGAAGCCCAAAACTCCTTACTTGTATCTATCAGGTCAGTATCCTCCCTGAAGTCCTTTAAAACCATTCTGAATGACATCCTAGCCAAAATCTGGCTCTGTTCTTCCTCAGCCTTCAGGAGAAACTATATCCATACCTTTCAAACTGTCCAGATTTTCGAAGAATGTCCAGATTTTTGCCTCATATTTTTGATCTGTTCCTCATAAAATGTGTGGTTTTCTGGCAAATCACTGAGGACTGGAGTTGCTAAATAATGACATACATTTGAGATTCAGAATTTATAGCCTTCAGAAAATGTATGCTAATACAAATCCTGTTATTCCAGCAGCTTTTTAAGTTTATAACAATATTTAAAATCTGTCCCTGTTTTTGGGCCTTTATCCCCTGCCCCATTATTTTAGGCTTTGTCCAGATTTCTTGTGACTATAGCCCTAATTTGGAAAAGTAACTTTTCATACCTGACACCTGCTTACTCTCCCTTCTTCACCCTCTTCCTTACTTCAATCAATTTCTCAACCATCACTCTCTTTCTAAATATGCCATAACTCTGTTTTTCTCTTACTTCATATTGCAATTCATGTTTGTATTATAATAACTTAGTTCTAATTTCCCTATAAACCAGCTGAATGTTTTCTAAATGATAAATCATTGTCATATAAGTTTTATCTATTCTTAACCAATGTTGTCACATGATATCTAATTTGGTATAATTTCTTTAAATTGTAGGTGTTTTATACTATTTTTGAAGACAGTAAAATGTTTGTTCTTAAAATGTTTTTGTAATACTTTGGAGCTTTCTCACCAGGCCTCTGCTAAAAAGGGGGCACCTACCCAGTCAGACTTTCATGGTAATCAAATGTCAATCAGTCAATCAGTCAATCAATATATAAATAAACAACGCTTTACATTGTTCTAAACTTACACACAATACCTCCTATTCTGACCTGACACCACCAATATCTTACAAAAAAATTTAGTTCCAATGTTGCCCCTAAGGCTTTTACTCAAAGTTACAAAATATCTAAATCTGGTACTCCTTCAATTATCTCTAAAGATCATTTACCTCAAGTGCTAACCAAAACCAAAAATACTTTCTCATTGGAACCTGACAGTATACCTGATTGCTTAACTTAAAGTATTATGACAAAAAGACTTACTTCCAAACATGCCAGCTAAAATACCAAAACAACCCCCAAAGATTCTGGCAATCAATCAACCTCCTCCTAAACCCAGGAAAACCATCCACACCACCCCCAACATCTAACTGCACTACTGATTGTATAGCTACACAATTCAATACCCACTTTATCTCCTCCATCACCTCATTACTTAACAACAATGTCAAGTCCACACTTTCCTTACCACCTCCATCCTCTGACCCCAATGCTCCTCCTTTCTCTCTTAAACCAATCCAAACTAATTATATACAAAACCTCCTAACAAAAATAAAACAATGTATTCCTGCTGCAGATCAATTACCTGGAGAATTTCTTAACCTTGCTGCTAAATCTGTCTCTTATCCAATATCTGTTCTTATTAACTGCTCTATTTCTGAACAGTATGTCCCCCTACTTTGGAAAATATCTCATGTCATACCCCTGTACAAATGAGACCCCTCTACTGACCTTTCCAATTATAAGCCCATAGCTATACTTTCTCCACCTGCCAAAATCTTAGAAAAATGCCTATATAAACAGACATTAGACCACCTCTTAACACATAACCTTCTATCTTCTACTCATTATGGCTTCTGCCCCAAACATAGTACCAATACCGCCCTATTAAATTTCACCAACACTGTAAACCACCTTGTCGCTGCCACCTTCCTTAATATGTCAAAAGCCTTTGACACTGTATCCCATCAAATATTCCTAAACAAACTTGCCTCTCTTAATTTCATCTCCAATACCCTCCAATGGTTCTACAGCTACCTCTTCAGCTATAAACAAGCCACCATATGGGAACACAAACTATCACCCCTTTTGGCATTCCACAAGGGTCTATCTTAGGCCCACTTCTGTTTACTATCTGTACTAATGACCTTTATACTGCAGCTCCACCTGCCTTTATCATTCAATATGCTGATGATGCATCCCTTATTTGCTCTGCTGCCTCTTTATATGAACTCCAAGTAAAATCTCAGACTGCCCTCCATAACATTGAGAAATACCTCTTAGACAACCAATTAATTCAAATCCCTAACAAGACCAAACTTATGGTATTTTCTAACTC
This sequence comes from Protopterus annectens, assembly GCF_019279795.1. Lineage (NCBI taxonomy): Eukaryota > Metazoa > Chordata > Ceratodontiformes > Protopteridae > Protopterus > Protopterus annectens. Next base: position 1,764,395,355 of record NC_056731.1, read on the forward strand.
CTTTAATAAAAATCAACAAACTCACCTCTCTATCTTCGCCTCTAATGGTACAAAAATTGAACCAGTCGAACATAATAAACACTTTTGTGCTACCTTAGACTGCAATCTAAAATTCCACAGACATATTGCTCTAACAATCAAAAAACATCCACACAAAATTAGGTGCACTCTACAGGGCTAAACCATATCTTACTAACCATGCAAGAATAGCTACTGCCAGAACTCACCTACTTTCTACCCTTTTCTATTGTTCTCAAGTCTTCACAAACCTTCGTAAATCTGAATTGAATAACCTAGACGTTTGCTATAATAAAATCGCCAAATTTGCGGCTAATCTTCCCCACAGATCTCACCATTGTATCGCCCTACAGAAACTAAACTGGATTGAACTCCCAAACTTACTAGCCCTAAACCAGCTAATAGTAGCTCACTCTGTTATCCATAAGCCTGACTATTGCCCAGCCCTATCCGACCTCGTACAACCCTATGCTAATCTTACCTCAATCAGATCAGCTGATAAAAGCTTGTTTAAAGTTATTAAAACCTACAACTCTTTTGGGAATTCTTTAAACAGTTACTACATAGCAAAAACTTGGAATTCCCTTCCCCAGCATCTACTTTCTATACCCAATACATATAGCTTCAAACAGCTCCTTACTAATTATTTCTTGAATCTTTGGTTATGCTTCTGTACATCCTCTGGCTAAGCAAACACCCTGCACTACTTCTGCATTCTGCCTATTCTAACTCAATATTGATTTAATTTATTGTTTTGACTTATCGATGTCATACTTGGATAATTTAGATTGTTTTTTTTCTTTATTTTTATTAGCTATTATTCACTAGCTATTTAGTGTACTATGTAATTATGTACATTTTCACAGTAATCTGACTATAAATATTGTAATCTTTACTTTGGGAGCTTTTCTCCTAGGGTCTCCACTGAAAACGGGCTTTGTTTTTTTGCCCAGTTGGACACTTCCCAGTCACCAAATGTAAAATAAATAAATAATAAATAAACTTACTCTTGAAGTCACACTCATTAAACTGTTTAACAAAAGCTTAGCTAATGGTTTTGTCCCTGATGAGTTGCTTACTGCAGTAGTGATGCCCCTTCGATGGTGTGGCCTTGCAACCGTACCAGGTAATTATAGACCCATAAGCCTTACAAGTCTCATCTGCAAAGCCAGGAAACATATAACTGACATCATAAACTACAATGTTAAGAATCATGTTAGATTTGAACCACAGCAGCTTGGCATGAATGCAAGCAGTACATTGCATACGGTAAACTTCTTTGAAAGTGATACGGAGGCTATAGATGGTGGCCATGAAATGCGTGCAGTGTATCTTGATCTGGCCAAGGTGTTCAACACCACTCCCCATGATGGCATCATACAAAAGCTAAATTGCTGTAGAAATTGAGTCATAAGTACTAAGATGGATAGCAAACTAAATAAAAGACAGAACTCACACAGTGTGAGTTGCACGTTCCTCATCAGAAAGTATGAAAATGCCACATGCTGGTACCTCCCGTTTTTTTACATTTAGTTCTCAGATCTCTAAGCAGAGAGGTTTGCAGATGACTACAAACTGTGGGCTGCTGTTAAGCCATCTATGACACCTAAACCTCCCAGAATGAGCTCAACCTATTAAACTCTTGCTGTACTAAAAAAGTGTAGTATCACCATTTTTGGTAAACAACCTCCCCCCAATTATAATGTATAGACAACACATAGTACAAAACAAAATTGCAGTCAGGGACTATGGTAGTTGGCTTGATAGCACCCTCTCTTTTGACCAATGTGATAATGCCTGTCAAAAACTCCTTTTATTAATGCCACCTAATTGCTGAAGAAAATATTATCAAGTTCTAACGATGTACTCAGTCCCTTTTACTCCTCACTGATCAGGCCAGTAATTAAGTACAATGCCCCCTTTAAGATGTATTGCATAAAGCTTATCAAACAATTAGAAAGACCCCAAAGGCTCCTAACCAAAATGATCACAGGGCAAAAGTCTGAGCTACCAAAACAGGCTTGACCTTCATCCCTTTATTCAGTGCCTCATAGAAGTTTGATAGAGGAGCTATGCCTCACTAGCCATGCCATTAGGAAGATTATTGTCCTGGGCCTGCTGTTTGTTGTCAAATTCAGTATCTCCACCAGTATTAGAACCAGGATTTACATCTTCACAAGCAGATAAATAAAGAATGTTGGTGGGACAGATTTATGTCACATAGATTCCAAACCTCTAGAATAAACTTCTCTGACATGTTAAGTAGTGTGATTTACAATCTTCCTTTAAACATAAACTAAATGACTGGATGGATATCCACAATTTCTCTCTGACATTTACTGGTATGGCCCTCCTGCAGAAAGGAAATATGGCCTGAGGGAGGGTAATGGCAAGGCATGAATGCTTATTGGATACAGTTGGCCTTGGAATATCTATCAATCTATAATCCATCAATATGTGATGAATATTACACATGCATAAGCACTAGACTCCAGGAGTATGGAATGTTGTCTTTCTTTTTATCTTTACTCTATCCATAACATATTGCAGTTCTGTGCCTTTTTACAGCTCCATGTTAAAATATCTGAACTTGCAATGTTAAATCCTGAAATGCTGAAAAAGAAGACCAAAAATATAATAGAATAGCAAATATCAAACATCGCTTTTCTCCTTTAAACCTGTTTTTGTAGGTGGCAAGCTCCCCCCCACCCACACACACCCACACATGCACCCACACATAAATGCCAAGATCACTATACCTTGGAAAAAAGGGAACATTCTAAGAAATAGTAATTTTGCACTTAATATATGTAAGTCTGGATTTTCGGTCATTCAGTCTCCAGATTCCACAACTTGGCATTGCGAGTTTGGTAATTCAAATGGCTAGCCTTTTCACAGGTCTACATTATGTTTTTGTTTTGTAAAAGATCGTCATAATTCCTTGATTCATTTTGTATTTAAATAATTGCAGGCTGTGTCTGTATTTGTTCCTGCATATAGTCTATATGTTTTTGGAAGTCATATTATTGCTATTCATACATAAAATTTTATTTATGAATACATCATAGTATAAAAACATTAATATCTTTATTCAGAAGTTGGGTGCAGCATCTGGACCTAGAGTGCTCCAGTCAGGAGTCTTTCTAAACCTTGTCACTGCCTTACTGGCCTTTACTTAGATCCATTCCATATCCCCTATAAAAACGTTTTCGGAGGCATTCCACATGAGGTTCTGTGAGAAATTCATTGTTGTGTATCTTTCTTTCTTTCTTTCTTTCTTTCTTTCTTTCTTTCTTTCTTTCTTTCTTTCTTTCCTCCATTCCCTCTTTCTCTATTTATTTATTTGTTTATATTTTTTTATTTAAATAATTTGACTGAGCTCAGAAAATCTCTTGTTTAGAGAAGGCAAGCCAAGAAAGAAAAGCTGCAAATATGCAAACAACATTTTCAAGAAGTAGTATGCAAGTCTGGTGATACATTACATACGCAGTCTGCATTTCTTTAAAAATTAGCCAAAATAACAGAGACAATATCAATACTTTTATAATCCCATCCTCATTTTGATATAGAGCATTCTTTCTTGTCTTTATTATTATTTTGTATAGCCAGTACAGCATTCTTTGTAAAGCTTACATATATTGGTCAGGGACTTAACCAGGGCAGGGTGCGGGGAGCATTTCTCCCATGTGAAAGGAGTTGGGGGCACAATTGTAAGGTGCCAGGGGGTGATGATGGAGTACAGTACTGACATTCAGGAATTACTGCAGTTGTGGTGACAGCTGAAACACTAAACTACTTAGTGTGACTGTAGTAAGCTGCTTATTGCAGTTATAACAAATGATTTGCTACAGATTCTGAGCAGACCTATTTTCTTTTCTGTTTTTTTTTATCAGCTTTAAAAATACTTTTAGCGATAGTGCTGATATAAGCACTGAGATATTGGTGCTGATAATAAATATTAATGAAAGATACTATATTTGAACTGTAATGTTTCAGTAAGCTGAGTGGTTTGAAAAAACAAAATGAAAAAAGATCTCAGTATTCTATATTATTCTGTTAATGCAAGCCATAAGTTACTGAGATAAGTTGTTTGTTTTGTCCAAAGGATTTTTGAGTAAGGTTAAAGTTTTATCTAATACACTAACAATTCTAGTTTATGGCTTGTTACTGTGATGTTTTGTAGTACAAAATTGCCTCAGTGGCTCAAAGTCTCCCAGGTCAGCATCCTTGAGTTAGACTAGAGCATATAAATGTCAAGCTTCATGCAGCATGGTGTCCCATGCAGAAATCAGGATCAGGGTGTGGCTATACAAGATGATGCCATACAGGCATGTGCCAACCACATCATGCAGTGACAGAACTCATGGCCATAGATGCAGCCAGTGTGCCTTGGCTTTCTCTACCATCTGCAAATGCATTTGTCACATCTGCCTCATAGGTTCATAGGTTCATAGGTAGGTACTAGGCTATCGGCCCAAGGGCCTATGCAAGCCTAGCCAACAAGGTTCCCTGGCTTACGCCACCCAAGAAAGTTATTTTCCTGTGCCACTGACAAGCAGAGACACAGAAGTGATCCCCGGGGTGTATTTCCTATTTCCCATCCACTCATCAAGATTTTTCCTGAAGAGTGCTAATGAAGAACTTTGCTTGACATAGATGGGTAGCCTGTTCCAGAGTATGGGAAGTCTCTGGGATAGGAATCTATCCCTCCAGCATGTCCTGTTTATTGTGGTGACAAGGTTTAGGTCCCTAGAGGGTGTAGCCTGGAGGGATTGGGATTTCTTTAGGAGTAGCATGTCCAACAGCTCTGGGTTTGACATAGCTTGATATGTTAGGCAGAGATCACCTCTGAGTAGGCGATATGCTATGGAGTAAAGATGGAGTTTTTTGAGGCGGTCAGTGTAGGGCATTTGTTTGAGTCCAGTAATCCTCTTTGTTAGGTACTTCTGAGGCCTTTCCAGCTGCTGCAGATGTCTTGTGAGGTACATTCCAAAAGGGGCGTTGTACTCTATAATGGGTCTAATGAGTGATGAGTAGAGGGTAATGATGACCTCTTTTTTCCTGGACGAGAACCCTTTTTTGATGAGGTGTGCCACGTAGAAGGACTTCCTGACTACTGTGGTGATGTGACTATCAAAGGAGAGACTACTGTCCACCTGGGTCCCAAGGTCTCTTATCACGCATTCGGTGTTAAGTAGATTGCTGCCTATGTGGTAGTTCATGGGTACAGAGTTTTTACCAAATTGGATGACACTGCACTTTTTGGCATTGAGCTTGAGGCCATGGCTCTGACACCAGGTATCTGTCTCAGAGAGGCCCTTCTGTAGGATGTTCACATCATTTGGGGACTTGACTATGGCTCCTAGTTTGCAGTCATCTGCGAACTTCGTTAGCCAGAGGCCTTCTGTGTTAGCCTGTACTTCAGAGAAGTAGATACCAAACAGGAGCGGTCCCAGGACGGAACCCTGTGGTACTCCACTTGTCACTGGTTTGAGGTCAGATTTGGAGTCTGCAACTTTTACATTGTGGGTTCTGTCAGTTAGCCAGTTGGCAACCCATCTTGTGACGTAGGGATTTATGCCTAGTTTATTGAGTTTAGCTATAATTCCAGAATGGGGGATGGTGTCGAAAGCCTTGGCGAGGTCAAGATAGCCTGTGTGAACCACTTTACCCTCATCTACGGCTTTGGTGACTGCCTCAAAGAAGTCGATCAGGTTCAGGAGGCATGATCTGCCTTTCACAAACCTGAACTGGGTGGGATCCAGAGTTTGGAGGTTACCAATGTCTTTATTTATGAGTTCCATGATGATACGTTCCAATATGGCTTTGCAGACCAGGCTCGTTAGGCTAATAGGTCTATAGTTCCCGGGATCAGTGGTGGCTCCCCCTTTGTGGAGTGGGATAACTGTTGCTGTACGCCATTCAGTGGGTACAAAGCCTGATGCGAGGCTATTATTGAACATGGTGCTTAAGTGGGGAGCCAGTTCATTCTGAAGTTCGTGTAAAACGCAGCCTGGGATGTTGTCCTGTCCCATGGATGCTGTGTTTTTGGCTTTAGAGAGTGCAGCTTTCACCTGCGTAGTTGTGATTACAGGGACTCTGCATTCTTCCTGTATAGATATGGCCCCTTTAGGGGGTGAGGGGGGGTAAAGTTAGCACTGAACCTATCTGCCAGGATATTGGCAATATCAGTTGGTTCTGTAAGTTTCATGCCTTTGTGCTGTAACTCAGAGCAGATCTGGGTGTTGCCATTGAGATTCTTGACATAGCTATAGAATGCTTTGTAGTTGTCCTTGGAATTAGTGGCAATTTTATTTTCGTAGCTAACTTTGGAGGATCTTATAAGGGATCTCAGCTTCTTACTGAGGCAGACCAGAGAGCTCCTCCACTCATGGGATTTTACTCTCTTGTGCAACAGTTTCTTCCTTCTGTTGTACAGTTTGTTTATGGCAGAGGACCACCAGATTGGCTTCCTTTTTTTTGGAGGATAGCATCTTGGTTCTGTTTGGGATAGCACGATCCATGCACTCATGTAGGTGCTTATAGAGCGCATTTGTGTAGCATTCAGCAGTTGTAACTGTATTGTCCATCTGCATGGGTGTCATGAAGTTCACTACTTCTGTCTTAAGAAGCATCAAGTTGGCTTTGGAGAAATTTCTTACTGTGGTTTCCTTAATGGGGGGGGTGGGAGTGGGATGTGGATATTGAGGGTGATTAGCTTATGGTCGGATCGGACCAATGGGGAGTTGACTTCAGGTGTGGAACACCGGTCACTCATGTTGATAATGACTAGGTCTAGGATATTGTTACCCCTGGTGGGAGTGTGGATAAGTTGATATAGGGCATTGGAGTTTATGAATTCCAGAAAGCGTTGCACTAAGGAGTTAGTACATGAGTAGTTTTCCCAGTTAATGGTGGGGTAGTTGAAGTCGCCCATTATTAGGGTGTTTGGTTGAACCCTAATATTTTCCAGTACATCAAGAAAAGAGGAGTGGGAATCCTGGGGCATGGTGGGGGATCTGTAGCAAGCTACAATTTGGATTGCAGTTTTGCCAAGAGTTAGTTGCACTTGGATAACCTCTGATGCATTATGCTGCGCAACTAGCCTGGAGGTGTGGATATCCTTAATGAATATGGACACACCCCCCATCTTTGGTGTTTCGGTCCAGGTTAGATGGCCGAAAAGTGTGGTATGAGTTATAGCCTGGTAGTGCAGGGGTGGTCTCTGGAGCCTTGAACCAGGACTCAGTCACTGCACAGATATCAATGTTCTCCATTTTAAGGAGTGCCTCGAGTGACTGCAATTTGAAATTTAGACTTCTAGCATTGAGTAGCACTACCCTCAGTTTTTGCTTACCTGTTCCTGTTACGGTGGTGAATTTATTACTTGAACCCTGCCTAAAAAAGGCACTATAGGGGCAGCAAGAGCCTTAGCCAGTATCCGGCATCCTAGGGGCGACAGGTGCAGGCCATCTGTGGCAAAGCATCGTGGTCTGTCGACCATGTCATCCCAAGCAGACAGATACTGGATCCCTTTTGAATGACACCAGAAGCTTAGCCAATTGTTGAAGTCAGTCATTTTGTCCTTGTACTGCGGTATCATTCTGGAGATGGCAGGATGCTATTCAGGGCTAGGGTCATACCTGCCTGGGCTACAAGATTGCAGAGCTCTTCCATGTCTCTTTTCATGTAGTCCAGGGAGGTACATTTCAGGTCATTCACACCAACATGGACAATGACAGAGTCATATTTGTACTTGTTGTGGAGTGACCTGAGTGCGTGGGTTATGTGGCGGATCCTGGCACCTGACTTGAACTGGCTTTCCATATATACCCATAGCTCCTCTGGCAAATCTAATGTGCTTCTTACCTTCACTCATCATTCTTTTCACTTGTCTAATACTGCAGTTGATACATAATCCGGCAAATATTCAAAGTGCACTGATTCCTTACTGTTTAACATGCTCATGCATGTATGTGTGTGTATAAATATCTCTGTGTATATCTATCTATATATATATATATATATATATATATGTGTGTGTGTGTGTGTGTGCGTAGGGGAGCCCCCTAGCTGATTGACTGTCCTTTTGTCAAAGTAGCTCTGAATGTGGCGTGCTTTGTGTGTCAACGTATGGATTTTAAAAGGCAAGTGTAACTTTACTATGCTAATACTGAAACTTCTGAATATTTCAAAAGTTTTGACACTGGGAAGCAGGAGGGCCTGTGCAAGTTTTGAAGTTTAGGATTAGGGTAAGAGTAAATTAAGGGGGACAGTTTTGTTGGTGTACGAGTGTCTGCAAGTAATGGATAGAGTTAGCGCTAGGTAAGGGGATAGATTTAGTGTTATACAAGTGTTTGTGGGTTAAGTTTAGACTAAGAGTAAGGGATGGCTAGGAGTATAGATTTATTGTTGCATGTGTGTGAGTTTTTGCATGTACTATGTGTCTAAGCTGTCTTGTTTAGTGTAAGGTGTAGAGCTAGGCTTAAGGGTAGAGACAGAGTTAGGGTGGGGGGTTAGCATGCATTAGTAAAGTGGTAAGTCCCCAAATCACCTTACTATTAGATACTAATTTAACCCTAACCCTACCCTTAACTCTGTCGGTATTCATTATGTTAGAAGAAAACTTTCCATTATACCACCTTTGATCAAATCACAAAAGAAAACTCTCTTTTTCCTTTTCTTTTTTTTCAGGAAGGTTGTTTATCAGAACGTCAGCATCAATCAGGTGTGATTTCATGCTTGTGTGTTTAATGATTAATCATAAACCTATATATATAGTTCTCATCCGATTGGTTCAGAAATGTTTTATCATGTGCAGATTTTTCTACGTATATTTTCAATGGATGAATTCAGTAATTTGTGCTAAAGTTGATTTATGGACTGCCAACTATAGCATAAATGTTAGTGATTTACTTTGGTTGTGCTTGTGTGCCAGTGGAGCTAACATGTATAATTTATGGAGTATAGGGTGGAACCCTCATGTAAAACATAATTGTAATAATGTTTTGGAATGTATATGTTTGTTCACGTGAGAGGGTTGCATGTTTTATTCCACTTCTTTGTAAAATAAGGTGTAATCTGATAGTTATAGATAAAACTTTCTATACAATGTGAACTTACAAATGAGAAAGTTTTAATCCTTACCGGCGGTGTCAATACTGATTACATGGAATCAGAAAAAAAGTTGAAGCAGTCCAAAACCTTCAAAGTCTAAGCACTACAGTTTGGGAAAATACAGTATAAAAGCTTAGATTTAATGTGTTGAAGATTAGTGAGAAAAGGACATACAGTAAACTCTCAGTTAACCGGCACCCATGGGGATTGGGTAGATGCCGGATAACTGTAGTTTCTGGTTACTTGAGACTTACTATTATAAATAGGCCTGACTAATACTGTACCCTATAATATTTGTTTGGTTTGACTTGTTCTGAGATTGGGGAGAAAGGAAATGTATTCCTATCTTCCATTTTAAAACTCTAAAACCTTAAGGTATGTTTCTGCGGGGGGGGGGGGTGGACAAAACGTGCAGCACATGAAAATTGTACTGCATTTCTTTGATTTTTTTTTTTTGCTGCTTGCTTGAGAGTTTACTGTATTCTAACCAGCAGGCCGTTTGATACCTTCCAACAATATTGCAAATGAAACAGTAGTGTTCAGACTGAGAAGCAACATAAAGATGAAAATGTTGTTGAGGAAGGTTTATACATGATTTTTGAAGGGGTGGGGCATCACAGATAACTTAAAACAACATTGTAGACTAGGGATGAAAAGGCAGTAACTTAGGACACTTCCAGCTTCAGTGACTATCCTCTGGCATTCTGTTACAGTATCCTAAATTGTCTTGATATTTAGACTACAGTTCAGTTTATGTAAAGGAAGTGGTGTGGGTAAACAGGATCCCTTGGTTTAACATTTATAAATTCTCAAATGGATTGGAATCAAGGGAAGAATATTCTAGACAGTGTACTTAAGATTCTCTGTTTGTAAAATTAGAGAGGGTTCAGGTAAAATGAGTGTGCCTTTTAGCTTTTATTTTCCTAAATTAACATGTTATGATATTAGTGCTTCCATAAGATATCCCTGTATTGACCCCTAATCCTTTTTGCTTAGATTTTCATCTTTATAAAATTTATAGATAACTGGTAACCTATATTACAGACTATATACAGATAGAAATGATTAACTGTTAGAAGGTATATTACTTGTACAACACTGGAGTAAGAGAATAGAGATTTCATGCAAATCTTAAAATTCCTTCATTAAAAACTCTTTGTCGTTGCAATTTTGTAATATTAATATATTATCAAGAAGTTTACCAACTTTTAGGACAGCTTTTGCAAAGATCATCTTTACAGCAAAGAAATGTGTTGAGGCTGTTCCTTCTTTCCTGCAAGAATGTATCGGATGATAATATCATGCTATTTTCCAGAAATACCATTTTTGGACTGACAACAGAATGAAACTTGATGTATATAGGTCAATAGGTACTTACTAGGACAATGATCTGTGATGATCTTAAGAAGCACAGCCTTACACTCCCACTTATGTTTTGTATACAAAAAATCATTGAGATGAACAGAACAAGGATATGTTGGGGCATTTACATGTTTTCATATACAAAAGGGAAAAAGGTGGTAAACTGAGGGCCAGTCTGAGGATATCCATGCCTTCATCAAAGTTACATTTGAATGGAGTAATAGAAGTGCTTTCCTTTATGTGGAGAGGAAGTCAGTTCTATAGAAGTGTCATTCACTGGGATACAAACTTATCCCTCCAACATGTTCTATTCATGGAGTTTATGCCACCAATTGACTTGCAGATGTGTAATAGGGCCAATCGACTAAGGTCTGTTGAGGCTCTATAAGTGAGACAGAGGTTAAATCTTACTAGTCTGAATGATACCAAGAAGAGGGACAAGGCTTTGAGACAATCCTCAAAGATTTTTATGATTTAGACCCTTTCTTTTCTTAAGTCCAAACAAGATGTAGAAAATTTATACAAACATATTATTTTAATACATACGCTAATTGTAGGACTATGAATGTGATATATTTAGCTACTTGTAAGTCATGTGCAGGATTTTATGCAAACTGCATGTTAAAGAATAGAATACTGAATCATTTCTCTGCCATAAGGCTACACAATGAACACAATGCATTATATCAACACATTCATCAATTTCCAGGACATGATTTTAGGTTTAAAGTTATACAGAGCATATATAAGAGTTTAAGGGGGGAGACTTGGTGAATGAAATAGAGTATCAGGAAACAAGGTGGGTCATAGAGTTAACAGCTCACAGATTTCCAGGACTCAGTGATGTACTTCCCCTTAAGCCAGCCCTAAAGAAAAGGCAGATAAATTACTGATTTCTAATTGGTTGCAATTTACTATTTGAACTGTTTGAATTATTCAGTAAATTGTCTGAAGAAGGGCATTAGCCTGAAAGTGCTTACACATCATTTTTTGCTCTGGTTTTATGTTGTTTTATGCTGTTTTAAGTGATTAAACCTTGGACCATACTTCATGGTGGTCGCTGCTATTTTTACTGTTCAACTTATTTTGTGTAGGCAGCATTATCTTTGGTAAGGTTATTTTTTTACATCATGTTTGGATTTTTTCTAATGTTAATAACCTTACACATGATGAAGGAGCCCGTTGATGTACCTGGAGTTGAAAAACAAGGTGTTTGTATTACCTGGCCAGAAAAAGTAAAAAGGAACTTTTTTTCCAATGACAACCCTTTACTAGAATTGGATCTACAATCTACAACAACACAACAACCTGAGCCAGCAGTGAGTACAAAGAATGTGTTGATTTTTGGAGCGATATTAAACACTCTAGTGAATAAAGTGACCAAACTAAAATGGCTGCAGTAGCAGCACTATCATTTTGAAGCATGTTTGAAATTTGGTCTTGTTCCAAGAGGAATGAGGTGTTGTGCATGCCTACACAAGGGGATATATACCCAGAATTTAAGGCAAAATGGCAACAAGTAAATATAGACAGCTTATGCATATATGCGGTTTCTATTGGACTTCTTTGCACTGCATGAAAAACTCCTAATGGAAGAAAGCAATGAAATACAAAGGCAGCTTGACAAGGAATATAGTGAAGAGGTGTACAATAGTAGAATGGATGAAGCTTTTTGTTCGCTAACTGTTTTGGATAGTAAACTACAACAAACCAAAACCAAAAAGTTAACTAGAGACTTTAATGACTTCTCAACAGGTCGAATATTTATCTGGCCAAGAGAAAATCACATTAATATAGATAATCAAGCAGGGGACTCAGTTCAGAATGAGGAAAGGCTTCCATCCAATAGGAAACCGAGGTGAAACAGCATTAGAGCCAACAGGGAGCCACTCGGTGAAGTGAGGTGGCATAATGAGGTGACTAACCAATCAGGTGAGCTTAATGTTGACCAGGAAGATGGCGAAAACTGAACTGCAGCTACTACTGCTGTTGCTTTAGCAAGAATGGAGGATACTAGCCTTTATAAGGCAACAGAAAATAGCCAGAATGTGAAAAGAGACAGTAGTTTAGTTAACGTGAATGCACTAACCCCACAAAATACAAATACAGAATTAACAGACAATATAGAGATGGGGGAGGGTTCCATACATCAGGGGGTGAGACCCAAAACAGTTCAAATACTAGAAAACAGCCAGTGTTCTTTCCCTTTTTTACCAGCTCCCACCAAAAAGAAAAATTAAATGGAGCAGACCACAGCAAGAGATGAGAGAAGCAAAGAAGAGAAGGACTTCTCAGTGACTGATGTTGATACTGATATTATATACAATTTATCTGATTATGCCTCTTCTGAAACTGGAAGGTATGTGTTAAACAAATGGCTCACTTATTTTCCCAGTTCTAATAGCAATTTTAGTGATGTAATACTGGATTTAATGATGTTTGGAAGGAATGTCATATTAAAGAATATGTTTGGGAATAATACTTGTAACCAACAAGTAGTCTTAAGGCAACCTAGTTCATTTGTTCCTTTATTTAACTCCACTAAGAATACCTTAATTAAGGTTAGTGAACAGGAAATTGGAGTTTATCTACAGAGCAATTGCAACAAAAAAGTTTATAACTTAACATTAACACAGAGAGAAGCATTGACTCCCTTACAACAAAATACACAAAACATTATTAAATCTGCTGATAAAGGAGAAGCTGTAGTTATTATGAATAGAGAATTTTACCATACAAAATTAAGTGAAATGTTAACTGATACAACAACCTTTATGCAAATATCTCCCATCATTGTTAATAATGTTATTTCTCGAATTAGAAGACGGTTAGAAGAGTTAAATATGAAGAACTGATAGACGTGGATTTGTATAAGTTTTTGAGTATAGAAAATCCTGTCATTCCTATTTTTAAGGACTTACCAAAAATACATAAGGACATTCTAAATCCCCTACTTAGGCCAATAGTATCAGGTAGGGGGTGGATGACAGAAAATATTTCAATTTGGATAGAATATACTTTGAGATTAACATTAATGAACATTACACATATTTTGAAAGACACAGGTAACTTTTTAATAAGTCTAAGTGAGTTTATTAGGCTTAAAGAAGCCAGGAAAACATATGTTATGGTAACACTGGATGTAAAATATCTCTTCACTGCGATTAACAATGAGTATGGACTAATAGGTCTATCCAGATTCATTTCTGATTTGTGTTTATTTGATACTAGGAAGAATAGACTTATTATAGAGATGCTCAGACTTATTTAGGAGTGCAACATTTTTTTCATGTCTAAACAGCACTATCGTCAGGTACAAGGGGTGACCGTGGGCACCCCTTGTGCCAGTACGTATGCCAATTTAGTCATGGCATTTTGGGAACAAAATAATGTACTAAGACAATATCATAGATGGTTTGGTAATATATGGTTTTCAAGGTCAAAGAAGTAAACTCTCTGCAAGTAGGACCCAGGTGCAAGGCAGGAAACAGCATAAGTAGACAAAATTGCCAGCACCAAATGCGGTGTAAAGCAACAAAATGAGGCTAATAAGTTAAATACATAAGTATTTATTTAAATATAATAAACAGCCCAGACTGGTTTCAGCCAACAGGCTTTCCTCAGTGGGAATGAAAGTAATATATGGTTTTACAAATGCTTTGTGGATGACATTTTCCTGTTGTGGGAATGGTGAATTGCAAGAACTTGTAGCCTTTGTAGAATATTTAGAATCTACCACATCTTTTTAAAGATTTTCAATGAAATTCTCTAGAAGTCAGTTGGATTTTCTAGATGTAAGAGTTATACCAAATGAAGATGGTTTTAAAACCACCCTTTATAGAAAAGAATGTTGGAAAAATAATTAACTTACATATGACAGTATGCATCCGAGGTTCACTTTTGATAACATAGTGGTAGGACAGCTGGGCAGGGTATCAAGATTATGCACAGATGAGGACACGTTTGCTATGGAATTGGATAACCTGAAGCATAGCTTCACTGAAAGAGGGTATAAAGAACACAAGGTAGGTATACAACCATGAAATGAATGGAACACAAACCGCTTAGTAATAATCCTTTCTTTATTCTAGTGCCTCGGTGAAAAACACCTTCTTGGAATAACCCCAAAAGACAGGAGACTAAAATGAGGTTGACCTTTACCTACAGTAATAATATAAATGGGGTATGTGATATAGTAAGGAAGAATTGGAAAATTCTTCTTACAGATGAAAAGATAATGAAGGTCGTAGGGGAAGAACCAATGTTTGGCTTCAGGAGAAATAAAAATTTAAAAGACTTATTATGTCATGAAGGTAGTAAGAAGACTCAAGTCAAATTTAGATCTAAGGGAACCAGACCTTGTTGTTCCTGTAAGGCATGTTCATATATCAATACAGAAACCGTATTTACACGCCCCTTTACAAATAAAACATATTATTTTAATACATACGCTAACTGTAGAACTATAAATGTCATATATTTAGCTACTTGTAAGTCGTGTGCAGGATTTTATGTAGGGAAGACAAATTGCACGTTAAAGAATAGAATACTGAATCATTTGTCTGCCATAAGACTACACAATGAGCACAATGCTTTATATCAACACATTCATCGATTTCCAGGACATGATTTTAGGTTTATAGTTATACAGAGCATATATAAAAGTTTAAGGGGGGGGGGACACACACTTGGTGAATGAAACAGAGTATCAGTAAACAAGGTGGATTATAGAGTTAACAGCTCACAGATTTCCAGGACTCAATGATGTATTATGATTAAGCCAGTCCTAAAGAAAAGGCGGATAAATTACTGATTTTTGATTGGTTGCAATTTACTATTTGAACTGTTTGAATTTTTCAGTAAATTGTCTGAAGAAGGGCATTAGCCTGAAAGTGCTTACACATCATTTTTTGCTCTGGTTTTATGTTGTTTTATGCTGTTTTAAGTGATTAAACCTTGGGCTATACTTCGTGGTGGTCGCTGCTATTTTTACTGTTCAACTTATTTTCTTAAGTGAGAAGCACTGTGGTTGTTCTAGTTGAGACAAGTGTTTGGACAAGTATATACTAAAAGGGGCATTATACTCATTGATCAATGTAATGAGAGTTGAGTAGAGTGAATGGATTACATCCTTGGACCTGGACACCATTCTTTTACAACTTATATAGTACAGTTTGGTTAGTATTCCATAACATGCTTGCTAACTGAACAGAGCACCCAGCATTCCTGTCATGAATTCAGTATTACCAAACAGGTTTGCTAGGTGCACTGAAATAAATATGCAACTTCCAAGCTTCACAACTGCAATTTGATGTGCTGCACTACACTAGAGTTAACAGTTACATGACAAGCAGTCATCATACCATGATAATGGATGGCGCAGTGGTGCAGTTATAGCATTGTCGCTTCACAGCAAGAGGTTCTCCGTTTCGATTCTCGGCTGGGGTGCCTTCTGTGTGGAGTCTGCATGTCATCCCTGCATTCGTGTAGGTTTCATCCAGGTGCTCCGGTTTCCTCCCATGTTACAAACGCATGCATCTGGAGCATTTGTCCCCGGGCCTCCGCTGAAAATTGGCTCGTTCCAAGTCAGACTTTCCCGGTTAACAAATGTAAAATAAATAAAGCCTGTATTACTAACAGAAAGCAGCTGGCACCAGCAATATTATTTTTCTTTTCTTTATTTTGCAATGGCTACCGAATTACTTTCTAAGAGTAATAATGTAGACTTTATCACGGTTTACGGATTGTTGATTCACACTGGTATTTAATTTTGAGAAGTGTCACTTATTTTAACACTATAATGGTTAAGTTCCCTAACTGAAATAAATAAATAGTTATTAACCTAATAGAAAATGTGCCTGTACTGGTTGACTGGCACAATTATGTGTCAGCAAACAGCTCTTAAAGAGTGTCACTGCACATGTGTCCTTATGTTCAGGACAGCACGCATGCACAGTGCATTCTAATCAGGCTCACAGATTCCCGAGATGCAAAAGCACATCAAAGCATTATGAAGTCCCATTATACAATGACATTGTGCAATAAAAAATAACTCCTCTTCATATTTGGGCAATACAGGATTCACCCATGGCTGCCTTGGTTTGAATACTTGGACTTCAACCTCATAATCAAAGCATGCCAACCGTGGGTAAGTCCTGCCTCACCCTCACCTGAATCCAAGTTAGTACTACAGTATTTGTGAATGGATATTCAAGTTAGTAATAAATAAATTATAGTGTGGAAACAGTCGTTATAGTTACTTCTGTAAAGCATTCACTTTATATTGACATTTGCAATAAAATTTGAGTGTTTAAAAAGGTTTATCCTTTGGACTGTCACTTTAGAGGAAAACAGAAAGCAACCAATTTAGAAAATGAGTTTGTGCATCTCAAAGCTGCATGTATCAGAACGTGATTCTGTCAGTGCCAAAACTTAATTTACAGAAGACATAGTGCTCCATTAATTTTCTGTCTTAATAAACAGGTGTTTGCATTTTTTGTTATCATCATACATACTATTAAAGCAGGAGTACATAACAAAATGTCTTCAACTAATAAGCCGGTCATGCAGAAGGAACATAAACACACAATCCTGACACATCATCTGAAAAAGGAATCTTGGCAGAGTTTGCACTGCTAGGCTGGATTTAGAATAATAAGCAAGTGAATGACTTTCACCTCTGGGTGAACAGTTCATGGACCAGATATACAAAAAGCTATCATAATTACTGCATAATGAGAATAGTATTACTGTGAATCAGTTTTTGAATGAAATATCTATTTTTGAAAATGTCTTTTAAAATGTATATCCTCTTCTTAGAAATAACCATTTTGTATAGTAAGATACCTGTTAAATACTCCTAACTAATTAAGTAAGCCATATGAAACTATCTACTCAGAAAGAACTTTTGACATCCTTAATTGCCCAAAATGCCATTTAACTACATGTGAACAATCTTTTCCTTAATTGGCTCCTACTTACTTGGGATTCTAACACTGGTAATGTTATGGCCACACAAACTCTTAAACAATTTAAGAACTTAAATCAACACATATAGGAAGAATTTAACTTCACTGGTTTCAAAGACACTGGACATGGTCCCACAACTCATGCAGTAATAATTAAAACTTTTAATATTTCCACATATCTATTTTATATTACGCAGCTATTCTTTATGGTAACATTTATGTTATGTTGTATGTTTAGACACTGTCTCATGCTTTATGATATACATCCTCCCAGTACCTATATATTTCATAGGAATTTTATTTAAACAGGTTCATAAGTAAGTACTAGACTAACTGCCACTGTGGGCCATTTTAAGTATGACCAATTTCCCACAAAGATGTGACTCATACCTTGTACCTTATGCCTGTGAGTTAAACACCTTAACCATTATACCAACCCCCATCTCCCATTATATGCATAGTAATAATACCAATGTATTAATTAGGTAGTCCCACTGTACACACAGTCCCTTTCCTGGGGCATCCCAGGTGCAATGTCTGGTTAAGTGACATGTTCAAGGTCACACAACAAGCAAATATAGACTGAGTGAATCAAACTCTGTAGCACAGAAACTGCAACTCTCAACCTTACGTGGTACAGGTACAGACAAGAGGAACAGGATTTGATTCTCACCAGAGGAAATTGTCTAGGCTTAAAATGGTCCAAAGGGGCAGTTAGCTTAATACTTACTTTAGAGACTTTTTTAGAGACTGGAATTTACTGGAGGAAGATGGCAAAAGAACCAAGGTACTGGTAACAAATAATTAGAGAAGGAAAGGTAATAAAATGGGAAGATGCCAAGAAGACATTTGGATTGCAAACTAGTAGTTGCTTAATTGAATCTAGATCAGAAGCTGCTGTTAAAAAGAGTAATAATTAGCAGGGCATGTAAGGTATTGCACAATAACTGCAGAAATCTATCAGAAGAGGTCAGAAAAGATTAGGAAGAGAGATTAGATATGCAATTCAAAAGGAAACAATGGGAGGACATATGTATGGCTCCCAAATATGCAACAAAAGCAAGAGAATTTAGAATTTTTGCCTTGAAGTGTTTGCATAGATACTTTTATTCCCCAGGCAGATTCCAAACAATTTTTCCTCAGGTAGATAGCAAATGCTGGAGGTCTGATGGGAAAGAAAGAGGTAACTGGGTACATATGTTTTGGGAGTGTAATGAGTTGGCAGACTTTAAAAATTCCCTACAGAGTACTCTGTCAGTAATACTGGGCATGCAAATGAGTGTAACTAAGGAAGTTGTATATTTATTTATTTTTGTTGGAGAACAAGATCTGTATTGCCTTAACATTGTAAGACCTTGTTAAATATATTTCTGGTGGCTGCCAAAAAAGCAATTACTAGAAAATGGCAATCAAAATGTAAACCAACCACAACTGAAGTAGTAAATATTGCAATAATTGCCTTCAGGTTAACCTATAACCTATAACCTATAATAAAGTTAAAAGCCCAGAAGTAGGGTTTTTAGAAAAGGTTAGGAGCAAATTACATAGAAAAAAATGAAAATTGTGGTAACAGTACATGCAGAAAAATGTTATGTTAAGAGAAGGCAGAAAATGAATAACTGATGTCATGTTGCTTAGCTTATATGATTATATAACTTCTTCTTTCATCTTTTCCCGGTTATGGGTCACCACAGCAGAACAACAGTCCACAGAATGATTGGCAGTGTAGTTTTATGGTGTTGAGTTGCCAGCCTGGCACCCAACCTTCCACAGAAGCCACATACATGCACACACTCACACCTAGGGCCAATTTAGTGTGTCCAATCAATCTACAGCATGTCTTTGGGATGTAGGAAGAAACCGGAGCACTATATGATTATATAACAATGGATGAGAATTATGTCTGTAAATGCGAACTTGTCATGCATGGTTTGATTAATTTCATGTAAAGTTAAGTTTGTCTATGTTGCAAGTGATAATTCAATAAAGATGTTTAAAAAATACTTACCTTCTTAGAAATTGTGCCTCTGTGCGTGACTGTCAAATTGTGCCTCTGTATTCTTTCATGTATTTTCCTTATATAAAATCTGTGTACATTCGTTACTGCCTTATGGTCCAGGTTGTGGTTAAAATGAGTCACTAAGAAGTTCACTCACCCACATAACAAAAAAAAAAAAAAAATAAATAAATACACAAACAAATAAATAAATAAAACCTTTAAAAAACTTTTGGGAAGGCCAAAGAACATTTAAAGAATACAGAGTAGAAGTAGTAGCAGTTGTAGGAGGTTTTTTTTTTAATCACAGGTGCAATGCTCCTAGCCTTAATGCTCGTGACATGAGTTTGAATACAAGCCCAGCGGGAAGAACACAGTGCTTACAGACAGTTTCCTATTGCATGACAGAATACAGATTAGTCTACAACGGCCTATGGCAAGGCACAAATGTGACTCATACCATCTAAGGTCTACAGAGACTCTGGCCTAAAGCCATGTTCTCTGTGTCTGTTTCTGCATTACTTTGCAGTCTATCTGGAAAAAAAATGAAAACAAATAATTCTTTTTCCAGAAGTCTATGAAAGGGTGTGATGAGAAAGATTATCTAAAATATTTGGTTTGGGAACAAATAGTGAGTCATAACCTCCTTTTGCTTTGGGGTTCTTACTTGTTGTACAGCAGCTAAATTAATAATAACAATAAACTACACCACTAAAAAAAATAATGTTTGTCTCTTACTATGTGATTAGAATTTGTGTTCCTTCATCAGTACATTACTCCTGCTATGGACATACCTCTTTACTGGGTTAGTCATTTTGCAGTAGTGTGTGTGTCTCTCTAACTGCATGAGTCTGGGTTTGTGTTTAATCTCTCTCTCTCTCTCCCTATATATATATATATATATATATATATATATATATATATATATATATATATGTGTGTGTGTATGTGTGTGTGTAAAGAGAGGGAGAAATGGTGTATATGTGTACATGTAAGTGATCAGTGTGTCCATCTCTCTGTTGTGTCCTGTTTATGTCTGTGCAAGTTTATATATAATGGTTATTGAATAATGAATAAAATGCAGTCTTTTAAATGGATTGTTCATTATCAGAGATGTTTGCTTTTTGGGCAGTTTAATATGACTTAACCCTTTCACATTTGCCTTGTTAGTAATATTATGTTTCCTTCAATCAGCTGTAGTTTAGCAAACTGCCTTTTGGTGACTGTGTATGGTGTGTAGACCCCAAACAGAAGTTCTTCTTCAGTTGGGATAGATTCCAAGTTGAAAGCCCCTAGAGATGAGGGTATTTACTTACAGACATGCCAGGCTGCATTGTGGACTTTGAGACAGATTGTGCTATGTCAATGAATACTTTTGAACTGGTTGTATAGGAAGGGGATGGATTAGCAAACGTTACTAGTGTAACCACTGCTGCAGGGTGGTACAGTGATTTGCACTGCTGGTTCTCATAATCTTTAAGGGTTGATCTTGGCCTCTTCATACACATCTACATTCTGATCTGGGCTTCTTGTAAATTTGTAGTTTCCTCTCACAGATACCTTTTTATTAATAATTTGATTCAGTTAATAAGCTACAGTATACATTCTTTTACAATACATGGTTTTATTCCCACAGCTTCCATTGCTTGTGTGACTCTAAGCAAGTTAACCAGGCACCATTCCCAGGCTGAGACTGAAAAAGGCCCATGGAGATTATGGCTCTACCCCCGGAAAACAAATATAAATGAATAAATAAATAGAGTGTGGTTGACACCACAAATTAAGTTTCTGGCTACAAACAGTGTTTTGTCTTTAACTGCACTGCCTAACACAAATATGCTTCTGTCTTACACTCTGTTTATATATGTTTAACTGTCTCACATCCTAAGTAAACCAAAAGGAGGTGGGCTTCTTAGGTACAATGTTTTTTTTTTTTTGGAATGATTGTATTTATCCTAAATGGAGGCTGGAAAACATTATATTTTACAAAGTTCTGACGTTGTAGCTAATGACCATATACTTTTATGCTAGTGATTATACTTCTGACAATAACTGCTTTGTGTTCATGTTTTTCCCCCTTCATTAGGGTGATTACTGAATATTAATACCAGTTTAAGGGCTATTGCTCTCTGACTGGATTACTACCAAGTTTGAAGTTGTCATTATCTGGTTGTGTCTTTCATCTAACCATAGCTGGCCTTAGGCATAGGCCAACTAGGAGGCCACCTAGGGTGCCACTCTAGTAGGGGCACTTTTTCAGTATTTATCTGGTGCAGGTAGACCAGGATGAGGGCACCAGGTGGTGTGGTGGGGGGCACCATGGATCCCTTTTACCTAGGGCACCAGTTGACCTAAGGCCACTCCTGCATCTAACCTGTAGGAGAATTCTGAACCTCAGCCCATTCTTCAACAAACCACAATCAAGCTTAATTAAAGTTTTGAGAAATGCTATTCATAGTCATATATAGCTTCCACGCCTCACCCTAAATGTCATTCTAAGTGATCTGTTAAGTTCAGAGCAATTGTTTTATCAAAGCAAAATAAAATCTTTGTTGTGCCTACCTTAATTATACTGGCTACTAGAAATCTGATTACCAAACTGTTAATTACAGAGCAATTACAACAGAGTAAAAGAAAATCTTTGTTGTGCCTGCCAGTGCCTTCATGATACTGTGTGACAGACGTCTATTTGGGTATTACAGGTGGCATCTATCTTGGTGACTGCCACGGTGCTCAAGATGTTAACACCTATAGTTTCACAAAGCCGTGTTTATTAGATCAGCTAGTTACAAATAGTCTTTACCTGCTTTTAGCGAACTGTTTTGACTAAATGGATTACCAAGTAGTTAACCTTCCATTTCAGTAATTTTTCCACGTAATTGGAGGTAGAGGCAGCTCTGGACATTAGCCAATTAGTGCTCGCTAATTTAATATTGAAGTGAAACGGCATCACCTGCTGGTGAAATTTAGTGTGCACATCATTGCACTGAGGCATCAGCTCAGGTTTCTTGTAACTTATTATCAGCTACATTGAGACAGGACATCATCAAGGAACAGCACAGTGAAAAACTGATTCATATAGAACACGTAAAGTGCTAAGCAGTACATATACAAGTCAATGAACTCAACAAACAAGCATGAGTTGTCATTAGTTTGTGCATGGCTTAAAAATGCTAGCTCCCAGATGTGAAATGGAGTGGGATTCTTATTCCACCAAGTCATATCCCACGAGTGGGTTTCTTTTCTGCATGCATTCCGTGTATAAAATCCTTCCACATTAAGCCATATGCATAATTAACACTCCTTACAAGATATAGTGAGATTCACAAAGTATGTTCTCGCTAAACTGTTAACTTAATATACAATATTTTTCTCTTTTGTTCTTTCTCCCCATACCATGTGACTATCAGTTACACTCATATGATAAGGTATTGTTTTTAGCTAATTATTTGGATCTATATAACTGGTATTCATTGTCCTGATTCTTGACTACTGCTCTGCTTATTTGTTCATTTCACTGGCTTGTTTCTACCATTCAGCAACAGTGTTTCACTGACATTACCACTGCAACTATGTTATCTCTATTTCTGCAACTATGCTGTACTAAAACTGCTGTTATAAATGTAATTTAAATCTAATTGTCTTGGCGTTAGAAACAGTGTTTACTGATTTAGCACTGCAGTTGCGTTTCTGTAACTGAATCAATTGTACTGTTCCTTGGTGTTCATTTTACTTTTTCTTGTATGCACAGGATAACTTGCTGCTAAATGCTAAATGTACTGTGTATGATTTATTAACTGGTTTCCAAACAAAGTTACGGCACTGTGATGTGTTACCTGTTGAACTACTCTCAGACTGTTGCAGTAGAATCTGTTTTCCTGCTATCTATTGTTTCTCTCCTGCTCTCTCTGCTCTATCCTCAGACCTGTATCTTTTAACACCCTCCTATCTCCTCTTTACTTCCTTTAATGTATCTTTCTCTCATTCTACTAGTTCACCTTCTCTTTTTCTCTCTCTCTTCAGAGCACACTCAAGCAACTCTGTAGTCTGCGGCTACCACCCCACCCATAGAGTCTAAGAAGGAATCAGTACTGCAAAACTAAACCAAGGATATATCTTTTGAGCCTGAAGAGCAGGGTTAGTCCACCCAGACATTTATGTGTTATGATAGGGAAGCTTTAACATTAGCAGTGTTACTTAGTAGTTCTCAGCATGCTAATAAAACCGATTGTTTGAGCCTTGTGCCCCCCCCCCCCGCCAGCTAGTGCAGTGATCCCAGTTGTCCAGTAGACAGTATACATTTAATTCAGATCCTTCCTATTCTCTGTCAATAAAAATAACCCTCAAGCAGCCCTTTCAGGGCTGTTTACCTTAGTTTTTGTATCACTTGAGCCTCACCTGTTTATTTGCATCTCTATAGATTCCCCCTTATTGCTAATGTATCTCTCTACTCTAATCTGTGCACAAACTGGCTACTAGTAAGCTAGACACTCCCAACCTTAATAAACATTGCTTTCTCATCTCTCCTTCACTTTACAGGTAGATTTTGTATTATTACTCAGCCCACCTTCACTGATAGTTTTCCACTGCTTGTCTTTCTGGTTTTGTCTGGTTTCTGCCTGCTCTGTTTGCCCTGGGGGCTCATTCCAGTCCCCTCCCTGTCCCTAATTCCCTCCTGCCACCAGTGGTCCTACCATTATACTTCCCTAATTCTTTCCACACCCACCCCCCAGCATTCTAATACTTTCAAATTTCCTAATCTTTCCCTTACTCAGGCACACTATACTCCCCACCTCCAATCATCACTAACAAGTGTCGCTCCCCCTCCCACTTACCTTCTGCTCTCCAACTATTCTCCCCAACTCTCTCTCTCATTATTCCCACTGCCCACACTCCTATCTCAGCCTACTAATCTCTACCACCCCATCTCACAGTTACTTTACACATCTTTCATTCTACATCATGCTCCATCTCCCCACCTGTTTTCTCACTTCTCCTTCCTTGTATCCCTCCTTTGCCCCATTGTATACCTTACTATCCTCCTTGGCTCCTCGCATTCTTTACTACTACATATAACTTCTTCCTCTCAAACAATCGCCCCCTCATTTCTTCTCCTCCATATCCCATGAGCTATACCCTCTAAATATAACTCTCTTCTATACATTTAAGCTCCCTCTAGCACCTCACTCTGCTAACCCACTTCACTGCACTGGCAGTAGTAGATGTTTCCACAGCTCCACTCCTAACGTACCCTTCCCATTGAACCTGATCACCCATCTTTTACATCTAGTCTCTCTCTCTTTTTCTGGTGACATCCATCCCAATCCTGGTCCCACTGTCTCCACCAACATCTACTCCTCTACATCACCACAATCATCCTCCTCCAAAACCATCCACCTAACTACAATCAATACCCAAAGTATTTGTAACAAAATACTCAAATTACATGCCTGGCTATCACATGACCATCCCAACATAGAAACTGTCTCAGAATCCTGGCTCAAACCTCATATCAAAGATACTGAAATTCTTCTCCCTGACTACTAAATCATACAGAATGACAGACCTATCAAGAAAGGAAGAGGGGTAGCCATAATTTACTCCTCTTCTGTAACAGTCATTCCATACACTAACCCCATTCCTAAATTCTCTCCTGCTGAACTATCCATAGTCTTCCTAAAAATCAACAAACATAAATCTTTATGATAGCTGTCATCTACATTTCCCCTGGTGATAACATCCCCATCCCTGAAGACATTTTCTCATGGGTTCTTTTCCAACATCATAAAGGAAATATTCTTCCTTGGTGATGTAAACATCAACTGGACCACCATCTCCTCACAATCTCCGAGCCAAACAATTAATCTCATTAACTTCTCCCAGCTAATAAAGTACCCTACCAGACCCAGTAAAGATGGCTCGTCTGGCACTACACTACCCTGGATCTTAGCAACTCATCCCAACATAATCTCAAACAGTGCAATTATACCTGATCCCCTTAGTGAACACCTATCAATCTATGCCCTCTGGTGTGCCTCTTCTGACCAAATGCAACATTAATACATTCAAACTCGTAATCTCACCAACTTCAATCCACAGATATTTTCTGACTGTCTGAAAAAAATTAATTGGGCCACCTTAAAGACCCTGCCTCTGGAAAGTGCAACTAATTACTTCAACGCAACTTTCCTAGACTTACTAAACAGCTTATCCCCTCTTAGAACAAAAGGAATAAAAGCCAAAACCATTCTCTGGCTATCTAAAGAAACCAGTAAACTAATCCACCTCAGAGACAAATGTTAGAAGAAATACCAAAAAAAAAAAAGTTAACAAATTCTCTAATCGAATTCAAACAACTCCGCAACTCAGTGAAGAAATTAATAACTAGATTTATTACTCCAAACTCCAATCAGAACATAATTCTAAGCCCCAAAAGTTCTGGAATTGCATTTCCTCCCTTCTAAACCCTGGTAGAAAAGGCAATTCATGCCCTAACCCAAACTCCCCAGATCATGAAATTGCATCTAATTTCAACACCTTTTTTGTTGACTGCAAAGCCAAACTAACCTCAAATAACTTATCCTGCTCTTGGAATCTTAAGAAATTTCCACTTAATTACAGTAATGAAATATGATCCATAGCCTGAGCAATACAAGCACAACCTTTTCAAGACACAGGGTTTATATACCAGTAAGGACGGAAGAGTTAGAGGATCAAATTACTATGCAGCCCCTGCTATTACCCAATCACTCATACTACAGAAGCTCAGGAGGCCTTGTTACTCTCAATAATAATGAAGACAGACTATCAGTAGAAAATGGCTGCCAGAAACACAGGAAACTCAAACAAAACTACCAGCCTTGACAACAGGCCTCTATCAAGATTATGCCACCTGAACAGAACACAGAAACCTCACTTTAAAAGCATAGAAAGAACACCCACAAAGAGAAAATACAAGTCTCAGTATGAAAAAGCAGTTTACAATTTAGTAATTAAATAAAAATGCAATTATAGTAATGCACACTATTACAATTCCTAGCTGTAGCCACTAAATGAAAGTTTTAAACAGATCAAGGAGCAAGCAGACTCTAGAGAATGCTTTTAACTGTAAACAGACAATTATAGTAATGCACACTATTACAGTTCCTAGCTGTAGAACACAGAAACCTCAAAAAATCAAAAAATGCACAGAAAAGATGGGATAGGGAACTCACAAACAGAAAATACAACTCTCAGTATGAAAAAGAAGTTTACAGTTAAGTAATTCAGTAAACCTGCAATTAGAGTAATGAAACAGTATCTAGCAATGAAAAATACAGTTAAAACAGTATAAAACAGTACATAAATGCAGTGAAACAATAAAAAAGCTTCATAACAGCGAAAAATGTAGCAGACCAACTGTATAGCACAATTATAAGTGTTTCAGAAGTGCAGTTCAGTGAAATAAGTGTAAGAAATAACTTATCCTGCTCTTGGAATCTTAAGGAATTTCCAATTAGTTTCAGTAATGAAATACAATACACAGCCTAAGCAATACAAGCACAACCTTTTCAAGACACAGGGTTTATATACCAGTAAGGATGGAAGAGATAGAATATCAAATTACTACTCAGCCCCTGCTATTACCCAATCACTCGTACTACAGAAGGTCAGGAGGCCTTGTTACTCTCAATAATAATGAAGACAGACTATCAGCAGAAAATGGCTGCCAGAAACACAGGAAACTCAAAGAAAACTACCAGCCTAGACAACAGGCCTCTATCAAGATTATGCCACCTGAGCAGAACACAGAAACCTCACTTTAAAAGCATAGAAAGAACACCCACAAAGAGAAAATACAAGTCTCGGTATGAAAAAGCAGTTTACAATTTAGTAATTAAATAAAAATGCAATTATAGTAATGCACACTATTACAGTTCCTAGCTGTAGCTACTAAATGAAAGTTTTAAACAGATCGAGGAACAAGCAGACTCTAGAGAATGCTTTTAACTGTAAACAGACAATTATAGTAATGAACACTATTACAGTTCCTAGCTGTAGAACACAGAAACCTCAAAAAATCAAAAATGCACAGAAAAGTTCAGACAGAGCACTCACAAACAGAAAATACAACTATCAGTATGAAAAAGCAGTTTACAGTTAAGTAATTCAGTAAACATGCAATTAGAGTA
Source organism: Protopterus annectens (assembly GCF_019279795.1). Lineage (NCBI taxonomy): Eukaryota > Metazoa > Chordata > Ceratodontiformes > Protopteridae > Protopterus > Protopterus annectens. The sequence continues at coordinate 1,764,422,987 of NC_056731.1, forward strand.
ATGGAACAGTATCTAGCAATGAAAAATACAGTTAAAACAGTATAAAACAGTACATAAATGCAGTGAAATAATAAAAATAAACAATAAAAAAGCTTTATAACAGTGAAAAATGTAGTAGATCAACTGTATAGCACAATTATAAGCATTTCAGAAGTGCAGTTCAGGAAATAAGTGTAAGAAATAACTTATCCTGCTCTTGCAATCTTAAGGAATTTCCACTTCAGTAATGAAATACAATCCACAGCCTGAGCAATACAAGCAATACTTATCTCAACTTTCCTCCCTCAACTTCTCTCCTTCCTCCATAGCCTGGTTTACAAGCTATTGCTCCAACAGACAGAAACTGTTAAATGGAAAAATTCTACTTCATCCTTTCTCAACAATTCCTCTGGCATCCCCCAAGGCTGTATTCTCGGCCCCTTACTTTTCAATATTTTCATTAATAACTTTCACAAATCCATAGCAAATGCTACACTGATCCAATATGCTAATTATTCCACAATCATCTGTACAACAAACTCTCCCTCCAAACTCCTTCAAAACACCCAAATAGCCTTCTCCAATACCGAAACCTGGATGCTAAATAACCATCTTGCTGTCAATGCTAAGAAAATAAAAATCATGATAGTCTCTCCTTTGAGAAATTTCACCATAAATGAAACCTCCTTTAAAATAAAAAGCCGCAATAACACTCTAATCGATATTGTACCTCACATTAAACTACTCTGAGTCACCATTGATGAACATTTAAAATGTGATATCCACATCCAAAATAATATAAAAAAAACCCACGAAAAACTAGTTCTGCTGTATAGACAAAATTGCTATCTAATTACTTGTACCAGACGTACTCTAGCCTCCCCCTACCTGCTCCCCTCTCTTATGTATGGTGCCCCTCTACTTACTCATCTCCAACTTAGCCTAAAAAACAAACTGGAAGCTTGGTACAACAAAGTCTGTAAATTTGCTACAGGGTCCAAATACTCCACCTATCACTGCCATTCCCTCCACTCCCTAAACTGGCATGAGCTTCCTAATTACTTGAAATTCATACAACTCACCACTGCTCACAAACTCATATTCCAACCCCCCATCTGCCCCTCTCTTTCACCTGTCTTAACCCTTTACCTCCTCAGTTGTACTCTTAGATCTGAAAACCCAAACCTCCTTAAAATCTATAAACCCTTTTGCCCTCCTGGCCAATTACTTCTATAACGCTTCTTAGCTAAACAATGGAATCCCCCCCCCCCCCTCCACTGTACTCACAACCACTCTAATTTCAAATCTCTCCTCCATTCTTATCTTACCTCAGACTGGAACTGTTCCTGCACCCTTCCCACTTAAATTACACTGTCATCTTTCAAACCTCCCTTTGTTCTCATGTACTATCACCTCTGATCACTAACATTATTGTTAGAACAAACACTAAACATGTATAAACACTTTCTGACTTGTACTTTTAGTTATAGTATCTGTATTACTTTTGACTTCATCTTTATTTTAACATTTATGTTCTTTAAAAGTATACTCCGTGATTTTGGATTTGTATTTTAAATTGTATAGTTATACTTTTGTATACTGTATATTCCATACTTTATTTATGTTATATTCTGTTAACTGTTTTTAGAGCTTTTCTCCCTGGGCCACCACTGAAAATGGGTTCTGATTAGCCCAGTGGACTTCCCCCGTTACCAAACTGGAAATAAATAAATAAATGCCTACACCTACTAGAAACATCACAAAAATTAGTTATCAAGGCTGCCCTACTTTATTTTAGAATTTATAAACATATATCTAAAAGGGATTATGCAGAATAATTTACAAAATAAATGTGCATGGAAATGCATGGATAACACCTGCCTTTAGATAGTGTTCTACCACTTCAGGAGATATTAATACGCATTTATCAAAAGTGGACTTTTTTTGCTACGTTTTCAGAAATATTCATTTTACAAGACTCCTTTTTTAACAATGCACCATAGTTTATTTGTCTTTTCAGTCTCCAGGCCAGAATAATCATTTATGGAATTGCAATACCTTGTGGAGGCCAGGTATGGTGACTATATTACAGGTTTTTCAGAATCTAAAGAATAGTATGGTATCTGTCACAGTTATGGTGGAAGTAATCTGGGTGGGTACCATTACATTGAAGGAGAAGGCAGCTATACAGGAGGACAGGTTGCATGGCATCTACAAAGGACTTTTGATACATGTCACCAAAATTCAGGAAGAGCAGGCAATCAGTACCCAGAATAAAGAATGGTTGTGTGGTCAGCAAGAGCTGAGCTGAAGATAGAGGCCATTCAGAACAGGCACAAGCATAATAAACAGTGGGTCATCAGCATCATGGACAGAGAGACAGGGCAAGACTCCATCAGACTTACTAAATCTAAAGTAAAGAAATTGATGAGGACACTCCACCCCATGTAACTGAAAAAAGACTGTAAGACTGTGTATAGAAATAGAAATACAAAATTATCAAGGCATTTTTCTTCCCCACCTCCTTAATGAGTAAATAGTGTAGGAAGAAATAACCAGGGAATTTTTACGGCTAGGCTTGTATAGGCCCTAGGGCCAATAGCCTAGTACCAACCTATGAACCTATGAACAGAGTGGCAACCCTTATGAAGCCAGAGGACTGAATTCTACTTTTTGATTGTCAAGGCACAAGTTAAAATTGCAGCAGACTACAGAAGACCACTGCTTCAGATGGTAGTTGTTCCGAGACATGGGACTTAAAGACCAATTGTGGGACCAGGCATTTTTTTTTTCTATTTTCTTCCTAGGGTATACCAAGAGGGAGGGAAGTTGACTTTAACCTGACATCACAGGTAGAGGGTTATACCAAATCCTTATCCTCTTGGTGGGGAATTAATCTCACTACCAGAAGATCCCAATCAACATATAGAATATTCATTATACTGATGAAAAATAGTTCATTAGACTACTAGTCAAGCCGCGGTGGTCTTGCAGTAGCATTGTCGCCTCACAACAAGAGGTTCTCCCGTTCCATTCTCGGTTGGAGCGCCTTCTGTGTGGAGTCTGCATGTCCTCCCCGCAGTCGAGTAGCGTTCAAAATACATGCATGAATGGGCATGCCTTCGTTGAAGGTTGGGTGCCGAGCTGGCACTTCAGCACTGTAAAAATTTACTGCCAATCATTAGCGAACCGGAGTTCTGCTGTGGCGACCCCTGACCGGGAAAAGCCGAAAGAAAAACAACAACAACAAGACTCTCACTAGTTACTCCTCCACTGCCAGAAATGAAGAAAAGAAAAGCAGTTACTGGTTCAAAGCCTGCAACTCTACCATCAGCAGCTAAAGCTAATCTCAAGCAATGTAGTATGAAAATGAATCTTTCCATGGTTAATATGCTCCCCACCAACAGATATGGACCGCTACAAACACTGGTGGAGGGCAAAGATATACTGACTTGAGATGGATCTTTGTTATGCACCATGGATTTATCATTACAGGAGGTAAAACAGAGAGAATGTTCATTGGAGCAGAGACTTTCTGAGTGGTTGCTGAGGAAATGAAGTTGTCTGGATCATGAAATTGGCAAAGGATTACTATTACATGGGCCTTTTCTTAAGTGCCTCGACCTTGGAGATAGTGAGAATTCCATGGAGGTTCTTCATCATAAAATAGCTGTCTGAGGGTGTGTATATTCTGTATTCCGTGGGGACTGACTGCATGCTCAGCATAGGATCGGGAGAGACTTTAAGGACACCAAACTGGAAAATCTGTATCATTGGAGAGATTCATGGTTATACTTATTAAAATTGGTTAAGTTGCAGTTGAAAGTCATTTAATTCCACTTTGGGAACTGTATTCACTTTACTAATCTGGTATAATACTGGGATGTGAGAAGTGGGGGAATGGGATTCACTTTATTAAGCTGGTATAATACTGGGACATGGGGAGTTCATAGGTTCATAGGTAGGTACTAGGCTATTGGCCCTAGGGCCTATATAAGCCTAGCCAAAGGTACCCTGGCTTTCGTCACCCAAGAAAATTATTTTCCTGTGCCACTGTTGAGCAGAGCCACAAAAGTGATCCCCGGGGTGAATTTCCTATCTCCCATCCAATCATCAAGATTTTTCTTGAAGAGCGCTAATGAGGAGCTTTGTTTGATATAGATAGGTAGTTTGTTCCAGAGTATGGGAAGTCCCTGGGACAGGAATCTATCCCTCCACCATGTTCTGTTTATTGTGGTGACAAGGTTTAGGTCCCTAGACCATGTAGCTCGTAGGGACTGGGATCTTTTTAGGTGGAGCATGTCTAAAAGCTCTGGGTTTGACATAGCTTTGTGTGTTAGGCAGAGATTGCCTCTGAGTAGGTGATATGCAACGGAGTAAAGCTGCGGTTTTTTGAGACGGTCTGCATAGGGCATCTGTTTGAGGCTGGTAATCCTCTTTGTGAGGTATTTCTGTGGCCTTTCCAGTTGTTGTAGATGTCTTGTGAGGTACATACCAAAAGGGGCATTGTACTCTATAATGGGTCTAATGAGTGACGAGTAGAGGGGAACAATGACCTCTTTTTTCCTGGATGAGAAACCTTTTGTGATTAGGTGTGCCACGTAGAAGGATTTCCTGACTACTGTGGCGATGTGATTATCAAAGGAGAAACTACTGTTCACCTGTGTCCCAAGGTCTCTTATCACACTTTCAGTATTAAGTAGACTACCGCCTATGTGGTAGTTCATGGGTACTGAGTTTTTACCAAAAGGGATGACAATGCACTTTTTGGCATTGAGCTTGAGGCCATGGCTTTGACACCAGGCATCTGTTTCAGCGAGGCCCTTTTGTAGGATGTCCACATCTTTTAGAGTTTTGATTATGGCTCCTAGTTTGCAGTCATCTGCAAACTTTGTTAGCCAAAAACCTTCTGTGTTGGCCTGTACTTCAGAGAAGTAGATACCAAACTGGAGAGGACCCAGGACTGAACCCTGTGGTACTCCACTTGTCACTGGTCTGAAGTTGGATTTGGAGTCTGCTGTTTTCACAGTGTGGGTTCTGTCAGTGAGCCAGTTGGCAACCCATCTTGTGACATAGGGATTTATACCTAGTTTAGTGAGTTTATCTATAATTCTAGAGTGGGGGATGGTATCAAAAGCCTTGGCAAGATCTAGATAGGCTGTGTGAACCACCTTACCCTCATCTACGGCTTTGTTGACTGCTTCAAAGAAGTCTATCAGGTTTAGGAGACATGATCTGCCTTTTACAAACCTGAACTGGGTGGTGTCCTGAGTTTGGAGAGTACCAATGTCATTGTTTATAAGTTCCATGATGATACATTCCATAGCCTTGCAGACCAGGCTCATTAGGCTAATGGGGCAGTAGTTTCCAGGGTCTGTGGTGGCTCCTCCTTTGTGGAGTGGGATAACTGTCGCTGTGCACCATTCAGTGGGTACATAGCCTGAGGTGAGGCTATGACTGAACATGGTACTTAGGTGGGGTGCCAGTTCATTCTGTAATTCATGTACAACACAGCCTGGGATGTCGTCAAGTCCCATGGATGCTGTGTTCTTGGCTTTGGATAGTGTGTTTCTTACCTGTGCAGCCGTGATTACAGGAACTTTGCATTCTTCTGGTACAGAGATGTGCCCTTTAGGGGATGACAGGGGGGTAAAGTTAGCACTGAACCTATCTGCCAGGATGTTAGTAATATCAGTTGGTTCTGTATATTTAGTGCCATCGTGCTGTAACTCAGAGCAGATCTGAGTGTTGCCATTGAGATTCTTGACATAGCTGTAGAATGCTTTGTGGTTGTCTTTAGAGTCAGTGGCAATTTTGTTTTCATAACTAGCTTTGGATGATTTTATGAGGGATCTCAGCTTCTTACTGAGGCTGACCAGGGAGTTTCTCCAATCATGGGATTTTACTCTTTTTTGCAACAGTTTCTTTCTTCTGCTGTAAAGTTTGTTTATGGCAGGGGACCATCAGATTGGCTTCCTTTTTTTGGAGGATAGCATCTTGGTTCTGTTAGGGATTGCATGATCCATGCAGTCATGTAAGTGCTTATAAAGTGCATTTGTGTAGGATTCAGCAGTCATACCTCTATTGTCCGTCAGCATGGGTGTTGTGAAGTTTGCCACTTCTGTCTTAAGAAGCGTGAAGTTGGCTTTGGAGAATTTTTTTTTACTGTGGTTTAACTAATGGGGGGTAGGGGAGGGATGTGGATGTCAAGGGTGATTAGCTTGTGGTCGGATCTGACCAATGAGGAATTGACCTCTGGTGTGGAGCACTGGTTGCCCATGTTGGTAATAACCAGGTCTAGGATATTGCTGCCCCTGATGGGGGTGTGGATAAGTTGATCCATGGCATTGGAATTTATGAATTCCAGAAAACGTTGAGCACAAGATTTGGTACATGAGTAGTTTTCCCAGTTAATGGTAGGGTAGTTGAAATCGCCCATTATTGGGGTGTTAGGTTGTACCCTAATATTTTCCAGTGTATTAAGAAATGAGGAGTGGGAATCCTGGGGCATGGTGGGAGATCTGTAGCAAGCTACAATTTGGATTGCGGTCTTGCCCAGAGTTAGTTGCACTTGGATAATCTCGGATGCATTATGCTGAGCAACTAACCTGGAGGTGTGGATATCGTTAATGAATATGGACACGCCTCAGCCTTTAGTGTTTCAGTCCAGGTTAGGTGGCCGAAAGGTGTGGTATGAATTATAGCCTGGTAATGCAGGGGTACTCTCTGGAGCCTTGAACCAGGTCTCTGTCACTGCACAGATGTTGATGTTCTCCATTTTAAGGAGTGCCTCGAGTGAGTGCATTTTGAGGTTTAGACTTCTAGCATTGAGTAGCAATACCCTCAGATTCTCCTTGCCTGTACCTGTTAGGGTGGTGAATTTGTCATTTGAACCTTGCCTAAAAAAGGCACTATAGGGGTGGCTAGAGCTATAGCCAGTATCCGGAATCCCAGGGGTGACAGGTGCAGGCCATCTCTGACAAAACATCGTGGTTTGTCGATCATGTCATCCCAGGCAGACAGATACTGGATCCCCTTAGAATGACACCAAAAGCTTAGCCAATTGTTGAAGTCAATCATTTTGTCCTTGTACTGTGGTATAATTCTGGGTGATGTCAGGATGCTACTCAGGGCTAGGGTCATACCTGCCTGGGCTACAAGATCGGACAGCTCCTCCATGTCCATTTTCATGTAGTCCAAGGAGGTACGTCTCAGGTCATTCACACCAACATGGACAATGACAGAGTCATATTTGTACTTGTTGTGGAGTGACCTGAGTGCATGCGTTATGTGGCGGATCCTGGCACCTGACAGGCAGCTGACAGTAACTTTCTCCTTGTTTAGCCTGGTGAGTGGAACATCAGTGTGCCTGACTATAGAGTCACCTATGACAAGAGTGTTGGGTACGTTGTTATGCCTTATGGGCTGTGGTTGAGTGGCACACTGAGTTTGTGGGCTATGTGTCAGGAGTAGTTGAGTGGGATTCACTTTATTAATCTGGTCTAATAGTGGTATGTGGGGAGTGGTGGAGTGGGACTCACTTTATTAATCTGGTCTAATAGTGGGACGTTGGGAGTGGTTGAGTGGGATTCACTTTATTAATCTGGTATAATAATGGGATATTGGGAGTGATGGAGTGGGATTATCTTTATTAATCTGGTCTAATAGTGGGATGTGGAGAGTGGTGGAATGGGATTCACTTTATTAATCAGGTATAATAGTGGGATGTTGGGAGTGGTGGAGTGTGATTCTCTTTATTAATCTGTTCTAATAGTGGGATGTGGAGAGTGGTGGAGTGGGATTCACTTTATTAATCTGGTATAATAGTGGGACATTGGGAGTGGTGGAATGGGATTCACTTTATTAATCCCGTCTAATATTCAGATGTTGGGAGTGGTGGAGTGGGATTCAGTTTATTAATTCCTTCTAACAGTGGGATGTTGGGAGTGGTGGAGTGGGATTTACTTTATTAATCTGGTCTAATAGTTGGATGTTGGGAGTGGTGGAGAGGGATTCACTTTATTATTCTGTTCTAATAGTGGGACGTTGGGAGTGGCTGAGTGAGATTCACTTTATTAATCCCATCTAATAGTGGGATGTCGGGAGTGGTGGAGTGGGATTCACTTTATTAATCTGGTCTAATAGTGGGACATGGAGAGTGGTGGAGTGGGATTCACTTTATTAATCTGGCATAATAGTGGAATGTGGGGAGTGGTGAAGTGAGTAGGACTTTGCAGGAACATCACCTCCCACTTTCCACTGTTGATATGCCTTCTTGGGGATGAAGGCAAATGGGTTGGTGGTGGAAAGATAGATAGAAACTCATCCATCTCTTTGAGAGAAATAACCAATTTCTCTCATAGTTTTGACAAAAGGAAGAGATTTGTCAACTCATGAAAGGGATAGAAGAACAGCTCTTCTCCATTTTCAATAAATTATTCAGTTTGTGGAATTTAAGAAGGTCTCTTTTTTATAGTTGTACATCTAATGATCCTTATTGCCAATGGGCAGTGCATTTCCCTTTTTTATGTTGTTACAGCATTGATAAAGACTCATTGAAAAACATTATATGGGTTATTACTAAGCCACCATATTTGGATTGCATTTACACACGGCTTTAAATTTAATACTATACATGTTGGTAATTGAGTTAAGATTCTAAAATAGGTGCTCTCAGTGTAAGTTTGCCATGATTCCAAAAGACTTGCTTTCAGTGTAAGTGACTTACTTCAGTGTAAAGCCTATCTATAAACAAGTTTACACCCGGGGTCAGATTCCAAAAGACTTCCTGTCAATGTTAGTTGTCACTTACACTGACAATAGGTCTTTTGGAATCACGTTCATTGTTTCAGATGACTTGTGATATGAATAATGTTATAGTTTTTCAGTTTTAAATGTTGTTTGATTGTTTTTTTTCATCCTCATTTTTAGGGAAGGGGCCATATATTTCAGATGGTCGTTATATAAATGAGAACATTCTTTTGTGGTTATTTTATAGTCTTGAACATAAATCTTTATAGCAGTGAGGTTACCTGGATGTTTACAAAGTTTACTTCAGAATGTATGTACATACTGTGATATGACAGCAGAAGACATTGCATGTATCATGTGCAGAAAATAGATAATTTACTATTTAATTATTTTCTGCTGTTATACTGATTATCTGTTTTGCAGTCACTACACAGTTTTTATTTATACTCAAGAGCACTGTACCTACCGAGTTGTTTGTTCCTTGCCTGCTTAAGGTGGGATATTATTTATATAGGCTTACCTGGCCTAACTTTCCAGCAGTTTACTTGTAAGCTATCTCTTCATTTCCATTTTAGGAGAGACCTTTTGTAGATAGTTCTTTACTTCATGCATGATTACTGGGACATTCCCTCTTCTAGATACTTCATTTGTGACGTGCCGTTAAGAAGTAAGGGGATACACATAAGACGGATGTGGTAATAAGAGTGATTAAGAAATGACAGATTTCATGTTGCTTTCTTGCACTACACAAAGCTCACCAAGAAAAATGAGCATATTTTGCTGAAGGGTTGAAAGGGATGGGGGAAGCTACTTGTATATCATAATTTAAAAGACCAGTTGTCATCATCGTAAGAATACAGGTTTTAGAGTGGAAGCTACATGATTGCATGAATGATCGGTGTGTAAATGACTCAGCACAAAGGTGATCCCATTGAGGATATATAGTAGGAAAAAAAGATGTACAACTTTGATTGATGGACATCAACCCAGAAGGTAATGCAGGCTGGGACTAAACCAGCCATCAGTAGCATCCTGGCCGTCATTTATAGTCAACAGAAGGTCTTGTCCTTGTATATTACATTCCCTGTGTGTAGTTATGAGTATGCTGGCTAGAGGGGAAACGTTCAGTATGTAATCAAACACTCCCCTTGAGGTTTTTAAGAAAACGTTTCTGTGTGTTTGTGATAATCTTGTTAAGATGCAACTGTTAGACATAGCTCCTTTGGCATACTGTGACAATGTATTATTTTCAAACAAGATGTGTAAATAGTGTAATTGGCTAATATGTAATGCACTGAGGCTGTCTATAATTACACTGAGATATACTGCTTTATGCATTCAAGGGCAAATTCTATAAATTTGGATATTTAAAATCATATAGTTGTAATGTTCAGAATAAAGATTTAATATTGGTGAGAATGACATTTCACAAAAAAAAATTCACACTGGCATCCCCACATCACTTTTAGGCATGTCTTTGTTTGTGAGAAGCAAAGCTCTCCACAATACCAATAACCCTCTTTCTGTATATACTCTACTCCAGTGTTGTTTAATCTCAGAGGAAATTCATTTTCCCTAAAGTAGTACAACTCATTCACATGAAACATTTTGAACAAGTGTACCCTTCTCACATTTGGCCTTTATTTGCTGTCTTAATCTCCATCACACATATTTCAAGTCACACTGCAAGATCTTTCCCTGTAAAGTACTAATGTCAAATTATTTGATAAAATATCATTACTTATTAACTCCTCAAATACATGACATCACCCTGACTCATTTACTGAGTTTTATATAAACCCTCAAACAAAATCCCCAAAACTCAGAGCTTGTTTTCATTCTCATGTGATATCCATGAATCTGTCGGACCTCAGAATATTTTCTACTCAGAATAGTTTCCACCAACATCTTGAGGACTGTCCCTACTCAGACTAACCCTATCCCAATTCTCCATGCAGCACTGATACACTCAGTCTGACAATATCTTTTTGACATCACTGAAGCAAAGGTCACATTTGCATGAGTGTAATAAATTTTGGTTGGAGTTGCTTGTGTTTCATAGCTTTTTCAACTTTGAGCAGGGTTGCGATATCTATATGACAGTGAGTTGTGGATGGTGCGAGGTCAGTTTGCCTCAAAGAGATTTGTATTGCCTGTCCATGGTTGTCCTTCCACTGATGAGCAGTATCTCAGAATGAGAATAACAGATTAAAGGGTGGCATGGGAGTGAAGCTTTCCACATGCGAGGTACAGAGGGCTCCTACAGAACCATTGTTTATCAGTGTCACAGCTACTTATAAACTGATTATCTTGAGATGTGTTATTATAATATATATTTTTAATTTAATTTAAATTTAAATTTTTAATTTTAATTTTATATAATTTTTTGTAATCTTTTTATACTATTGTTATGGAGCTTATCTCCCCAGGTCTCTGCTGAAAACAGGCTACTTGCCCAGCCGGACTCTACCCAGTTAACAAATGTAAAATAAACAAATAAATAAGTATGTATCTGCCTTAAAAGTCACTTACAAGTTATTGTGACTGAGGATGGGCAATATAATCTTTCAGGATAAAAAGATTTGTAACAGGACCGTGTGGGCAGGAAGGCATCTACCAGTCCCCCTACATGGGACACTGGCAACATTTTCCACTGATAGCCACCCATCTTAAAACAGACTGAGTACTTGGCTGTCCTTGACTTTTCCTGTGACCTCTAGATTCAAGCAGTTTCTTAAAGGGATCCTTCGTATCAGGCCTCCCAGGAAGCCTATTCCACCTTCCTGGAACCTCATTTCTAATTGTGCATCAGCAATGATTTCTACAGAGAGATTTCTCCCTTCTTCAAGTTGGTGTAGAGTTTTCTGCCCATTTGGATGTCATGCATTTTTTTGTTTTTTGGGTTTTTTTTTGTCTTTTTTGGACTTCAACTTTCTGAAAGTCAGGCATTTCATGGTATTAAACTTTGCAACTAAAACAAATCAAATTACTGTTGTGAGGCTTCCTACAACTGTTTTGAAAAGCTGCTGGCACTTCTTTTGGCTACAAACAACTTTGTGTTTGCTGATTACTCTGGTAAATGGAGGATTGTATTTATTTATTTATTTACTTACTATTTTCAGCTGCAACCCAAGCTCAGTGGCAATAAACTGTGCAAGTAAACTTAAGTCGTACACTTTAAATGTGATAGATTGTTAGGTGCACATAGTTGCAAAACTTTAGAAAGTCAGTATACATTTATTATACATTTTATTATACAGTTTTTATAATTTGGAATGTTATACACGTTTTTACATATTACTAATAAGCTAGAAGGTTTACATTAGGTTTTATCAGTTTATATGGGTTGCAATACAGTTTGTCTAGATGAAATTGCTTCTTAAAGGTTTAAAATTGAATTTCCTAGAAAAAAAAGTATAATCAGAGTTGCACCACCTAACGATGTGTGGATTTAGGCAGTCAAGGTTTCACCCAACCAGTAAGAATATGCACCTTCTGAGGTTTGCTTTCTGTCTGTAATCTCAAACTTATAATGTGCACTATAGATATTTGGTTATCTCAGTTTGGTAGCTAGGGTACTTGGTGGCAAGAATAGCAATGACTGTGGAAAGTGATGTTGACAATGAACACCATTTTAACTTTCTCTATTTATAATTTCCCTTACTTTTATTTATTCTGGCAAACAAATCAGGATCACAAAACTGCTGAGTAAGGACAAGAACACTGGGCCGGATTCACGATGGCTTGCACTGAGTCTAAGAGTAGAGTAAGACTCCATGCAGCCATCATGTCCGACGAGCGATCCAGGAACAGCCTGCAGGGGTGTGCAAGAGAGCTCCTAAAATGGCTCTTACATGGACAGGGCTGGGAAATGCAAATTACCTCAATTGCAGGTGAAAGGCATGCAAATAAGTAGATTTGCGATTCAGGAAACCCGAACCTGTCTGAGTAAGAGCAGTGTTATTTGCAGAAATGTACTCAGTTGACAACTGAGTACCATTCTGCAAACAGCAAAACGGAGCCGTGACAGCTCCAAATAAAGGTTGCATCCAGTGCAGGAAGAATGCCAATGTCCAAATATATGGCCATTGGCAATGTTTCCTGATGCAATATGAAAAAAATATATATATTTTTTTTCTCCGATTTCCAATGTTTAAGCGTAGTGCAGCATCGCACAAATGGGCTGCGCTCTAAAAACCAGAAAAATAAAAATTAAAACCCACAAATGTGGATCTTATTTAAAATGTACAATGCAAGGGAATGGCAGGCTGAAGACAACATGGCCACCGAGTAGAGGTTGCTAAGGGGGGGAGCTCAGTCTAAGAGATGTAACCAAGCATTACTAGGCAATCCTATACAAGGTTAGGATAGTGAATCGCAAGTTTACATAGCAAATGAGCACAGTCAGTGGAGTGTAGGAGTAGGATAAGGGGAGTAACAGAGTAGAAGATAGGTGACATCACAAGTGGGGTATGTATGAAAGAAGTGAAGCTCATTGGAGAAGAGTGGCATGTGTCAGCTGTCATTTACACATCATGGAAAGAGGTGTGTCAACAGGTAGTCTAGGTAAAGGCAAGAAATGGAAGGTGTATGCCGTGGATAACACCAAAGTTTCTTGCTGAGCTGGTATGCACGCGTGTGCGTGCCTGTAAACCCGGGTAAGACAGAGTGCTTGCGTGTAAGCGTGAGTGCGTGCGTTTAAGCTGGAGTAAGCATGTATAAAGCTGTTTAAAGAGTTGTAAGCGCGTTTGTGCTGGTGTGCGCACGTTTTAACCCGAATAAGCAAGTTTTAGTCCGTGTAAGCATGTGTGCGCGCGTGTGTGCTGCTGTGAGCGTGTTTGCGCTTGTGTGCGTGGCGCTGCCCCCCAAGGAAACAGAAAGGAAAAAGGAAGCACAACAAATAGTAGGAAGCTACCAAGGAGTACTAGCAGAGCTAGCAGGTGAAAACAATCAGAATCAGGCAATTACACAGGCAGTACACTAGCCCAGCCCAGCCTAGCACTAAAAACTCTGCAAACAACAGTCCATTATGTTTCTCACAACAGACACTGCAGTAAGCTAATAGAAGTGAAAACTGAAAAAGCTTTACTGAGACAAAGAAATGTTAGGGGCTGCCATTGCTGTTATAAGGCGACATATGCAACATGCTGAGGGTGGTGCAATGGAAATGCTGCTGGACAACCCACAGTGAGGAGCTGGAGAAGTGTGTACAGGCCCAGGGTAACCTACCTGTCCACTCACTAACACATGCTGGCAACACATTACACTTCAGCCAAGTGGCACATGGGTGGACAATACATACTCAGACCTAACAGTTGTGTAAACAATGCTACATTGACAATCAGAGCTTTGATGCATAATGCCTGCTCAGACATACCTACAAGGATGTCATTTCACTTTCCTGTTGACAACTTGCTAATATTGCTACACTGCTATAATGTCACCCTGTGCATCAGCACCATGTTAGCCTGTTCCTACATCAGTGTTACAGATGACAGGAAGCGACACAGGTATCATCATATGCACAGGGTGTGTTGTTGTTTGCCAGAGCCTGACATTGAACCATCCAATCGACATGTCTGTGTGTGTGTGTGTGTGTGTGTGTGTGTGTGTGTGTGTGTGTGTGTGTGTGTGTGTGTGTGTGTGTGTGTGTGTGTGAGGGACAACAGTACAGCATGGGCCAATGTTGATGTAATGTGTGTGTGTATGTGTGAGCCCTAGTTGTTTGGTTAATGTGTGTGTGTGTGCATGCACATAGCTCCACCATGTGGCTGCCATATATGGTAGTTTGTGGGACAGCCACAGACTGCACCTGCTAGGCTGTGCAGATCACTGTGTCTGGCCACAGACACAGTACCTCTGCCTGCCAGGGGTGCTACGGACAGTATCAGGTACCAACCCCGACTGGGTACTGTCATCAGAGGCAGAGGTATGACGACTGGACCCGTGTCCCTGCTGGGACTGGCCAGAGCCACATGCACGTGGTCTACTGGGATGGTCAATGGACAGGCCAGCCCCAGCACGGCTGGGGCTGGTACTGCCACTACGGGAGTGGCTGTGAACTGTGGGCTGTCCATGACCACTGCCAGCTGTTGCTGTTGCTGGCATGCGTCCGCGTCGATATTGAAACCATCCCGCACATTCCTGGCTCATGGAGACATATTGTGGAGGGCAACTACTGTCTCCCCCCAATGTCTATCAATGACCTCAGTGTAATTCCGGATGGCACTGGCAAGGTCACGGATGCTGTCATTGATAGCGGTGTAATGGGCCCTCTGTGCCCTAAGTCCCTGTCTGGTGTACCGTTCCATACGCGCCTGAGCCTGCATTACAGCCTGGAACATACTGGACGTTGTAAGACCTGTGAGGGCACATCTGCCAGGGGCAATACGATCAGCGGTGCTCCCCCAAGAACCCCTGGACCTCTGCCTATGTGGTACCATTCCAGGAATCCGGCTATGGCTGCTGTGAGGGGATGCAAGTGCCATGGGTACAACACTCTCATGGTCAATACCAACTGTATGCTGTCCCACGCCTATGGCCATTGGTGATGAGGGATGTATTGACAGTATGAGTGAGCACATAGATGGGGTTGAACGCTGTGTACTGTCGATTGGCGGACCAATGACAGACCCTGTCAAACCTTCCTGTGCCAATACATGTCTCATCATCACCACTATTCGTGGCAGTGGCTTCAGGTTCCCTGCTGCTTTTGGCCACCCCTAACTCAGCACCTGTGAGAGGAAGACAGGAAACACACTTTACAGTCTGCACATGATGCATGCACACATGCACACATGCACACATGAACACATGCACACATGCACACATATACACTCCTCACTACAGCACATACACACACACACCAACAATCCAACACATACTCTATAGTGGGTGAAGATGGGTGTCAGTATCACAAGGCAGTCACCACACATGTGTCAGCATGCAGAATATGTGTTGAACAAGACCATGCAGTGCAAGTGTAGACGCCCCTATTTCATGGCAGTGTACATGGCTTTGATGCAACTGTGTAGTTGTTCAGTGATTGGCTACACCCTGGAACACAATGTGTACCTGGACACAACATTGCTGTGCAAGTATCATCAGCTCTGCAATGCCCTGTGCACCATCACTCACAGGTATACATGCCATGGCTGCATGTGTTATCTGTGTGACACATAGGTTTCCATGTCTGAGTACAGTGTCTGTGTCCATAGCAGATAATAGTGGGCACAGGTGTAGCACATGCATGCTATGTACACACACGGGATGAGTGGTGCATGTTGACGTGAAGGAATCCCAATGCTCAACATGCCCAGTGTACAGTGGTTATGGTGAGTGTGGGACATATTGCAGATATGTCGGTGCCAGCCATGGCATGGCATGCTACACGACTGCAACATTAAACACCACACATACCCAATGTGTGTCATGCGACCTATACACCCACTAGCATTCCAGGACATATATGTGACACTTTGTTCGGATGGCGACTGCTGTGCATATTGTGTATACTGGCATATGTAAGCACACACACACAACATGCTATGCATATTTTGTATAGGTGCATATGTTTGCACACGCACACACAACATTGAGGTGCACAGCAATGACTGCTATGAGTAGTACTGTGGTCACTGTAACTGGATGGGGTGTAGTACCCTGTGCCATCATCATCATGCATCTTGTGGTCACTCACAGCTACTAATGTGTGCAAGACCACTGCCTAGCATGCTGTACCTGAACTGCAGTGCCGTGGCTACGTTCACAATTACACAGCCACTTTGTACATGGGTGTGTGAGGTACCCAATAGGGAGCATTGCCTAACATGACTGTGTTATGTGTTGAAGAGTGTTGCAAAGCCCCATGATAGGCCTCTACCCCTGAGGTACATCATGTGTGTGTGCATGACTTGTGGGATACTGAAGTGTGACTTTAGAGCAGGTGTGTGCTAATGCCAAATGTAGCATGTTTTCGTGTACTGCGTATGATACACGTGTTCAGTTGTGTACAGCTGTAGAAACTATGCATATCCAATGTTCAGTACAGTGTTGCCACAAATGTGTCTGCTGCTCTGTGCTTTGCATGTGATTGAGGCAGCTACTGACTTTACTGAGATGTTTAATGTGTCACAGCAAACATGCACAGTATGCATTATGCGTAGGTGTGTTACGTGTACACGGCCTACACCTCATCTATGAAATGCACATGTCATTACCAATATTAAAGTGTTAACACTGACCAGCAGGACAGATGGTATATGCTGGTCAGTGTGTTAACACTTTAATATTGGTAATGACATGGCCTACACCTCACCTATGAAATGCACATGTCATTACCAATATTAAAGTGTTAACACTGACCAGCATATACCGTCTGCCATGCTGTCACACCAGACGGACCTACAAGAATATGACACAGTTTGTCAGTGGCCACAACTGTGGCATTGCTACTGTGAGTGTGCTAAACTACAGTAGAACAACAGTCAAAAGTCACAGGTGTATAGATACTATTCCAAATATCAGTATTGCACACATTAGGCAGCACAACTGCTGAACACACAGTACACATCTCACATATGCATATTCTAACAATACAGGTAACAGTAGTCTACAGCTAGGGCATATTACCTGCACACTCCATGTCATCATGCTGGGTGGCTCCGGCCTCCATGATGACACATGTGTGATGCTGTTGCTGCTGTAGGCCAGGAGCCACCATGCTTAGGAGCAGCTCCTCCACTCTGATGAGGGGGGGATGTATGGCCGCCCCACCACCTGTGGCAAGCTGTTGTCTATGGATATCAGATGCATGCCACCGGACATGTCTAATTAAATCACTGCAGTGATGGTGTACCTGCTCATATGTCCAGTTATGCATGCCTATGTCATTTACCCAACGGACAAGATCTTGCCACAGTGCAGTACACTCATGCTGGTGCTGGCTGGCCCTGGAAAACAGCAGTGCATAGTGCTGCACCAGGCTGTTGTGTATTTCCTGTTCCTCCGCAGCTGTATATGATGGATTGCGTTGATGAGCCATAGCCCTGGAAGACAATTAAACAATATGTGTGAGCAAGTCATGTGGCACACTTAACATTATTAAGTACAGATATCACTTAACTGCCATATATAGCATCTGTTTGTCTGTCAGAGGATACACGTGTTCAATACCAAATATCAGTGCTCAGCCCACAACTGTCTGACAGTGCCTGCCACACTCCATATAACAAACCAGTATACACCAGTACTCGGCACACTGTTTGGGATACAATGCACAACCTTGCCACGGGGGCATATATCAAGCTAATGCATGAAGAAATATGTCATCCAATGCAATGAATGTAAAGTACATTTACAGTATTACCAGTAAACCACC